>NW_020837949.1:10314814-10429291 GCF_003676395.1 Aethalodelphis obliquidens | reverse complement strand
AAAGAAAGAAAGAAAGAAAGAAAGAAAGAAAGAAAGAAAGAAAGAAAAGAAAGAAAGAAAGAAAAGAAAGAAAGAAAGGAAGTTAGTTGAGGGGAAAAAGAATAATGCTGCCATGAACATTCTTCAACATGTCTTTGGTATACATGTGCACACATTTCTGTTGGGTGCATAATTGTGGGAAAATAAAACATTCCTGGATTTTTCAGTGTTCATGTAAAAAGTCCTAGCCATGAAAACAAATACGCTACAAAGTTAGAAAAAACTTTTGTTTTCACTTCTCTTAGAAACATTTTCACATACCATAAAGATTAAAGCTATAGCCATTTGGTTCCCTAATGAAGGAGCAAATTGCTGTGATCCAAATGGGTAATGAAACTTCTCTTATCTCCCCCAAAGCCAAAGGGATAGGCACTTGGGTTAGTATCATACTCAGAGACTGGGGCCTTATCTATCTCGGTATTTACATTTCAAGGATCAATGAGGCCTCACAACACTAGGTCTCACAACAGTAAAGTTTATGTGGCTAATGGCCTCCTGGAGAGATTTTATTTATTTACCAAGTGTCAGGAAGACACACTGTTAGAAGGGGAGAGAGAATCATTTCTTTCTCTTCCCTAGCCTATGGAGAATCCTGCCATTCACGTATGGAAAATTTCCATTGGCTCTCATTGCGTGGTCCCAGGAGTGAAAACCTGGGGCAAAAGGCGAATTATGGTGGGCAATATACTTTTTATTTACTAAGAAGTAATAAATAAGAAATCTGTTTCTGATCTGGATGACTTCAAGTGTGCGTTTAGGATAAAATTAGTAAAAATGAACATTGAAAACTCCCAGAATAACTAGGAGTAAAGTTGTTGGGTCTTGGAGTCTGTGTATATTCAACCTTAGCAGACATTCCCAAGCCATTTTCCAAAGTGACTGTGCCGACTGAGACTCCCACTGGCAGTGTTGGAAAGATTTATTTGCTCTAAAAAGGTGGGTGCTTTTAGTCATTTTAAATTCTAGCCATTCTGGTGGTTCTGCTGTCTTATTCTTTGTAGTTTTAATTTGATTTTTCCTGATGACCAATTAGGTTGCTCACATTTTTGTACTTTTATTGGCCATTTGGAGTTCCTGCTTACTAAAGAGCAGTGTACATTTTTTGCTGACTTTTCTTTTTTTGGATTGAAGTACAATTTACTTAAAATATTATAGTATTTCAGGTATGTAGCACAGTAATTTGGTATTTTTATGGATTATCCTCCACATAAAGTTATAAACTATTGACTATATTCCCTCTGCTGAACATTACATTCTTATCACATCCTTGTAACATTTATTTTACACCTTAGTCCTCTTCACCTGTTTTGTCTCTACATCCACCCCTCTCTCCTGTTGTAACTACTATATCTGTATTTGTTTCTTTATGGTTGTATTTGTTCATTTGTTTTAATTTTTAGATTCCACATAAAAGTGAAAACACAGTATTTATCTTTCTCTGTCTGACTTATTTCAGTACACACAACACGCCCAGGTCCATTGATGCTGCCATAAATGGAAAAAAAATTCATTCTTCATTTATGGCTGAATAATATTCCATTGTGTGTGCATGTGTGTGTATACCACATATGTATATGTATATATATATGCATATATATATTTATACCACAGCTTCTTTATTCATCTTCTATTGGTGGACACTTAGGTTGCTTCCATATCTTGGCTCTTGTAAATAATGTTGCTGTGAAATTGGGGTGCATATATCTGTTTGAATTAATGTTTTCATTTTCTTCAGATATACCCAGGAGTGGATTGGCTGAATATTATGGTAGTTCTATTTTTAATGTTTTGAGGAACCTCCATACTGTTATTTCCATAGTGTCTGTACCAATTTGCATTACGACCAACAGTGTACTAGGAATCCCTTTTCTCCTCATCCAACAATTGTTATTTGTTGTCTTTTTGATAATAGCCACTCTGAAAGGTGTGAGATGATATCTCATTGGTTTGCATTTCCCTAATGTGTCGTGATGTTGAACATCTTTTCATGTGTCTGTTGGCCATCTGTATGTCTTCTTTGGAAAAATGCCCACTTAGGTCCTCTACCCATTTTTTAATCAGGTTGCTTGTTTTTTTGATATTGAGTTGTATGTGTTCTTTATATATTTTGTATATTACTCCCTTATCAGATATATCATTTGCAAATATTTTCTACAGTTCAGTAGGTGGCCTTTTAATTTTGTTGATGATTTCATTCACTGTGCAAAAGGTTTTAAGTTTGCAGTAGTCCCATTTGTTTATTTTTGCTTTTCCCTCACTTGCCTGAGGAGACAGATCCAAAACCATATTTTTAAGACCAATGTAAAAGAGTGTACTGCTTATGTTTTATGCTAGGACTTTTAGGGTTTAAGGTATTACATCTAGGTCTTTAATTATTTTGATTTTATTTTTATATATGCTGTGAGAAAATGTTCTAATTTCATTCTTTTACATTAGCAGTCCAGTTTTCACAACACCACTTATTGAAAAGACTGTCTCTTCCCCATTGTATATTCTTGCCCTCTTTGTTGTAGATTTATTGACCGTATGTGGGTGTGTTTGTTTCTGGACTTTCTATTCTGTTCCACTGATCTCTCTCTGTGTCCATTTTTGTGCCAGTACCATACTGCTTTTATTACTTTAGTTTTGTAGTATAGACTGAAGTCAGGGAGCATGATACATCCAGGTTTGTTGTCCTTTCTCAAGATTGCTTGGCTATTTGGGGTCTTTTGTGATTCCATACAAATTTTAGTATTATTTTTTCTAGTTCTGTGAAGAATTTAGTGGGTATTTTGATAAGGATTGCATTAAATCTGTAGATTGCCTTTGGTAGTATGATCATTTTAACAATATTAATTCTTCCATTCCATGATCATGGTATACCTTTCCATTTATTTATATCAGCTTCAGTTTCCTTCATGAATGTCTTATGGTTTTCAGAGTACAGGTCTTTAACCTCCTTGGTTAAGTTTATTGTACTCTTCTTGATTTGATTGTAAATAGGATTATTTTCTTGATTTCTTTTTCTGATAGTTTATTCTTAGTGTCTAGAAATGCAACAGATTTCTATATACTAGTTTTGTATTCTGCGACTTTACTGAATTCATTTATTACCTCAAATAGGTTTTTGGTGGAGTCTTTAGGGTTTTCTACATATAGTATCATGTCATCTACCCAGAGTGACAGTTTTACTTTTCCTTTTTAATTTGGATGCTTTTTATCTTTTTCTTGTCTGATTGCTGTGATTACAACTTCCAATATTATGTTAACTTGAAGTGGCAAGAGTGGGCATCCTTGTCTTGCTCCTGATCTTAGAGGAAAAGGTTTCATCTTCTCATTATTTAGTATAATGTTAGCTGTAGGTTTGTCATAAATGACCTTTACTATGTTGAAATATGTTCCAGCTATACCATTTTGTTGAGAGTTTTTATCATGAATGGATGTTGAATTTTGTCAAAAGCCTTTTCTGCATCTATTCCGATCATGTGATTTTTATCCTTCATTTTGTTAATGTGGTGTATCACTTGATTGATTTGCAGATATTGAATAATCCTTGCATCCCTGGAATAAATCTGACTTGATCATGATGTTTGATCCTTTTTATGTACTGTTGAATTTGATTTGCTAATATTTTGTTGAGGAGTTTTGCATCTGTGTTCATCAGGGATACTGGCTTGTAATTTTCTTTTTTTGTACTGGTTTTTGTAACAGGGTAATGCTGGCTTGTAGGATGAATTTGGAAGTATTCTCTCCTTTTAAATTGTTTGGAATAGTTTGAGAAGGATAGGTATTTACTCTTCTTTAAATTTTTAGTAGAATTTCCCTGTGAAGCTGTCCAGTCCTGAACTTTTGTTTCTTGGGAGTTTTTAAATTACTGATTCAATTTCAATACTAGTAACTGGTCTGTTCAGATGTTCTATTTCTTTGTGATTCAGTCTTGGAAGATGGTATGTTTCTTCTAAGTTGTCCAAATTGTTGGCAAATAACTACTTGTATTATTCTCTTATGATTGTTTATAATTCTTTGACATCAGTTGTAAATTTTCTTTCATTTCTAATTTTGTTTATTTGGGCCCTCTCTCTTTTTTTCTTAATGAATCTGGCTAAAGGTTTATCAAGTTTATCTTTTCAAAGAACCATTTATTAGTTTCATTGATCTTTTCTACTTTTAGTCTCTATTTTATTTATTTCCTCTCTTACCTTTATTATTTCTTCCTTCTGCTGACTTTATTTGTTCTTCCTTTTCTAATCTGTTTTGATAGAAAGTTAGGTTGTTTATTTGATTTTTTTCTTGTTTCTTTAGGTAGGCCTATATCACTCTACACTTCCCTCTTAGAACTGGTTGTGCAGTGTATCATTGATTTTGGAAGGGTTTATCTCCACTTGCATTCATCTCAAGGTAACTTCTGATTTCCTCTTTAATTTCTTCATTGAGCTAGTCATGTTTGGTAGCATGTTGTTTAGTCTCTGTGTGTTTGTATTTTTTTCCATTTTTCTTCCTATAGTGATTTCTAGTTTCATACATTTGTAGTCAGAAAAGGTGGTTGATATAATTTCAGTTTTTTAAAATTTGTTGAGACTTGTTTTGTGGCCTAGAATGTGATCTATCATAGAGAAATTTCCATGTTCACTTGAAAAGAATGTATATTCTGCTGTTCTTGGATAAAATGTTCTGTAGATGTCTATTAAGAGCATGTAGTCTAATGTGTCATTTAAGCCCACTGCTTCTTTATTGATATTCTGTCTGGATGATTTATCTGTTGGTGTAAGTGGGATTTTAAAGTCCCCTACTATTATTGTATTGCCGTCAATTTTTCCCCTTATGTCTGTTAGTATTTGTTTTATATGTTTAGGTGCTTCTATATTAGGTACATATATTTTTATGAGTGTTATAGCTTCTTCTTGGATTGACTCCTTTATCATCATATAATGCCCTTCTTTGTCTTTTATTATAGACTTTTAAAAAATGTCTACTTTGTCTGATATGTGTATTGTTACTCCAGCTTTCTTTTCATTTCCATTTGCATGGAATATCTTTTTTCCATCCTTTCAGTCTGTGTGTGTCTTTAGATCTGAAATGAGTCTCTTGTAGGCAGTGTATAGGTGGATCTTGTTTTTTTAAATTCATTCAGCTACTCTATGTCTTTTGATTGACACATTTAGTCCATTTACATTTAAAGTGATTATATTAATATATAGTATGTACTTATTGTCATCTTTTTACTTGTTTTCTGGGTTTTTTTTTTAGTTCTTCTCTGTTCTTTTTCTTTTAGCCTCTTTCCTTGTTCATTGATGATTTTCTTTAGTGTTATGTTTGGTTTCCTTTCTCTTTGTTTTTCTATTGTAGGTTATTGATATTTAATTGCCATGAGGTTTATATATATCGACCTATATCTACTTGTTTTAAACTAATAGTCATTTAAGTTTAAACACATTCTAAAAGCTCAACATTTTAACCTGTTACCACCCCCTGCCCCAATGTTTTATGTTTTGGTGTCATATTTTACATCTTTATTTGTACCCTTAACTGTTTCTTGTAGTATAGTTGATTTTACAATTTTTGTCTTTTAACTTTCTTACTAGCTAATTTAAGTGGTTGATTCACTGCCTTTATCAGTGTGATTTTCCCTTTATATATTTGCTTATTTCTTTTTATAGCCTTTTCATTTTTGCTTAATAAAGACCCTTTAACATTTCTTGTAAGACCAATTTAGTGGTGATGATCTCTTTTAGTTTTTGCTGGTCTGGGATACTCTCTTTCCTTCAATTCTGAATGATAATCTTGTTGGGTAGAGTATCCTTATTTGTAGATTTTTTCCTTTTAGCACTTTAAATATGTCATGCCAATCCTTTCTGGCCTGTGTAGATTCTGTTGGAAATCAGTTTGTAGCCTATGGGGATTCCTTTGTATGTAGCTAGCTGTTTTTCACTTGCTGACTTTAAAGTTATCTCTTTAACTTTTGCCATTTTAATTATGATATATCTTGGTGTGGGTCTCTTTGGGGTTATCTGCTTTGTGTTCTCTTTCTTCCTGGACCTGTATATCTATTTCCTTCTTCAGGTTAGGGAAGTTTTCAGCCATAATTTTGTCAAATGTATTTTCTGCCTCTTTTTCTGTCTCTTCTCCTTCTGAGACTCATGTAATGAGAATGGTAGTATGGTTGATGCTGTCCCCAAAGTCCCTTAAGCTGAAACTATCCTTGTTAAAATTTTTTTCTTTTTGCTGCATTGAATGAGTGATTTCTACTGTTGTGCCTTCTAAGTCCTTATGTGTTCTCTATCACCTAATCTGCTATTAATTCTATCTATTGTATTTTTCATTTCAGTTATTTTTTAGATCTTATTGGTTCTTTTTAATATTTTCTACTTCTTTGTTGAAGTTCTCACTGTGTTCCTATATTCTCTTCCAGAGTTAGTTGAGCATTTTTATTACTATTGCTTTAAACATTTTATCAGTTAAATTATTTATCTCCATTTCTTTAGCTTTGTGTGTGTGTATATTTATCTTATTCTTTTGTTTGAAATATATTACTCTGTTTTCTCATTTTGTTTGATTTTTTTCTGTTTGTCACTATGAAATTAAGTGAAACAGTTACCTATCTTGGTCTTGAAGGCATGTCTTTGTGTGGGAACATTACTTTGCAGTCTGTATCTGCCCAGTGGTTTTGGTGGGAGAGCTGGATCTGAGATGAATATGGACTGTGTCTTCTCCCAGGGTGTGCTGGTGGCCACTGTCTTGGTGGGAGTAGGTCTTGAGTCAGAACACCATGCAAGCCTGGGCTTCTCTCAGGCTTGGTGACTGTTGCCACCCTGTCTGGGGGATGGGCTAGGGCCCAAGGGGCTGGAGCCATAGTTCTGAGCTGGCTCTGCTTCTCCCTGGTGCATATAACGGTAGTCTCCACTTTGGCCAGTGGTGGGGCCTGAGGTTCTGGAGCTGCAGTTCTGAGGGAGCTCCACTTCTCTCTGATGTGAAAATTGTCAGACTCCACCTTGATGGGAATCAGTGCCGGAGCAGGAGTGGCTGCAGCAGTGGCCCATTGCAAGCTGGGTTGTGGGCTGGGGCAGTCCTAGCAGGCTGGCCAAAGCAACATGAAGTTTTTAATCTGCCTTAGTCCTGGGACTTGGAGAATAATCTTCAAGAGTGGAGTCTTGGTTTTCTGCAACTATCTGGTAAGCTCCATGGGTTTTCAAACCAGCCAAGAGAGCTTGTCTTCCTAGTGCCAGACTCCAAGGCTGGGGTGCCCAACATGGTGCTTGAGCCCCTTTGCCCCTTGTGGAGAATCCTCAAGCCTGTGATATCCACCTCCTCTTCTGGGTCACCCACCTGTGGTGTGGGTTCTGACTAGACTGCTTCTCCTCCCCTTGTCCACACTCATGTGGTTCTGTCTTTATAACCTTGGTTGTAGAAGAGCTATTTATATAGTCTTCAGGTCATTCTCAAAGAGAGCTGCTCTATATGTAGTTGTAATAAGCCTGAATATTAATAGATATTTACACAAAATACATGTTGAGATTTTGGTTGGAATTGCATTGAGCCTATGAAACAATTTTGGGAGAATTGATATCTCTGCAAATTTGAGTCTTCCTGTCCATGAACATGGCATGTCCTCTATATTTACCTTTAAAATTTTTAAATTTTGAAAATTTAATTTCTTGTTTTCTGAAATAATTACAATTGACTTTTAATCCAAACCCTTGTTACATTCACATAATAATTATACTAACATTAATTATAATTCATCTATAGATACTTTTATTTTCTACATGTATAATCAGGTGGTCTGACAGTAATAACAGTTTTATTTCAAAGTATCCTTATATTGTTCCCAATCATAGGGGTACATCTTTCAATATTTCACTATTAAGATGATTTTATTATAGGATTTTTATAGATACTCTTTATCAGGTAGAGGAAGTGCCCTTCTATTCCTAGTGTGTTATAAGTTTTTAAAAATTATATGTTGATATGGGATTCTAGATCTTTTTATGCACCTATTGAGACGATCATATTTTTCCTTTATTCAGTTAATGTGGTACATTATATTAATTGATTCGCAGATATTAAACTGGCCTTGCATGTTTTAGTCCTTGCATTGTTGGACTAAAAGCAATGTGATAATGATGTATCATCTTTTTTATATATTGCTGGATTTGATTTGCAATTTTTTCTGTTTTTTTGCATCTTTGCTTATGAAATAGGTTGACTTAATGTATAACCTATTTTGGTAAATGTTCCTTGTATTCTTAAAAGAGTACAAAGTCTATAATTCAGGTGTTCTAGATATGCTAATTACTTCAAATAGCTCATAAGTTCATTTTAATTGATCTTTGCTCTATAAGTTACTGAGACAAGTGTAATAGGCTCCTAATATGATAGTAGATTTGCATTTTTATCCTTTTGGTTACTCCAATTTTGCTTTATACATTCTGAGGCCATGTTATTAGATAATACAAATCTAAATTTTAAATATCTTTGTGGTGAATCGACTCTTTCATTCTAGAAAGTGTGAAAGTGTCTCCTTTAATTTTTAGTAATGCTTTTTGCTTAAAATCTTGGTTGCCTGCTATTATAGCTACAATAGCTTTTAGTTAGTGCTTATAAGTTATACCTTATTTACCTTTATATTTCAAACCTATAAGACATTAGTACTATTGTTTAATAAGTTCATGTTCATTTGTATTTATCCACATATTTACACACATCTTGCTGTTCTCTCTTTCCTGCATCACTACACTTCCAACTGTGATCATTTCCATTCCTTCTGAAGAACTCCTTTAATATTTCTTTGCATGGGCTTCTGCTAAAGATGAATTCCCTTAGTTTTGTTTGTTTGAAATGACTATTTTACATTTATTTCTGAAGAACGATTTGCTAAGTATGCCACTTTAATTTGTCTGTTATTTTCCTTTTGTATTTTAAAGATACAGTTTCATTGCCTTTGGCTTTCATGGTGTACAGTGAGAAATATCTTAAATCCTATCTCTGTTCCATTGAATATAAGGATTTTTTTCTCTGCTCATTTAAAAAATATTCTTTGTCTTTATTTTAATAAAATGTACTCAGATTGTTTATTTTGTTGTTGTTGTTGTTATTCCTGCTTTGGGTTCATTGTACATTTTGAATCTGTGGATTTATATCTTGAGTTGGAAATTTTTGAGAAAAATTCTAGATGCATAGCCTAACTACTGTTCTATTCTATTCTCCCTCTCTCCTCTCCTTCTGGTACTCCAGTTATAGTTTCATCATGTCTTTCATGTACCTTATGCCTTTATTCTGCATTTTAAATCTTTTTGCCTTTTTACTTCATTTTGAATCTTTTTTCATGACATATCTTCTAGTTCATTAAATCATTGTTAGCTGTTGCTAATCTGTTTGTAAGATCATCCATTGAATTCTATTTGCAGGTTTTTTTGGCTGTAGAATTTCAATGTGATTTTTATTTCATACTTTTCTATCCTTTGTCATTGTTCTCTATCTTATTAAATATATTGTATATATATTCAGCATTTAAAAATCTCTTTGTGTTTTTGTTTCCTTTTTGTAAAATTGTGGAGATAATTTATGGTTCTTGGCCCTACCTTTCTCTAGTAAAGACTTCCTTTTGTTTCTGACAAGCAGTTAGGCTAAAGGTGGATTGTGTTAATCAGAAAGTGAACCAAGTCAAAGCTGGCCTTCAGTCCTTGAGGTTGGTCTATATCCAGTACACTCTTTCTTCCTAAGCTTTAGTTCTTTGTCCTGACAACCGAGAGCTGGGGGTGTTTACCAGGGTCTCTCTCCTATGACTAGCCACTGCCCCCAAGATCTATAAAACTGCTGAAAGCTCAGCTCAGCCTCTTAGCCTCTCAGCCTCTGCTTCATTCTTTTCTTCTGAGTCTCTCAGCCACTAAATTGATTTGACACATCTCATGGGAAACAGTCAAGTACATGTTTACCTCTCTAAACTTCCTTTCTCTCCAGAATCTTAGCCCCATGTGCCCCATTATTTATTACAACGAACTGGCTGACACAATTGTGAGGCTTGGAGGTCTCTACAAAACTGTCTCCAAATTGAATGCTGGAGCCTGAAGACCACAGATAGGCCATCAGCAAGACTGTGATCAGGCTGGAAACCCAGAAGCATGAGTTGGAACCCCACAATGACAGACTGAAACTTGTGTCTGTTCTTGTTGCCTCTGACCTTGATGATAAGGGTATATTGCTCAAGCTAGAGCCCTCATCACAGAGCTTTACATACACACCTAGCCTAGGAATCAAGGAAGATCCAAAGTGAAGAGAGAGCAAGCACAGGCCCAGGTGCTACTTTATGCCAATGAAGTAGATCAGCAGATTAGCAGTAATGAGATGAGTGTAGAGGTCCCAGAATGTAGAAATATTTTACAGTTTTTCTCCCCTTCTGCTGCCTGGGTTCTCTGAATGCAGGGAAGGCCTAGTCTCTTTAAATGGCTTCTACCAAATTAAGTCAGGACCAGTCAGAATATCGTCCTTTTTGATTAACTGAAAAATTAGTGATTTGGGACTTTGATGACATATGCAAAATCTCATTACAGCAGCACCAGGACTAGTGTTTGACTGAATAACTAGGAGAAGAATAACTACTACTTATTCCTATGGCTGCTCCCTCCCTTTCATCTTCAAACTCTCACTCGTAGCCTATCTAACTGGAAACACACTAGCAAGGGAGTTCTGGGGAATTCAGCCCAGCCAAATTGACACCTCACAAAGCCATCAAAATGTGTACTACAACGAAATTCACATCTCATGTACACTCCTATAGATACACCCACGCACCTCCTCCTTACACCTCCATGTCTCTGATCTTACAGTTTTTCTCCTTCTAGGCCCTTAACCAGACAGCCAAGTTACTCACCATTGCTCACCAACATGTTCTAACCTTCAGTTACTTCTCTAACCTTCAGTGACTTCTCTCTCCACAAAGTGAGTGACTAGGTGAACTGTTCAAAATACTGCCCATTGGGAAGATTCACTTTCACTGATGTCTTTCAGGGCCAACCCTGTTTGCTTTTACATGCCAAGATGAACGATCTGTAAAGCAAGCTCAGTATTTTTTTTTCTCCTCCATCAGTTGGTTCTAAGGGATCACACATAAGGTCTAGGTGTCAGCTGAGGGAAAGGAGCTAGTGCCCTAGTGGGGGATGACATCAAGATCCTACTTGTGCTCTCTGGTTCTGCTTAAACCCAATGCCAACTTAACTACATATATCTTGCAATGGATTCCTGTTGGACACTCCTAACTTTGGTGGGTCTGACAGAACTCAGCTCATGATGGGACATTTTGGTTTTATGGTACCTTGATGTCCCATGGTCACCTTCTCTGTTTCTTTCTTTTTTTTTTAATTTTTAGTTTTCGGCTGTGTTGGGTCTTCATTGCTGCACGCAGGCTTTCTCTAGTTGTGGTGAGTGAGGGCTACTCTTCGTTGTGTGTGCAGGCTTCTCATTGCAGTGGCTTCTCTTGTTGCAGAGCAAAGGCTCTAGGCATGCAGGCTCAGTAGTTGTGGCACGTGGGCCCTAGAGTGCATGGGCTTCAGTAGTTGTGGTACGTGGACTCAGTAGTTGTGGCTTGCGGGCTTAGTTGCTCCATGGCATGTGGGATCTTCCTGGACCAGGGATTGAATCTGTATCCCCTGCATTGGCAGGCAGATCCTTAACCACTCTGCCACCAGGGAAGTCCATCTGCTCTGTTTCTATGAACATGTTTTCTTTACAGAGTTTCTTCACTACAAGTGGCATGACGTTCCTTGCTTGGGAGTCCAAGGGTTCTACATTGAGATATGGAATTAGGATGTCTCAGTTGATGCACCTGAAAACCTTAAATTCCCCGAACCCTCTTGTCTTGAAAAAGAGGTTCAGAGTCCTGTTTCAGCTCAACAATTTCAGGCAGCAGATTTGTGGAGTTTGAGAATTCATTCTCTTTAGAGCCTGCTGCTCTTATAACTAAGCCCTGAACCTATTCTTCAACTTTTTCTGCCCTCTAGCTGCAGAAGAGTTTTAAAATGTTGATAAGGATGTCCTCTGCCTTTTACACCTTTCCTTAAACTGGCAATTAATCATCCCCAGCTCTTCACTGTCTTTCTCCAAAATATTAAAAAAAACCCTCAACAGCCATTGTAGCATCCTTAAAATTTCCCTGTATTTCTCAATGTTTGATACATTGTTACCACTAGTGGAATTTTTTTTTCCCACTACTATCTCATTCCAGTTTATTATCAGTGAAAGTTTTAAGAATTGCATCACCACCCCATACCTAGAGCTTTGAAGTAAACTGTGAGGTATAGATTTGCATAGAGCAAATTAATTGGTGAGTTCTCTAAATATCAAACCTAGTGGGGGAGTAAAGGAAATATGACTGAGCAGAGGGAGGAGTTGAAATACAATGCAGTTGCAATCAAGACCTCAGCCAAACTTAAAAGGTGTTCTGCTGCGAGTAAGGCCCTTTAGAACTGAGTTGTATTGGGATAAGAATGCTGGGTCTCAGAGATAAACCCACGCACAGATGGTCACCTTATCTTTGATAAAGGAGGCAAGAATATACAGTGGAGAAAAGACAGCCTCTTCAATAAGTGGTGCTGGGAAAACTGGACAGCTACATGTAAAAGAATGAAATGAGGACACTCCTTAACACCATACACAAAAATAAACTCACAATGGATTAAAGACCTAAATGTAAGGCCAGACACTATCAAACTCTTAGAGGAAAACATAGGCAGAACACTCTATGACATAAATCACAGCAAGATCCTTTTTGACCCACCTCCTAGAGAAATGGAAATAAAAACAAACAAATGGGACCTAATGAAACTTAAAAGATTTTGCACAGCAAAGGAAACCATAAACAAGACCAAAAGACAACCCTCAAAATGGGAGAAAATATTTGCAAATGAAGCAACTGACAAAGGATTAATCTCCAAAATTGACAAGCAGCTCATCCAGCTCAATATCAAAAAAACAAGCAACCCAATCCAAAAATGGGCAGAAGACCTAAATAGACATTTCTCCAAAGAAGATGTACAGATTTCCAACAAACACATGAAAGAATGCTCAACATCATTAATCATTAGAGAAATGCAAATCAAAACTACAATGTGATATCATCTCACACCTGTCAGAATGGCCATCATTAAAAAATCTACAAACAATAAATGCTGGAGAGGGTGTAGAGAAAAGGGAACCCTCTTGCACTGTTGGTGGGAACGTAAATTGATACAGCCACTATGGAGAACAGTACGGAGGTTCCTTAGAAAACTAAAAATAGAACTACCATATGACCCAGCAATCCCACTACTGGGCATATACCCTGAGAAAACCATAATTCAAAAAGAGTCATGTACCACAATGTTCATTGCAGCACTATTTACAATAGCCAGGACATGGAAGCAACCTAAGTGTCCATCCACAGATGAATGGATAAAGAAGATGTGGCACATATATACAATGGAATATTACTCAGCCTTAAAAAGAAACGAAATTGAGTTATTTGTAGTGAGGTGGATGGACCTAGAGTGTGCAATACAGAGTGAAGTAAGTCAGAAAGAGAAAAACAAATACCGTATGCTAACACATATATATGGAATCTTAAAAAAAAAAAAAAGGTCATGAAGAACCTAGAGGCAAGACGGGAACAAAGATGCAGACTTACTAGAGAATGGACTTGAGGACACGAGGAGGGGCAAGGGTAAGCTGGGACAAAGTGAGAGAGTGGTAGTGTATATATGGACATATAAACACTACCAAATGTAAAATCAATAGCTAGTGGGAAGCAGTCGCATAGCACAGGGAGATCAACTCGGTGCTTTGTGACCAGTTAAAGGGGTGGGATAGGGAGGGTGGGAGGGAGGGAGATGCAAGAGGGAAGAGATATAGGGATATATGTGTATGTATAACTGATTCACTTTGTTATAAAGCGGAAACTAACAAAAAAAATTAACTTTCCAAAAAAAAAGAATGCTGGGTCTTTTCACTCCCTCATCATGTTGGTCATTGGATGGTGCACCGCGCCCGCCCCCCAACCCTAGGAAGGGACATGACCTGAGATGAGGTGGTTCTCTCTTTTGGTGACAAGTCCCTGAAAAGGACTCAGTTGAAAGCTGAATGCTGCCAAAACTCTAAGCAGCTTGGATAATGAGTATTTCAGTGCCAGAATGGGGCGTATAGGAAGTGTACCATGATATATCCACTATAGTAGTTTTCTGAAGTACTCAAACAGATTTTTAAAATATCTTTTCAATATTAGTTATTCTTAGTGGGATGGTTGGTCTGAAGTAAGCTAATCTGCCAATGCCTAATGTGAAACTCTGCTTCCTACCACTTCATTTTGCTTCAACTATATAGTTTAAGTCCTTTTTTATTTCACTTGCAAGACATTAATGGATTTAATACAATAATAAAACCACCAATCCAAGATAAAAATTATTTTCATATTTTCTTCTCTTTCTGTGTGCTTTTCTACTGTTGACCTGCCAGAACCACCTTTGTTTGATCTCTGTCTCTAACTCTGAACCCTTTCATTTCTAGGGTACAGTCTTGATTTTCTTTTCCCTTCATCTGCTACTTCCCATTTCAGTCATTCAAATTATTTCCTCACTTTCTTTGGGAATTCGAGTTATTTCTCCATCTTTTGTTTGCAGATTGTTGTGGAAATTTGTCTACTTACTCTTATTCCTTTTGGATTTCTTAAGCAAGGTGACTGCTTATAAAAATTATAACAAAAGAGGCCAAAATGCCTTTGTAAATTTCTTAACAAACATTCAGTAGCCTTCAATGTAGTGCTTGGACTAGAAAACTTACAGTGCCAGTAGGGATGGACAACTTGACACAGACTTATAGTTTAAGTTAGGATTTCTACCTATGCCCACTTATATCTAATAAGTTATAATTATTATGTTACCCTATGTTGCAGCCTTAAATTTCACTTATGTTATTGTTGGTTAATAAAGTAAATAATAGAGTCTGAATTATGAATAGAAATACCTTAACAACTTACTTTAAGAAATAAATGAAGTATGTGGGGCTCTCTACTTGGAGAGTGCCAGCATTTAATATATAAAAACCACATCAACCAGTTATTTGTGGTACAGGTGATGTTACAGTCATTGAGAAATCAGAATTTTCATCTTACTTCTCCTGGAAAGAACTAGCTAAGACATGGATAGATAAGCAGAAGTATGGAGAGGGGGATTAATGTTCATCCTTTCAAACCCCTAATGTTTGCTTAGGTTTGTATCCTCATAGCTCCTCAGCTCACTATCCTCTCACTAGTTCCTTCCTTGAAACTGAGAAAAAGAAGCATTTATGGCCCTTGAGTTTGAGGGTTATATTGCTAAGACTATGAGACAAAAAAAAAAAAAAAAAAAAAAAAAAAAAAAGAGAGAGAGATAAAACAAAAAGCTCCAGAGACTAAACCCAAAGAACTTTGTGGTAGTAACAAAGTTTAAAAAATATCTCACAAAGTTTATATATTTATCTTCCCTCATGCTAATATGTTAATTAAAATTCCCAATAGAATTCTTGCCTCTGTGTTTATGCCTAAGGCTGTAGAGTGTATATTTGTTGGGTACATCCCTAGCATCCATTTTCCTTTTTTTTCTTAATGATTCTGTATTTCCCCTCTGTGTAGTTTGAGCAGGACTGACCCCTAGCCCCAAGCTCTCAAATACAGATGGATCCCTGATTGCCTTAATTTAATCAGCCCATCTTAATACTAGGCAGTAGTGATTGGCTTAGAGATGAAACTGGGACTCAATTAAGGCTAATGAGATTAGGAGAAGGAGCCTTTTTTTTTTTTTTTTTAGCATCTTTTGGGAAGGAAACTTCCTCATCATTCCATGAGAGCAACCAAAAAAAACAAAAAAACAAAAAACAAAGAAAAGACAAATACTCTTTCATGTGTTGGTCTTAAAACAGGAAATATTACTGGCAACCATCTTGCTGCCATTAGGAGAACCACAAGGGTACTATTGTTAGGATGAAGCCAACATTGTATGCAGAAGGAAGTTGGATTTTTGTGACATTGCTGAGCTGTGGCATCAAGAGGTGTCAGAATTAGAGGTGGCCAAGATGGCAGAGTACATAGACCCTGAACTCACTATCTCTCACAGACACACAAAAATCAGAACTACTTACAAAGCAACTATCTATGAGAATGACCTGAAGACTAGCAGAAAAGATTTTCCACAACTAAAGACAAAAAGAAGGAACCACAGTGAGACAGGTTGGACGGGTGGAGATACGGTAGAGTCAGGGCCCATAGTTCCAGGTCAGAGATCCACAAATGGAAGAAATATCACAATCATAGAGGTCCTCCCTAGGGAGTGAGGAGTCCAAGCCCCACTTTGAGCATGCCAGCCTGGAGTTTCTGCATTGGGAAGACAAGCCCTAAGAATGCCTAGCTTTGAAAACTAGCAGGGCTTGAGTATGGGAGAGCTGGAGAGATATAGGAAAGAAGGACTCCACTCCTAAAGGGCACTTGCAAAATCTCATATTCTCTGAGTCCTATGCAGAGGCAGTTGTTTGAAAGGAGCCGGTGTCAGACCCACATGTTGATCTTGGAGAGCCTTCTGGAAAGGTGGGAGGCAACTGGGACTCCCTCTGAGGATGGAGATGTTGGCAGCAGCCAGTTTAGGGAGCTTGTTCTACCACATGGACACCAGTGTTGGCAAGTGCCATTTTGGAATCCTCCTTCTAGCCTATTAGTGCTGGGGGCTTACCTGCCAAGCAATGGATTGGTGCCAGCCCTGAGATCCAGGTCCCTGGCCATGCAGACATCTCTCTAGGGGCCAGGACCTCCCCTCCAGTAGGCTGGCAACAGTCTCAAGACCCTACCCACTCCTGCCAGGCTTCATAGCCAGCCATGCCTGAACCATCAGTGGGCCAGCAGCCACTGCACAAGGCAGGGTCTGGCACCAACTGGGCTGGGAGCAGCCCTGCCTGTCAGCACACACACACACACACAGTGGTCAGCCCCACTACAACAGAAGGACCCATGCAGCCAAAAGAGGGTCACCCCTAGAGCACATAGCTCTGGTGACCATAAGGGAGAGTGATGCTGGATCCCATAGGACATCTCCTACATAAGGCCACTTTTCTAAGATCAGGAAACATAACTGACAGACGCAATAGATAGAAATCTACACAGAGAACTAGGCAAAATGAGAAGACAGAGGAATATATTCCAAAGGAAGGAACAAGGCAAAAGTTCAAAAAAGCAACTAAAAAAAGTGGAAATAAGCAATCTAACCAATAATGTTTCAAGTTAATGATCATAAGATGCTCATTGAACTTGGGAGAAGACTGGATGAACACAGGGAGAATTTCAACAAAGAGTTAGAAATGTTAATAAAAGAGCCCAACAAAGTTGAAGAATACATTAACTGAAATTAAAAATACACTAGAAGGAATAAACAGTAGATTAGATCATACAAAGGAATAGATCAGCAATGTGGATACTGTATCACCCAACTGAATAGCAAAGGAAAAAAGAATTAAAAAAAGAGGATAGTTTAAGCTCCAGGACACATCAAGCATACTAATCCCTGCATTTTGGGCGTCCCTGAAGGAGAAGAAAGGATGGGGCAGAAAACTTAGGTGAAAAAATAATAGCTGAAAACAGACATCCAGGTCCAGAAAGTACATAGTGTCCCAAACAAGATCAACCCAAAGAGGTCCATGCCAAATTAAAATGGAAAAAATTAAAAATAAAGAGAGATTCTTAAAAGCAGTAAGAGAAAAACAATTAGTTATGTATAAGGGAATGCCTATAAGACTATGAGCTGACTTTATAGCAGAAAGTTTGCAGGCCAGAAGGGTTTATACTCAAAGTAATAAAAGGAAAACACATCTAACCAAGAATACTCTGCACAGCAAGGAGAAATAAAGAGTTTTACAGACAGCTAAAGCTAAGAGTTCAACACCACTTTACAAGAAATGCTAAAGGAACTTCTTTAAATGGAAAAGAGAAGGCCACAACTAGAAATATGAAAATTATGTAAGAAAATAATCTCATTGGCAAAGGTAAATATATGGTGAAGTTAGTAGATCAACTAACTTAGAAATATAGTAGGAAGGTTTAAAAGACAAAAAGAGTTAAATCATCTATATCCACAATAAGTAGTTAAGGACTCGACAAAACAAAAAGATGCAAAATATGACATCAAAGACACTAAACATGGTGATGAGTAGTAAAAATATAGGGCTATTAGAATGTATTCTAACTTAAGAGATTATCAACTGAAACTAATCACACACACATACACACACACACACATACATATACATCTATATCTATATATACATCTATATCTATATATATAAATATGTTGTTATATATGAACCTCACGGTAACCACAAACCAAAAACCTATAATAGATACCCATGCAAAAAAGAGAAAGGAATCCAAAATTAACACTAAAGATAGTCATCAAACCACAAGGTAAGAGAGTAAAAAAGTAAAAAGGAACAAAAAAGAACTAAAAAACAACTAGAAACATTAACAAAATGGCAATAATTATATACTTATCAATAATCATTAAAAATGTAAATGGACTAAATACTGCAATCAAAATTGCCAAAATTGCCACAAAGTGGCTAAATGGATAAAAAAACCAAGACCTATCTATATGCGTCCTATAAGAGATTCATTTTGGATCTAAAGACACACACAGACTGAGAGTGAGGGGATGAAAAAAGGTATTCTGTGAAAAAGGAAATGAAAAGAAAGCTGGGATAGCAATACTTATATCAGACAAAATAGACTTTAAAACAAATACTGTAACAAGAGACAAAGGACATTACATAACGATAGAGAGATCAATCCAACAAGAAGATATAACAATTGTAAATATATAGACACTCAATATAGGAGTACTTAAATACGTAAAGCAAATATTAACAAACAAAAAGGGAGAAATTGGCAGTAATAAAATAATAGTAGGGAACTTTAACACCTCACTTACACCAATGGATAGATCATCCAGACAGAAAATCAGTAAAGAAACAGTGGTCTTAAAGGACACACTAAATCTGATGTACCTAATAGAGATATACAGAATATTCCATCCCAAAACTACAGCTAGAACATTCTTCAGGATATATCACATGTTAGGCCACAAAACAAAACTCAATAAATTTAAGAAGATTTCAATCATATCAAACATCTTTTCCAATGACAATGATATAAGACTAGACATCAACTACATTAAAAAGAAAACTAAAAATAACAAAACATGTGGATTCTAGACAACATGTTTCCAAACAATAAATGGGTCAATGAAGAAATCATAGAGGAAATAAAATACCTGGAGACAAGCAAAAATGGAAACACAAAACCCCCAAATCTATGGAACAGAGTACAAGCAATTCTCAGAGGGAAGTTTATAGCAATATAAGCCTACCTCAGGAAACAAGAAAAATCTTAAATAGACAATCTAACTTTACAAGTTACTACCAACACCACAGAAATACAAAGACTCATAAGAGATTACTGGGAACAATTATATGCCAATAAAATAGATAACCTTGAAGAAATGGATAAATTCCTAGAAGCATACAATTTCCCAAGAATGAATCAGAAATAAATAGAAAACATCCACAGACCAATTACCAGCAATGAAATTGAATCAGTAATCAAAAAAACCCCAACAAACAAAAGTCCAGGACCAAATTGTAAGGAAGAGTTATCACTTATGCTTCTCAAACTATTCCAAACAACTGAAGAGTAGGGAATGATTTTGAACTCATCCTATAAGACCAGTATCACCCTGGTACAAAAATTAGACAAATACACCACAAAAAAGAAAATTATAGGCCAGTATCACTGATGAACATAGATGAAAATTTCTCAACAAAATATGAGCAAACCAATTTCAACAATACATTAAAAGGATCACTCACTTTGATCAAGTGGGACTTATCTCAGAGACGGAAGGATGGTTCAATATCCACAAATCCATCACCACGATACACCACATTAACAAAATGAAAGATAAAATGCATATGATCCTCTCAATAGATGCAGAAAAAGTATTTGACAGAAATTCAACATCCATTCATGATAAAAATTCAACAGAGTGGGTATAGAGGAAACACACCTTAACACAATGAAGGCTATATGGCAAACCTATAGCCAATTATCATACTCAACAATTAAAAAAAGAGAACATTTCATCTAGGAGCAGGACCAAGACAAGGATACCCACTCTCACCATTTATATTCAACATAGAATTGGAAGTCCTAACCACAGCAATCAGACAAGAAAAAGAAATAAAAGCCATCCAAATTAGAAAGAAGTAAAACTGTCACTATTTGCAGATGACATTTTACTATATAAGAAAACCCTAAAGTCTCCACCAAAAAACTGTTAAAAGTAATACACAAATTCAGTAAATTTGAAGGATACAAAATCAACATACAAAAGTAAATGGTGTTTCTATACACTAACAAAAAACTATCAGAAAGGGAAATTAAGAAAATAATCTCATTTACCATTGTATCAAAAAGAATAAAATTCCTAGGAATAAATCTAACCAAAGATGTAAAAGAATTGCTCTCTGAAAACTATAATACACTGGTGAAAGAAACTGAAGATGATACAAAGAGTTATACTGTGCTCATGTACTGGGAGAACTAATATTATAAAAATTACCATACAACCTCAGGCAATCTACAGATTCAATGCAGTCACTCTCAAAACACCAATGAAATTTTTCACAGAACTAGAACAAATAGTTTTAAAATTTGTATGGAAACACAAAAGACTCTGAATAGCCAAAGCAATCTTGAGAAAGAAGAATAAAGCTGGAGGTATCATGCTTCTTGGTTTCAAATGATACCACAACACTACGGTAATTAAAACAGTATGGTACTGGCAGAAAACAGACACATAGATCAATGGTATAGAAAAGAGGGCCCTGGAATAAACCTATGCTATATGATCAATTAATCTATGACAAAGTGGGCAAGAATATACAATGGGGAAAATATAATCTCTTCAATAAATGGTGTTGGGAAACTGAACAGTTACATGCAAAAGAATCAAACTGGTCCACTTTCTCACATCACATACAAAAATAAGTTCAGGGCTTCCCTGGTGGCGCAGTGGTTGAGAGTCCACCTGCCGATGCAGGGGACATGGGTTCGTGCCCCGGTCCTGGAAGATCCCACATGCCGCGGAGCGGCTGGGCCCGTGAGCCATGGCTGCTGAGCCTGCATGTCCAGAGCCTGTGCTCCACAACGGGAGAGGCCACAACAGTGAGAGGCCCGCATGCCGCAAAAAAAAAAAAAAAAAAGTTCAAAATGGATTAAAGATTTAAATGTATGACCTGAAACCGTAAAACTCTTAAAAGAAGACATAGGCAGTACACTTTTTGACATAGGTCTTAGCAATACTTTTTGGATCTTCCTCCTCACGCAAGGACAATAAAAGGAAAAAACAAACAAATGGGATTACATCAAACAAGAAAGCTTTTGCGCAGAGAAGGAAACTATCAACAGAATGAATGGTAACCTACTGAGTGGGAGAGGATACTTCCAAATGATATGTTTGATAAAGGGTAAATACCTAAAATATACAAAGAACTCACAGAACTGAACATCAGAAAAATAAGCAACTTGACTGTAAAATGGGCAGAGGATCTGAATAGACATTTTTCCAAAGAAGATAAACAGATGGCCTAAAACATGAAAAGATGCTCAAAATCACTAATCATTAGGAAAATGCAAATCAAAACCACAATATCATCTCATACCTGTCATAATGGCTACCAGCAAAAAGACAACAAATAACAAATATTGGCAAGGATGTGTAGAAGACAGAACTTTCATGCACTGTTGGTGGGATTGTACATTGGTGCAGCCACTATGGAAAACAGTATGGAGTTTCCTCGAAAGATTAAAAGTAGAACCGCCATATGATCCAGCAATTTTACTTCTAGATACTTACCTGAATAAAACAGAAGCATTAATTTGAAAAGATGTATGCACACTAATGTTTATGCAACATTATTTATAAAAGCCAAGATATGGAAGCAATCTAAGGGCCTACTGGTAGATGAGTAAATAAAGGAAATGTTATATATATATAAATATATATATATATATATATAATGGAATATATATATATACGCATAACAGAATATTACTCAGCCATTAAAAAAGTGAAATCTTGCCATTTGTGACAACATGAATGGACCTAGAGGGTATTATGCTAAGTGAACTAAATTAGACAGTGAAAGAAAAGTACCATATCATCTCACTTACATGTGAAATCTAAAGACAAAACAAACAAAACAAAATGAAAAGAGACTCATAGATACAGAGAACAAATGGGTTGTTTCCAGAAGGGAGGGGGTGGTAAGGGGTGAGGCAAACTAGGTACAGGGGATTAAGAGTTAAAAACCTCCAGTCATAAAATAAATAATCCACAGGCATGTAAAATACAGTATAAGGAATATGATCAATAATATCGTAACAACTTTGTATGGGGACAGATGGCTACTAGATTTACCATGGTGATCATTTCATAATGCATGTAAATGTCAAATTACTATGTAGTACATCTGAAACTAACAAATATTGTACTTCAACTATACTTAAAAAAAAAGAGGTACCTGGCATATCAGTGCACTTCTGAGTTTCATTAAGCAACACATTTTGTGTTTTTTAAAATAAATAAATAAATTTATTTATTTATTTATAGCTGTGTTGGGTCTTTGTTGCTGCGTATGGGCTTTCTCTAGTTGTGGTGAGTGGGGGTTACTCTTTGTTGTGGTGTGTGTGCTTCTTATTGCGGTGGCTTATCTCATTGCAGAGCATGGGCTCTAGGCACGTGGGCTTCAGTAGTTGTGGTGTACAGGCTCACTAGTTGTGGCACATGGGCTTAGTTGCTCTGCAGCATGTGGGATCTTCCTGGACCAGGGCTTGAACCCATGTCCCCTGCATTGGCAGGCAGATTCTTAGCCATTGTGCCACCAGGGAAACCCAGCACATTCTGTTTTAATTAATATAGTGGTATTGAATTTTATGCTGCTTGCAACCAAAAGTAGTCTCACTAAAATTGGTGGAGCCCATCAAACAATCTCCCAGTAAAAGTTATCGGTGCCTTGCCTAAAGCTTCTTCATCTACCTGCATCATTGTTGGATTCCTGTCTTAAGAACGTAATTCTTTGCATAAGGGCCTTCTTTAATCACAGGATCACGTTTAATGACCTAGTAGTCTCATTTTAAAATGTACATAGACACAGGCATAAATAATTCAATAATATAGTTTAACTCAATACAGAAAAATATTATAATTTGAATTTGTAATCAAAATAAGAATTACTCATCATATATTTTACATTCTTTTTTTATTCTAACTCTTTGAAATCCAGAGTATATTTTTAATTTATAGCATATCTCAGTTTGGAGTAGCCACCTTTCAAGTCTTCACTAGCTGCCTCTGGCTAGTGGTCACTGTATTGGATACTGTGGCCCTAGAGCATAAAAGTAATTTCGTTTTGCCATTTTTGAAAAAAATGCAGAGAAAATTCACAGGTTATACTTTAACTGTTCTCCATAGGCAAGGCTCTAACCTCTTCTCAAATCTCTCTGTGAGACCAAGATTTTGTTTTTTTTTACTTACCGTTTTGACTATAGTAAACATAACATTTGTTACTGTGATCTTTTCATTTCGCATTATATACTAAGTAACCTTATATGAGACTATGCTTTTCACCATCATTATTTTAAGTAATTGATATATAAACATTTTTATGAATCAATATCTGTTGTTCTATACTTTCTAGGAAGGCTGTAACACTACAGGAGTATATTAGTTTTCAACAAAGTTAAATTTAAAATTAGAATTTTCCTTGCTAATTTAGTAATGTAAAGTGATAGCTCTGTATATCTTTTATTATTATTTAGGATAAGATCATTTCATGTTTTTTTAAAAATTTTATTGAAGTATATTTGATTTACAATGTTGTGTTTACTTTCTGCTGTACAGCAAAGTGACTCAGTTATACGTATATATATATATATATTATTTTTCATGTTCTTTTCCATTATGGTTTATCATAGGTATTTCATGTTTTCTTAATAGCTTTTACAATCTACTTTTTTTTTTTTCCAGCGGATAGAGAAGGCATTCGGCTTTTAAAAAATCATTTGGAATTGTATTTAAACAACTGACAGGAATCTTGTTTATGTTTGAATATATACTTTTGTATATGTAAACATTCTTTAGAGAAAGAGGAAGCTGATTTATATATTTTTCATTAAATCACTAAGTATAAAAGGAACAGTTTTATAAACTTAGAAAACAATCCATGAAATTAGGCATGTTTTTCAGAGTTTGTCATTTATACCACAGAAATCAAAAAAATATATCAATATTATCTAGGTTTCCAGATAGCAATCTGGATCAAGACAGGGTTTATTAAATCGGTTCTCCATTCAAGAAAGTGAAAAACAATCCATTTGATGGCTTCATCTATACAAACAAAATTATATCAAAATAAGTGAAAATCAGATAACTTCCTTAAAATTTAATATGGTGTGGAAAAAAAGTTTCAGAATGCTCTACTTGCTGTGATCTTCAATAATATTAGATGTAGTTAGTGACATAAATAAAAAAGGTAGGTGATGTAAGAACCAATTTTCACATGCGTGAATAAATGAAAACTTCTGAAATTCTTCTCCAATCCTTCCTCACAGAAGTTAGCCAGAACATGATAACATTACAATTTAGCTTCATAGCATTACAGACTAACTATCAAAAATTTCATAGCTCTTTCCTTTCTCTTCTCTCTCTGCCATGTTTCTCTAGTTGTGTTAACTGTGAAATAGGCTGACCCAACAAGAAAACTAGAAAAGTGGGAGGTGCTCAGTCTTAAAAAAATCCCCACTTTTAATAACAACACAATCATTTTCAATACACAGTAAATATAAATGTCCCAATTTACATGTTATTATTTGATTTGATGATTCAATTTTTATTTTTCATGATATCTTTTTGTATTATTTTCATTAACTCACATGTATTAAAAATAACATTTTGGAATGCTAGTAGTATGTGATCTGGCTAGCCTAATTCTAAGAATAAAGTCCCAGAATGGCACTGTTTGGTATTTCCCCATGAAAATGACAGTTGCTAAAGATTGAAACTTAAACATTATGTAGGGATTTTGTCAATGTCATATTTTCTTAATATTCCATTTTTTGCAGAATAGAAAGGTAAGTATATTTGACTTGCTTAGGCAAAAACTTTGATAAGCATATTATGGGAAATGACCTATGTTTTAGCTTTGCTGCTTGTCCAGCAAACTGACCAGTGACATACTTGCATTTTTTGTTTTTGTTGTCAGACCCTTTAATCAACCCACAGTTAAGCTCTTCGGGTTTTACTTCTGAAATGATTTCCTTGTTTTCAGTGGTTCTTGTCCCCACTGTCACCATAAAACTTCAACATCTTGTCTCTTTCTTTAAATCATATATAGTGGCAGCTCCCAAGCTATATTCTTTGGTAAGATGCTTTATAGTCACCATTAACTCCATTTTCTGCACTGCTGATAATTACAAAATTTACAAGATAAAAAACCAATAATCAGCACTGGTGAATATTCCTGGGAGGAGCATTGAGACACCATTGCCCACTCAGGCATTTCAGGTCCAGTTTTGCTACCAAATGAGTTTTGGCACAAAATTTGCAAAAAGTCTTGGGTTTTAGTGGTTTTCAGAATGGTGGATAAGGAATTCTGTATCTGTGTACGGAGACTGTTACATCTGATACTTATATTCTTATTCTGAAGAGAGACCCAAAAGTGAGTCATCTTTATTCAGAAGAAATAATAAAAATATTGGGTTTGGAAAACCTTTGTTCATCAATAATATTCAAATTTTTGTTCCCTTTAGCTTCATTCAATATATATTTCTCTGGGCTGTAGGTCTATCTCATAAGCAAATGTACAATCCCAGTCCTCAGTTAGCTCAGGCCCTAGTGTGGGAGGAGATAACAAAAAAGAAAATAAGAAGTATACAGATATGAAGGAAAGAGAATAGATATCCAGTTCTGACCATGAGGTAGTAATGAATATCAGATTTACTCTGCTACCGTAAACAACAATAACACTGCACAAAATACGCCAAGCAACTGTTTTCAAGAATTTGACCACAGATGTTCAGGGTGGTTCTTGAGAGAAAGCAAGCACAAAAAGTGAGCTTTCTCCTCTGGTCTACTTCCCAAACTGTGACATAGGGAAGTGAAACCCAAGCACAGTGCAGTGGCCTTGCTTGACTGATGAATCTGATGGAAGGCTGGGCTGGGGTTTGTGGGCAGGTACAGGAGGGGAGCTGAAGAGCATCTCGCTCTTCCTGTCGGTCGCAAGGAAGGCTGCAATATGAGTTGATAGACATCTTTTCTCCCCAGTTAGATCTTTAGACTATGTGCCACTCATAATACTTAGGACGTGTCCTTCACACAAGCCCTTGGTAAATATCTTAAGTTCTTTGGGATGTTTTAGCATGTTCCCATGGCTGGCCTCTACATAAATCTGGAATTCTCATGTTTAAGAACTGCCCAATTAAATTGCCTATGATCTCTGACTTCATCCCAAGTACATCTTGTCTGCATTTCTGGAGAAAAAGGGAGGTTTCAACTTAAAATTACTGCTAGCATAATAATTTGAGAAATGAAAAAAAAAAATCTCATGACATCAAAACTAATTTTTGAAGGTTTCTATTGAAATATGCAATTCCAATAAAAGCTTTAAAAAAGTAAATTAAACTCAAAACTATACAATATCAAAATAATGAAAAATCATTTTTATCTCCATTATTACTTTTTGGCACTGCCATCTTTCTCACGATCTCATTCATCCATGTGCTATTTTATAGAAATTCAAAAGACTATCTCCCAGAGAGCGAATTATACCTCTCAGAAATCAATTACATTTCAGGAAAACACTAACACTACACATATTTTTATTAGGAAATAAAACCACAAGATATGGATAGTAATAAAACTGGAATTATTTTACTGGCAAAGTCCATAAAAGTAACCAATTATTTCAAAATCAAATGGAAAAACATATCCAAGGTCTGCTACTGAACAGTGTTAGCTGTAATATTTCCCCCAAGTTCATGTTAATTTCCTCTCTACACTTCTGATATATTGCACACATTTGAAAAACCATGTGTCATTTGCTTATTCCCCGGTTCAGGAACGCTGGGAAAATTTCTCACATTATGCTTGAGTTGGTGTCTTAATTCTACTCCCCCTTAATTGATTAACGAGGGAGAAGTGAAGGAAACAATGTTAGAGAGAATTTCATTAGGTGTAAATTGCAAGACAGTTGTTTGAATGAACATAATATCTCAGCTCTATCTTGATGGGCCTTGGAGGAATGCTTTAACTATTACTGTAAGTACCAGACCAAGCACTGATCAATTTAACGGTGACATTCGAGCATGGCCTTGTATGTGGTTTTTGTTTCAAAATGTTCTTGGGGAAAACTTCACTGCCTGATAATAGGGAGCAAAAGAATTATTTCCAGTTTATGTGTTACCAACAAATATTTCTGAAGGGAGTCATTTAAGGTAAAACAACAGTAAATCTCTTTCTAAAGCATAAGCCATTCTAATTTACTTCTTCTATAAAAAGAAAACCTAGATGTTTCAAAGCTGTCTCTGACCAGCAAAGTGAACAGTGATCTGACCAGATCCACCAAGTGACTTGTGACTTGTGATAGTATTTGCAATGACCCAAGATTTCCTCAATTATTTTTCAGCACCACAAACTTATGTCACTTGTTAAACAAACATTGATTTTTTTAAGCTTTAAGATATCAGAAAGAACAGTAGAGGATAAAGAATAATATACAATTACGTACTTTTTTTCCATGCAACATTGACAAATGTCAACATTTTACCTCAAATCTCTTTTCGTATTTTGTTTTCTTAAATGAAACATTATAGATTTAGCTGCACTACCCACACTTCTGACCTTGCATTCCCTACCAAACAAACAAAACACATACACACACGTTCTGTATATTTTGTACGTGTGTATTATACACGTTTCATATTTGCTTTTTATAATCTGCCCTTATGTTAAGCTCAAACCATGTACATATATATACTATATAAAGAGACAGATCTAGTTTATTCTTTTTCATTAGTACAAATATTTCATCATAAGGGTACTGTAATTTGTTCATTCTTGCTTTTATGTCCAATTAGATTAGTTTCCCCTCTTTATGTTTGCTATTAAAAATATGTCGCAGCAAACTCCCTTGAGTATGTCTCCTTGTGCACATATGTATTTTTGTGGAGGTTGGGGAGGAAGAAGTTAAATATCCAGAAATTAAATAGCAGGGGTTCCAGGTTATGAGTATTTTCAATGTTTACATTCTGCTTAACTCTCATCTGAAGCGGCTGTACTTATTTTTATTCCCACCTGCAGTGTATGAGAATTTCTTTCCCTCATAGCTTCCCCAGCACTTTACACTGTAAGACCTATTTATATTTGACTTGATGGAGGGAAAATGGAGTTCCTTAATTATTGTTGAGGTTGAACAAACGCTTTGTATATTTACTTTCTATTAGTATTTCCTCTTCTGCCAATTGTCTTTTTAAATTTTTTCTCAGTTTTACTATTAGATTAATGTTTTTTTTTTTTTTTTTTTTTTTGTTCTTTTTTCTCTCCCTGCTGTGGCCTCTCCCGCCGCGGAGCACCGGCTCCAGACGTGCAGGCTCAGTGGCCATGGCTCACGGGCCCAGCCGCTCCACGGCATGTGGGATCTTCCCGGACCGGGGCACAAACCCGTGTCCCCTGCCTCGTCAGACGGACTCTCAACCACTGCACCACCAGGGAAACCCAGGTTAATGTATTTTTTGTTATTGATATCCAAGAGTTCCTATATATTCTAGATAATTTTTTTCAGGTATTTCCTTGATCTTAAATATTGTTTACAGTTTCTTTAGCCCCAAAGAAGGTTTGAGTTGTGATGTAGTCAAACTCATCTATCTTTGCTTTATGTCTTTTGATTATTGTGTCTTAATAATGTCTTTTCTACTCTGAGGTGTGATCGCCCTCTCTTTGTTTTCATTTCTAAAGAGTATCTTGAGTTTGCATGCATTTTAATTTTTTCCCATGTGAGTTTTAGAAGAAACTTTTGATTGGAATTAAGTTGAATTTATAGGTTAATTGGAAGAGAATAAATTTAATATCTTCTGGTAAACATGGTATATATCTTCATGTATTCATAATTAATTTACATAGTTTAGTAAATTTATATAATTTTCTCCACCAAGGTATTATTTATAGAACCTCTGCTTAGCTCAGAGCTTCCTGCTCATCCCCGGTAGCAGCTCACAGCCAGGCCACAGGGAGACTTGTGTGTATGCCCAGCATGTAGGATTTGGCTAAGAACAAAATGGAGTCCTCCTAGAGATGTCCAGGACTCATCCTCTCCTGCTCCCTGCCGACAAAGTCCAGTTCCCTCAAAACCCAACCTCCAATCAGTTTCCTCAGCCCAACACCACTGCATTCTCTTTGGGTTTCATTTCTCTATGTCATAGTTTGGAAAGCAGAGCTCACTCTGTTTTTTCTTTCTCTCAAGAACCACATCCTGCACATCTGTTGTTCAATTCTTGGAAACAGTTGCTCTGTCCAGTGTTTGTTGACTGTCATGGTTTCTCAGGAATGATAGGACCAGACCCACATGCATTACCACTTCACTGTTCATCAATATTTGTATATTGTTTATTTCCTTTCTTCTTATCTTTTTGTATTGACTACTATTTCCTGAAGGAAAGAAATTAGATGCCAGAATGACCTCGTGGAAAAGAGTCCAACCCCCTCCCCAACCCTAGACCAGCTGGAATGATATATGAAAGATAAATAAGCTTCTATCTTATTTAGGTCATTATATTTGGAGCCTCTTATTTTAGAAGCTTAACCTTCTCCTTAAATTTGTGTCCCAAATCACAGAGCAGTAACTTAGGCTAGGATGTAAGTTTATTCATTTTAATGGAGAAACAGAAGTGCCAGGCAGACCAAAATCCTCATGTTAAAGATCAGCACATTACCAAAGAGAAACTCACATTTTGCACTGTAGTAATGAACTTTTGGTTCTCTTAATTATAAACATGACAGCACAAATAATTATAAACATGACAGCACAAATAATTAAAGAATTAAAGAATATTGAAGCTTGAAAGGATATGAAAGATGGAGAGAGAAAGTGGAGGTCCAGATAATTTAAGTAATCTCTCTAGAGTCACATTATTAATGAGAAAAAGATCTGTGGCTAGAATTGAGTAGTGCTATTTCTTTAATTAAAGAAAATCTTTTCTACTAATTTCCATTGTAATAATTACAGGATGTTAAATTTGCTATATCTTTAGTGAAAGATTTCTTTCTTTAAGATGCAAACTGCTTCATTCTTCAAGTGTATTATGGTTTGAAACTTTGCCAAGACAGGACATCAGGATTTTTGCTGAATGACAGTGATATATTTAGTTAGGTCAATTTAATTAATAGAATGCTATAGAAGACAGAGTGAGTCTAAGATCTCCAAATGGCAATTTGAAAATTAATTCCTAATAAGAATCACTTGTTTTGAAGAGAATGATAATGTTATATTGTACCATATGTCATTTATAAATACAGATAGTGATGAATTGAAGTTCAATATTTTGAGTGATGGCAATTTCATTGGAAAAATGGAAAATTCTTTCTTTCATAGCAGGAATGGGAATGGCTCATGCTTAGTGAAAATTATGTGAGCATACAAAAGTTATCACTAAAATATAATTACAATTAGTATACTTTCAAAATTGAAGTGGATATAGTCATGTAAATTATTAAAATTTTTCTCTATTTTTTTCTTTAATTTAGTTATTTGGGCCTTATTACTACAAAAATGTATTTTAAACTTTTTCTATCAAAGTATAGTTAATTTCCAATGTGTTAGTTTCAGGTGTACAGCAAAGTGATTCAGTTTTATATATATATATACATTTTCAGATTCTTTTCCATTATAGGTTATTACAAGGTATTGAATATAGCTCCCTGTGCTATACACTAAGTCGTTGTTTACCTGTTTTATATATAGTAGTGTGTATATGTTAATCCCAAACTCCTTATTTATTTATTTGTTTATTAATTCTCATTATCACTAATGAGAATTTTATTGGCATGAAATACTATAATTATGGACATGTAAAATCTTTAAATATTGGATTGGCTCAAGACGGCAGAGTAGAAGGATGTGTGCTCACTCCCTCTTGCGAGAGCATTGGAATCACGCCTAACTGCTGAACAGTCATTGACAGGAAGACACTAAAACTCACCAAAAAAGATACCCCACATCCAAAGGCAAAGGAGAAGCTGCAATGAGATGGTAGGAGGGGTGCAATCACAATAAAATCAAATCCCATAACTGCTGGGTGGGTGACTCACAAACTGGAGAACAATTATACCACAGAAGTCCACCCACTGCAGTGAAGGTTCTGAGTCCCACGTCATGCTTCTCAACCTGGGGGTCTGGCAACAAGAGAAGGAATTCCCAGAGAATCAGACTTTGAAGGATAGCAAGATTTGATTGCAGGACTTCAACAGGACTGGAGGAAACAGAGACTCCACCCTTGGAGGGCACACACAAAGTAGTGTGTGCATCAGGACCCAGGGGGAAGGAGCAGTGACCCTATAGGAGACTGAACCAGACCTACCAGCTAGTGTTGGAGGGTCTCCTGCAGAGGTGGGGGTGGCTGTGGCTCACTGTGGGGACAAAGACACTGGCAGCAGAAACTCTGGGAAGTACTCCTTGGCATGAACACTCCTGGAGTCCACGATTTGCCCCACCAAAGAGCCTGTAGCCTCCAATGCTGAGCCACCTCTGGCCAAACAACCAACACAGGGACCTCAGCTCCACTCATCAGCAGACAAGCAGATTAAAGTTTTACTGACCTCTGGCCACCAAAGCAACACCTAGATCGACCTACTACCACTGCATCCTATCAGGAAGATTGCACAAGCCTCTTACATAGCCTCATCCACCAGAAGAAGTACAATCCTGCAGCCTGTGGAATGAAAACCACATTCACAGAAAGACAGACAAAATGAAAAGGCAGAGGACTATGTACCAGATGAAAGAACAAGATAAAACCCCAGAAAATCAACTAAATGAAGTGGAGATAGGCAACCTTCCAGAAAAAGAATTCAGAATAATGATAGTGAAGATGATCCAGGACCTCGGAAAAAGAATGGAGGCAAAGATCGAGAAGATGTAAGAAAGGTTTAACAAAGACCTAGAAGAATTAAACAACAAAAACCTAGAAGAATTAAAGAACAAACAAACAGAGATGAACAGTACAATAACTGAAATAAAAATACACTAGAAGGAATCAATAGCAGAATAACTGAGGCAGAAGAACAGATAAGTGACCTGGAAGACAAAATGGTGGAATTCACAGCTGTGGAACAGAATAAAGAAAAAAGAATGAAAAGAAATGAAGACAGCCTAAGAGACCTCTGGGACAACACTAAACACAGCAAGATTCTCATTATAGGGGTCCCAGAAGGAGAAGAGAGAGAGAAAGGACCCAAGAAAATATTTGGAGATTATAATCGAAAACCTCCCTAACATAGGAAAGGAAATAGCCACCCAAGTCCAAGAAGCACAGAGACTCCCAGGCAGGATAAACCCAAGGAGAAACACGCTGAGACACATAGTAATCAAATTGACAAAAATTAAAGGCAAAGAAAAATTATTAAAAGTGACAAGGGAAAAATGACAAATAACATACAAAGGAACTCCCGTAAAGTTAACAGTTGATTTCTCAACAGAAACTCTACAAGCCAGAAGGGAGTTACATGATATATATAAAATGATGAAAGGGAAGAACCTACAACCAAGATTACTCTACCAGGCAAGGATCTCATTCAGATTTGATGGAGAAATCAAAAGCTTTACAGATAATCAAAAGCTAAGAGAATTCAGCACCACCAAACCAGCTATACAACAAATGCTAAAGGAACTTCTCTAAGTGGAAAACACAAGAGAAGAAAAGGACCTACAAAAACAAACCCAAAACAATTAAAAAAATGGTCATAGGAACATATATATCGATAATTACCTTAAACGTGAATGGATTAAATGCTCCAACCAAAAGACATAGGCTTGCTGAATGGATACAAAAACAAGACGCATATCTATGCTGTCTACAGGAGACCCACTTCAGACCTAGGAACACATACAGACTGAAAGTGAGGGGATGGACAAAGATATTCCATGCAAATGGAAATCAAAAGAAAGCTGGAGTAGCAATACTCATATTAGATAAACTAGACTTTAAAATAAAGAATGTTACAAGAGACAAGGGAGGACACTACATAATGATCGAGGGATCATTCCAAGAAGAAGATATAACAATTATAAACATATATGCAGCCGACATAGGAGCACCTCAATACATAAGCAGATGCTGACAGCAATAAAAGAGGAAATTGACAGTAACACAGTAATAGTGGGGGACTTTAACACCTCACTTACATCAATGGACAGATCATCCAAACAGAAAATTAATAAGGAAACACAAGCTTTAAATGACAATAGATCAGATAGATTTAATTGATATTTATAGTACATTCCATCCAAAAACAGCAGATTACACTCTCTTCTCAACTGCGCACGGAATATTCTCCAGGATAGATCACATCTTGGGTCACAAATCAAGCCTCAGAAAATGTAAGAAAATTGAAATCATATCAAGCATCTTTTCTGACCACAATGCTATAAGATTAGAAATCAATTACAGGGGAAAAAAGTAAAAAACACAAGCACATGTAGGCTAAACAATACATTACTAAATAACCAAGAGACCACTGAAGAAATCAAAGAGGAAATCAAAAAATACCTAGAGACAAATGACAATGAAAACATGATGATCCAAAACGTATGGGATGCAGCAAAAGCAGTTCTAAGAGGGAAGTTTATAGCTATACAAGCCTACCTCAAGAAACAAGAAAAATCTCAAATAAGCAATCTAACCTTACACCTAAAGCAACAAGAGAAAAAAGAACAAACAAAACCCAAAGTTAGTAGAAGGATAGAAATCATAAAGATCAGAGGAGAAATAAATGAAATAGAAACCAAGAAAACAATAGTGAACATCAATAAAACTAAAATCTGGTTCTTAGAGAAGATAAACAAAATTGATAAACCTTTAGCCAGACTCATCAAGAAAAAGAGGGAGTTCTATTTTTAGGTATTAAGGAACCTCCATACTGTTTTCCATAGTGGCTGTATCAATTTACATTCCCACCAACAGTGTAGGAAGGTTCCCTTTACTCCACACCCTCTCCAGCATTTATGGTTTGTAGTTTTTTTGAGGATGGCCATTCTGACTGGTGTGAGGTGATATCTCATTGTAGTTTTGATTTACATTTTTCTAGTGAATAATGATGTTGAGCATTCTTTCATGTGTTTGTTGACAATCTGTACATCTTCTTTGGAGAAATGTCTATTTAGGTCTTCTGCCCACTTTTGGATTGGGTTGTTTGTTTTTTTGATATTGAGCTGCATAAGCTGCTGTAAATTTTGGAGATTAATCCTTTGTCAGTTGCTTCATTTGCAAACATTTTCTCCCATTCAGAGGGTTGTCTTTTTATGGTGGGATAGGGAGGGTGGGAGGGAGAGAGACACAAGAGGGATGGGATATGGGGATATATGTATAAGTATACCTGATACACTTTCTTAAAAAGCAGAAACTAACACACGATTATAAAGCAACTATACTCCAATAAAGATGTTAAACAAAAAAAAAAGAGGGAGAGCACTCAAATCCATAAAAGAAAAATGAGAAAGAAGTTACAATGGACACTGCAGAAATACTAAGCATCATAAGAGACTACTACAAGCAACTCTATGCCAATAAAATGGACAACCTGGAAGAAATGGACAAATTCTTAGAAAGGTATAACCTTCCAAGACTGAACCAGGAAGAAAGAGAAAAGATGAACAGACCAATCACAAGTAATGAAATTGAAACTGTGATTCAAAATCTTCCAACAAATTCCAGGACCAGATGGCTTCACAGTGAATTCTATCAAACATTTAGAGAAGAGCTAACACCCATCCTTCTCAAAGTCTTCCAAAAAACTGCAGAGGAAGGAACACTCCCAAACTCATTCTACAAGGCCACCATCACCCTGATGCCAAAACCAGACCAAGATACTACCAAAAAAGAAAATTACAGCCCAATATCACTGATGAATATAGACGCAAAAATCCTCAATAAAATACCAGCAAACAGAATCCAACAACACATTAAAAGTATCATAAACCATTATCAAGTGGGATTAACCCAGGGAAGCAAGAATTCTTCAATATACAGAAATGAATCAGTGTGATACACCATATTAACAAATGGAAGAATAAAAACCATATGATCATCTCAATAGACACAGGAAAAGCTTTTGACAAAATTCAACACCCATTTATGATAAAAATTCTCCAGGAAATGGGCACAGAGGGAACCTACCTGAACATAATAAAGGTCATATATGACAAACCCACAGCCAACATCATTCTCAATGGTGAAAAACGGAAAGAATTTCCTCTAAGCTCAGGAAGAAGAAAAGCATGTCCACTCTTGCTGTTATTATTCAACATAGTTCTGGAAGTCCTAGCCACAGCAATCAAAGAAAAAGAAATAAAAGGAATACAAATCAGAAAAGAAGAAGTAAAACTGTCACTGTCTGCAGATGACATGATACTACACATAGACAGTCCTAAAGATGCCACCAGAAAACTACTAGAGCTAATCAATGAATTTTGTAAAGTTGCAGGATACAAAATTAATGCACAGAAATCTCTTACATTCGTATGCACTAACAATGAAAGATCGGAAAGAGAAATTAAGGAAACAATCCCATTCACCATTGCAACAAGAATATAAAATACCTAGGGGTAAACCTACCTAAGGAGGTAAAAGACCTGTACTCAGAAAACTATAAGACACTGATGAAAGAAATCAAAGGTGACACAAACAGATGGAGAGATATACCATGTTCTTGGACTGGAAGAATTAATATTGTGAAAATGGCTATAATACCCAAAGCAATCTACAAGTTCATTGAAATCCCTATCAAATCACCAATGGCATTTTTTACAGAACTAGAACAAAAGAAGTCTTAAAATTTGTATGGAGACACGAAAGACCCTGAATAGCTAAAGCAATCTTGAGGGAAAAAAGCGGGGCTGGAGGAATCAGACTCCCTGACTTCAGACTATACTACAAAGCTACAGTAATCAAGACAATATGGTACTGGCACAAAAACAGAAATATAGATCAATGGAATAGGATAGAAAGACCAGAGATAACCCATGCACCTATGGTCAACTAATTTATGACAAAGGAGGCAAGGATATACAATAGAGAAAAGACAGTCTCTTCAATAAGTGGTGATGGGAAAACTGGACAGCTACATGTAAGAGTAGGAAATTAGAACACTCCCTAACACCAAAAACAAAAATAAACTCAAAGTGGATTAAAGACCTAAATGTAAGGCCAGATACTATAAAACTCTTAGAGGAAAACATAGGAAGAACACTCTTTGACATAAATCACAGCAAGATCTTCTTTTGACCCACCTCCTAGAGTAATGGAAATAAAAACAAAAATAAACAAGTGGGACCTAATGAAACTTAAAAGCTTTTGCACAGTGATGGAAACTATAAAGAAGAAGAAAAGACAGCCCTCAGAATGGTAGAAAATATTTGCAAATGAATCAAAGGACAAAGGATTAAACTCCAAAATATATAAAAAGCTCATGCAGCTCAATATTAAAAAAACAAACAACCCAGTCAAAAAATTGGCAGAAGACCTAAATAGACATTTCTCCAAAGAAGACATACAGATGGCTAAGAGGCACATGAAAAGCTGCTCTGCATCAGTAATTATTAGAGAAATGCAAATCAAAACTACAATGAGGTATCACCTCATACCAGTTAGAAGGGGCATCATCAGAAAATCTACAAACAACAAATGCTGGAGTGGGTGTGGACAAAAGGGAACCCTCTTGCACTGTTGGTGGGAATGTAAATTGATACAGCCAATATGGAGAACAGTATGGCAGTTCCTTAAAAAACTAAAAATAGAATTACCATATGATCCAGCAATCCCACTACTGGGCATATACCCAGAGAAAACCATAATTCAAAACGACACATGCACCCCAATGTTCATTGCAGCACTATTTACAATAACCAGGTCATGGAAGCAACCTAAATGCCCATCGACAGATGAATGGATAAAGAAGATGTGGTACGTATATACAATGGAATATTACTCAGCCATAAAAAGGAACTAAACTGAGTCATTTGTAGAGACGTGGATGGACCTAGAGACCGTCATACAGAGTGAGGTAAGTCAGAAAGAGAAAAACAAATATCGCATATTAACGCATATATGTGGAGTCTAGGAAAATGGTACAGATGAACCAGTTTGCAAGGCAGAAATAGAGACACAGATGTAGAGAGCAAACATATGGACACCAAGGGTGGAAAGTGGGGGTGTAGTGGTGGTGGTGGTATGAATTGGGGGAGTGGGACTGATATGTATACACTAATATGTATAAAATAGATAACCAATAAGAACCTGCTGTATAAAAAAAATTAATTAAATTAAAAAAGAATCTTTAAATCTTAAAGCCTGTTAACATAATCATGTATGTCTATGTACAAAACATACATATTTCATTTTATTTAAAACATGAAAGAGGGTATTTCAAATCACACTAAACATAATAAATGTAGAACTTGCTTTGTTAAAAATCTATAGTATACATCAAGTAAAGGCTAAACTTCCAATGCCAACTATATATGAAATGAAATTTAACATTTACAATAATCAGTTTCCTTACAGTGCTATTTTAAAGAATATTTTTAAGAATAATAAAACCTTCTAAATGTAAAATGTCCTTATCGAACTGAGAAAAAAAAGCCTAAATTTTATACTGAGAATAAAATATGTTCAAGCTTTTTTCCTACGTTACTCCATGTCCTGTTATCAGATCGCACAGTAGTGACCCAACATAGATAAAAAAACCATCCAGTATGGCTCACTGATATTAATCTTGCCATCATCTATCATTTGGTCCTGATTTCTGCCTTTAGGTCTGAGCTAGATGACAATAGATTCCAAGCTCCAAATTTAGACATTTATCAGCATATTTGAAATGGAAATTATCAGGTTTTGGGGGAAAGCACTGCTTTCCTGAAGGGTTTTTTCACTATATGAAATGTATTATGAATTTACCTATAAATTAGTCCAGGTCTATAAATTTCAGCTATTCATTGGAGGAGGGAACCAATTAGATTTGAGCTTCTAAAGTTTAAATTATGTCTGGACCTTGAAATTTGAAAGCTCTCAAGCTGTCTGAGAAGCTTAGCTTTCCAGCACATCTCCTCCCCTAAGTGAGCCAGACATTCTGATTTATTGTATCTGGGTGGGGCTTTGGGATTGGCAGTTTTTAAAAACTCCTCAGTGATTCCATCATGAAGTCAATATTGAGAATCACTTAATTAGATGAGGCAAATCTTAGCAGGTGAGTTTCCCAAGTCAGCCAGGTTCTTAAGGTAGGTTTCCCTTTATTTTTTGGTCAATATTTTCTGTAGGTTTAACATTATTATTATATTTCCCTGTTTACTGAGCTCTTTTTATGTCATCTTTGTTAACATTATCATGTTTAATCTTCACAAAAATATTACTTCATAAATGTAGAAACTAAGGTTTAGGAGATTAAATAATTTGGTCAAGGTAACTTCGTCAGTGGTAGTCATAATAGTGAAACATTTAGTCTTCTGATTTCAATGTCTATATTACCGATCACTACTTTTAATTCTGCCATGATTAGTATTAAAAGCAGACTGAAAAGAGAAGAAGAGAATTAGATTGTTTTCCCCCTCATCTGTGCGGCAGAATGATGTCGAACCAAAAATAGGATGTATCACAGGTAGCTCAGCTGCATATACTTAAAGGCATTTGTAAGCAAGGCGTTAGAAAAGTCTGCGTTTTAAGTTGAATATAGAAAGAACTACTTTTGCTTTATGTACTTATAATTTTTGTCCTGTCCATTGATCTCTTAATACCTGTTGTTAAGAACTTTTTGCATTGCTCTGAAGAAAGCGGTTCTGAAAATGCTGGTGTAGCTTATTAAAGGAATGTCTTAGAGACATAAACAGCCAAAACTTGAAGGCAACTTAGAGGTGAGCTAAGGTCAAGTTCTTCACCTTGCAGAGAAAGATCACGAAGCCCCTGGGCTAAGGCCGTTGCCCAGGTTAAAGTGGGATAGGGAGGGTGGGAGGGAGGGAGACACAAGAGGGAAGAGATATGGGAACATATGTATATGTATAACTGATGCACTTTGTTATACAGCAGAAACTAACACACCATTGTAAAGCAATTATACTCCAATAAAGATGTAAAAAAAAAAAAAAAGACTCCGGAGTGGCTGAACTGAGAAGCGAACGCTGTCCTCTCTCCAGGCTTCTTTTCACTACAACCACAGCTGTCTTGGTGCAACAGAAGAGAGGAAGAGCCCTGAGCCTGATGTGACAGCCACGGACAAAAGTCCCAAGTCCTGCGATCATAGCGCTGAAGGCATAGAAGCTGCTGTGCTGGAGCAGAGTCAGAAAGTTGGGCTGGATTCTAAGCCATAAATTTATTCTATTTGTTGGGAGAGGGTAACAATTCTCCGAATGAGTGCCTTACAAGGACTCTCTTTTTCCAGGGTGATATTTTATAAGGATGTACAGTAAGTGCAAAACGAGGTGCCTAGAATAGCCAAATTCAGAGTTAGAAAGGACATTGGTAGATGTCAGGGACTGGGGGGTAGGGGGTGGGGAGAGGGGATGGGGAGTCAGTGTTTGAGGGGGACAGAGTTTCAGTTGGGAAGGTGAAAAATTAGGGAGATGGGTGATGGTGAGAGTTGTACAACAATGTGTATGTACTAGCGCCACTGAACTGTACAGTTAAACATGGTTAAAATAGTATGTTTTATATTATGTGACTTTTACCACAATAAAAAACATTTAAAAAATTACACCATTGGTTCCTGCCTTTTAATGCAGCACTCCTAATACTTTTTCCTAAATCTTCCAGGATTTTGAAGGTTTCTTTTAATTTTCATCAAGTTTTCAATTAACAAACAAACAAAAACCTGGGATAGTCTAATGGTTTACCTAATAATCTAACCGCACGGCCTGGTTTTCAAGATTTTCCAAAGTTTGGGTCAAGCTCAACTTTCCAGCTATATGTTCCACTATTTCTCTACATAAACCCTATGGTCAAGCCAAAAACATCACCTTTTGATTTTTTTGATCATTCTGTCCTTATGTATTCCCCGTTATATTAATTTTCTCAGATTGTACCCACTAGCTAGAATAGCTACTCCCCTGACCCATGGTCCCTACCCATTAAAATCTTAATTCATTTTTTAAGGCCCAGATCAAGAAACATTTCCTGCACAGAGTCTCTGCTCCCCTTAGCCAGCAGGTACTGCTCTGAAATAAAAAGTTAATTGGATTTTTGGATGGGCTTCTCTGCCCTACCTCACCTCCAAATGGCTGTGGTGTAGGATGTCAGCCTAATGTTTGCAAAGAGGGCATGAGAACCTGATGTATACCCTAATTGCGACCCTAAGCAGAGTTCATTTCCTGTTACGACAGATACGTTAAATCAGTATTACACCAGCATGGGTGGATTTTCACTGAGAAAAAATTTCCTAGGGCTAACTATAATTAAATCACGTAATCACTTTTCTACATAGCAGGGATAAGCCATTTAAAAAAATTTCCATTTTATTTTTATTTTAATGAAACCATTTAAGTTGAAAACAATTTCTGCATAAATGTTACAACAAAGATTAAATTCATCCATTAGTCTGATATTAGAGATTAAACTTTACACTACTGTCAGTTTTCTTTTGTGTCTACAATTTTCTTTGTACAAATGGTAAACAATCTTCTTGGGCAAAATTTTGCAGATCTATTTTTTAAAGACATTTAAAATATTTCCAGTACTTTAGAGTCATTAGTAAATATTAAATGCATAATATGACTCATCAGTTTTACTTTGCTGTGCTTATTCCTATCAGAAAGATTCAGTATAAACTGGATACAAGATAAAAAGCTATTATTTAATCCTTGACATAAAGAACAAAGAGAATTAGTAGGTCAAAGGTGTAGAATATGGGGCACTATTGTGACTAAATTTTGGTGTTGAAGTATTCTGCTTTGCCTTCATTTGAAACCATAAAACTCCTAGGAGAAAACATAGGTGCGAAGCTCCTTGACACTGATTTTGGCAATGATGTTCTGAATTTGACACCAAAATCAAAGGCAACAAAAGTAAAAATAAACAAGTGGGACTACATCAAACTAAAATATCTTCTGCACAGCATAGGACACCATTAATGAAAAGAAAAGGCAACCAATGGGATGGGAGAAAATATTTACAAATCACATATCTGATAAGAAATTAATATCCAAAATATATAAAGGACCTGTACAATTCAATAGCAAAAAACCCAATCTGATGAAAATATGGGCAGAGGAACTAAGTGGACATTTTTCCAAAGAAGACATGTAAATGGCTGATAGGTACAAGAAAAGGTGCTCAACATCACTAACGATCAGGGAAATGCAAATCAAAACCACAATGAGATATTACCTCTCATCTATTAGAATGGCTATTATCAAAACGACAAGAAATAACAAGCATTGGCAAAGGATGTGGAGAAAAGGGAACCCTTATGCACTATTGGTAACGATGTAAATTAGTACAGGCACTATGGAAAACAGTATGGAGGTTTCTCAAAAAATTAAAAATAGAACTACCACATGATCCAGCAATTCCACTTATGGGTATTTATCAGAAGGAAACAAAATCACTATCTCAAAAAGATATCTGCACCCCCATGTTCATAGCAGCATTATTTACAATAGCCAAGATATGGAAAGAATACTGTCCATCCATAGAGAACAGACTTGTGCTTGCTAAGGGGGATGGGGGTGGGAGAGGGTTGGATTCGGAGTTTGGACTACCAGAATGCAAACTACTATGTATAGAATGGATAAACAACAAGGTCCTATTGTATAGCACAGGGAGCTATATTCAACATCCTGTAATAAACCATAGTGGAAAAGAATAAAAAATTTAAATGTCTATCGATGGGTGAATGGATAAAGAAAATGTGATATACATATATATATAATATTATATATATATGTGATTATATACATACAGTGGAATCTCATTCAGCTGTAAAACGGATGGAAATCCTGCCATTTGCATTAACATGGATGAAATAAGTCAAACAGAGAAAGACAAATACTGTATGATCTCACTTATATGTGAACTCTAAAAAAACTGAACTCATGGGATTCTCTGGTGGTGCAGTGGTTGAGAATCCACCTGCCAATGCAGGGGACATGGGCTCGAGCCCTGGTCAGGGAAGATCCCACATGCCGCGGAGCAACTAAGCCTGTTAAGTCACAACTACTGAGCCTGTGCTCTAGAGCCCGTGCGCCACAACTACTGAGCCCGCGTTCCACAACTACTGAAGCCCATGTGCCTAGAGCCTGTGTTCTGCAACAAGAGAAGCCACTGCAATGAGGACCCTGAGCATCGCAACAAAGAGTAGCCCCCACTGACTGCAACTAGAGAAAGCCTGCGCGCAGCAACAGAGACCCAACACAGCCAAAAATAAATAAATAAATAAAAATTAAAAAAAACCCTGAACTCATAGATAAAGAGAACAGATTGGTGGTTGCCAGCGGCAGCGGGTGGGGACGTGGGGGGGGGAGGTGGGCAAAATGGGTGAAGGGAGTCAAAAGGTACAAACTTTAGGTATAAAATAAACAAGTCGTGGGATGTTACATACAGCATGGCGACCATAGTTAATAATAATGTACTGTATATTTGAAAGTTGCTAAAAGAGTAGATCTTAAAAATTCGCATCACAATGTAAGAAACCTGTAGCTATTTGTCGTGATAGATATTAAATAAAATTTTTTGGTCATCATTTAACAATATATACACATATATCAAATCATTGTATACCTAAAACTAATACAATATCATATGTTAATTGTTTCCTATATCTATGTTCATCAACATATATACACAATAAATCCAGAACCACAATAAATCCTGACTACAATGAAGATGTGACACAGTGCAGGGGAGGGTTGAAGATTTTAGTCTGAGTGGATCACAAACCAAAGGTCTTGTTGGCATAAAGTAAATTATTTCTCTCCACTAAGCCTAGGTTCCTCCACCTGTATAAATCTCTAAACTTCCTCAAGTAAACCTTTAAATTAATTCATCTTATTCTGTACAGAAAAAAGATTATTTATGCTTCTTCAGTTACTATGACCTACTCATCAGAACTGGTCCTAGTAATTAAAAATTTGGTGAGAAAGTTCACAAAGGAAAATAAGTTGAATTTCCCCCCATCCTCTCTGCAGACACAGATTGAGGGCATGAAGTGAATTCAAGGGGGGAAAATTTGTGAGTAGATAGAGTTCAGCCTTTTGTGAAAGGGATTTTTAGTGTTATCACTCATCAAACTTTATTAGGCTTCTGATCAATTTCTAATTAAAGAAAGCATGAATCCTCATAAGACAAGGGGAAAAGGTGATTCATAAGCAAGGTACGGAATGTCTTGTCTCTGGAGTTCCCAATCTGTCAAAACAAATCAAGACACTCTCTGGTAATTTTAATCTAGTTTTTCACAATTTATTCTTTTTTAGGTATGAGAAATCTCAAAAGTTCTTCTTGAGTTTTTATTCTATTGTTTCAGATCCTTTTGGGAAAAGAAATATGCTTCAGATCATTTAGTGAAGAGATGACTAGTGTTAATTTCATTTCAGTCCCTGTAAATAAAATTTTATATTTTTCACTAGAGAGATTTATTACTTTCAGATTTTTGCTCTTGTATAGCATAATAAATGATCCCATATTTCTCAGATAAAACAGTAAGGAATATATCACTTTGATACAGTGTAATTCTATAGGAAAAGAAATTACTTCTTTATCAAATACTAAACATAAATTTGTTTAATCAAATACAGCTGGAAGGCATGTGAGGAGGAATTTAAGGGAAGTTAAGGGATGATTGATGATGAAAGAATAATAAGACCAAGTTCGTGTCAATGACCAATTAATGGAAATGCTAGTTCATCAGGTGACAGGTGTCTCCATTTTACATAATTAAGTCTATTTCTCAAACCAGAGATTCATAAATAAACTCTGGGTTTGTTTTGTGTTTTCCCTCTATCATATAAATTATATTTATGGTTAATCTATTCATAGAACTACCAATCTTGGGGTGATCTTACAAATAAGATCACAGTGTCCTTGGTTACTCTTCCACTTTCTTTAAATTTGCCTAATTCAAATGGTACCATATTTTCTCACATAAATTTGCTTACACCTCTCCCTGCTTTTAAGAAAATGTTTATACCACATGAAGCAGGTGGAGACCAGGAAGAAATACCTGACTGTAAACCACTGCACTTTTCCATGAAGGTTTTGTGAAGCTGGTAATATAGCCTTTGAGGCAGGATGAGAATGATACTATTCTCATTATTGGTTGGATCCTTTCTCCTTGAATAAGATTGTAAAAACCTAAGTGTCCATTGACAGATGAATGGATAAACAAGACGTAGCACATATATACAATGGAATATTACTCAGCCATAAAAAGAAATGAAATTGAGTTATTTGTAGCGAGGTGGATGGACCTAGAGTCTGTCATATGGGGTGAAGTAAGTCAGAAAGAGAAAAACAAATACCATATGCTAACACATATATATGGAATCTAAAAAAAAAGAAAAGGTGCTGAAGAACCTAGGGGCAGGACAGGAATAAAGATGCAGATGTAGAGAATGGACTTGAGGACACGGGGACGGGGAAGGGTAAGCTGGGACAAAGTGAGAGAGTGGCATGGACATATATATACTACCAAATGTAAAATAGATAGCTAGTGGGAAGCAGCTGCATAGCACAGGGAGATCAGCTCGGTGCGTTGTGACCACCTAGAGGGGTGAGTTAGGGAGGGTGGGTGGGAGACACAAGAGGGAGGGGATATGGGGATATATGTATATGTATAACTGATTCACTTTGTTATACAGCAGAAACTAACACACCATTGTAAAGCAATTATACTACAACAAAGATGTTAAAAAAAAAAAAACTAGAAGGTGGTCAGGTGATTCCCATTCCAATCTTTTTTATTTCCCAGTCTTTTGCAACACATATTTGAAATGATACTTTACATTTATTGTTCAACCAAAGAAGCAACAGAGAGTGTTTTGATATAGACCAACAAAATGGCATCAAATGCGGCACATCATTGAAGGATGCGTTTCATTTTACAAAGTTCTTTGAAAGGAGATCTAGCAGGTAGAGACAATAGTTAAAATGGGGGCTGTCCACTCAGCCAGGGGGTGGCAGTGCCACTCAGTGGAAAGAGGCCTGGTCTAGAAGTCCAGCCTGAGATCCAATTCTAAATTTGTCACTAGCTCTGTGATGCTGGGTTAGCCCGTTAAACTTCCTGAGACTAATTTTCTTAATCGGATAAATGAGAAACTGCATGTGATTCATAGTTAGTTGACTAGTTTAAAAGACTTCCAGGCCCATGGATTTAAGTTGTGAGTATGAAATGGCTAGGTATAAGACAACGGGGTGTTATATGGCCTGAGGAAGATGCGTGCAGAACCTAGGTATATTCGAATTCGAATTTATTGAAATCACTTTACCAAGTATTGGTGAGGATGTGGAACATCTGGAATTCATATATTGCTGGTGCATATATAAATTAATTCAATCATTTTGGAAACCTGTTTAGTAGTTGTAAGAATATTTTTAAACTATTTATAACTTGTGACTTAGCAATTTAATTCCTGGGTAGACACACATTAGAATGAGTGCTTATGTCCACCCGAAGACATGTACAAGACTATTGATAGCAGCTGTATTCATACATATAAAAGATGATATACTGTATGATTCCAGCTATGAAAAATGTAAAAGCAATCAAAACTAATCTGTGGGGATAGAGATGAGAACAGTGATCATGTTGGGTTCTTTCGGTTGTTTAAAGGGGCTATAAGAAAACTGTGGAAATTTTCAGTATCTTGACTGGGATGTGGTTTACAGAGGTATATACATATACAACCATTCACTTAAGATTTGGGCACTTTACTGTATTGTATCTAGGTTATACTATGATTTGAAAAACAGAAAAAAAGAAATAAACAGTAACAAAAAAAGAAAAAAAAAAGAAAGAAGGAAAGGAGAAAGAAACATTTTGTTGGAAGAATATAAAACCATCTACAGGTGGACTTCTGTCCAGAGATTGCCACTTTGCTGTTTCTGGGTTGTGTGAGCTTTAGAATCCTCTTCAGCTATAATTGTCAATGATTGTTTGAATAAGAGAAAAAATTCAGGTGAAAATTTGGGAACGACAAAGTAAAGTTAACACCAACTTTTATGGCCCCGTATTATGATTGTCAACGGACTCATTAACAAGAAAATGATACTAACTATAAAAATTCTAAATTGCTGTGTCAAGTCCCCACTTTCCTTACCTGAAAGCTATGGTTGCCTTGTGCATCATAACATTGACTGTAAATTAGAAACCTCATTTTTACTTCCTACATCTGCAGAGACCAGCGCTTAAAGAGGGTATGCTTGAAATGGATTTTACAATTCAAATTCGGTTGCACAAAATCTTACCACTCTGAGCAAAAATAAAAAGCTTCCCCCTGCTATTAGAATCAGCACAATACCCTGAGTTCACAGATTAGTTCTGTGTGGCCATTGTAACCAGAGTGATTCGGGTTAAACTCTGATTCAAACATCGAAGAAATTTCAGAGCAGGTGAAATCAGCAGCTGCTTCACTGGTATATTCTGTGGGAGGGAAGGAGTTGTCACCCACATTCAGTAGAACATCATCTTCTTCCCATAGATTCAGAGACAGAAATCCACAAAGTCATGCTTTATACTTTATAAGAAATTATAGGATTGAGTCATTAGACCTTGGTATGATTATACTTTCTTTTAGATAAATATGGCCTCTAAATTAAGATTAAAATCTCTGAATAAAGGAAGTAACATTTATTGAGCTTATGACATATATCCAGGATTTTAACTTCTACCCCTCATTTAATTAAAAAACACCATTCCCATTTTATACATGATTAAAGTGAGCCTTGGCGAATATAAACACCCAGCTGTTGGTGGAATGCAGGATTCACCCTGGGGTGTCTGTCTTCCTTCCACTGCATCTCTCCACAGGCTCCTTTAAGGGAAGGGACACTGTAGTTTTCTGTTTTTAGAGTTTCTGACAACTGTAGGTAAATGCTAAAGCACTGACATAAATACTAGGCCACAAATTCAGTTATGCAAGAGACATATTTTTCTTTTAATTCCTATAAATAGAAGTTACTTTCTTTTTGACCTCATTCTTCTATTTGGTAGAAATTTGTCCTCAGTCAATTTAAGATGTCCTCACTTCCAGGTTACACCCTCCCCATCCCCCCGTTCCCATCCCCCCATGCCTGAGGCTGCCTGTAAGTCTTGGGAGGTTGATGAGTGTGATAATTGGTTATCACCTGCTCAGTCTGGCTTCTGTCCCATCTCATTGGACCACGTAGGTTGTAGCTATGTCATCCAGAGTTCAGGACATTCTCAGGTCTGGCTCAATGTCTGATAATTTCTTGATCCTCTCTAGGATTTGGGAAAATTTGCTCGGTTTTCTACTGTAGATAGATCAAGGGAGATCAAGCCTGGAGGCCGTCTCTGGCCATGCTGCCCTTTTCCCTCTAATAATCTTTAACATTATAGGGTGCATATGTGTGTTTGCCCGATGGCTGCTGTTCAGAATAGGAAGATGACTTTGGATTTTGCTTTCTCCGAGCCCTCTTCTCTTGAATATTTAAATGTATCTGGGTGTTCTGCCACTTTTCCCTCCTTACCTTCAGTACAGAAAATTTATAACCCGAAGAAAGGTGGGTGGATAAAGGTAAAGGGCAGGGGAATATTTCTGTCAAAAAGCACATTCTTTCAAATCATTTTCATGTTCTATGGAGAGTTCCATTGGCTCTCTTAAACTGGTTTACCCATAAAACTCTCCTAGAGGCAATGAATGCTCAGTTACAGAAGACACTAGGGGTGCAGGGGTCCGGGGGTGGGAGGCGGTTTCGAATACACTGTGAAATGTTAGGTATATTATCCCTCTATGCTAAGCATATAATCAACACTCAGTAAATACTTAGTTAATTGAGATAAATGAAATACAAAAGAGATCACATATTTGCCAGGCTAGAGTTTTTCAAAGCTGGATGAGCAACAAAATCACCTGGAAAACTTAAAAAAATTCAGATTTCTAGGCCTCACACCTGGAGTTTTAAACTTAAACTTTGAGGAGGGATTGAGAAAGTCTTTAAAAAAATACTCTTCTTCAGGTGGTTGGACAAGTATGAGACCTACCGGTTTAGCAATCTGATTACTCAATTTTATCTGGTATTACCCTGTAAAGTACAGAGCAGGGTCCTAAGAGAATGGGACATTAATAGACACATTTTGGTAGTAGAAGAAAGAATCTGAACTTAGTAGAACATCCATGGAAATATATAATATAAAACTTCTTCTACGAACATATTTCATTTGAGCAAAGGAACGGATTCAGCCTACAAGTAGCCCTATTACTTCACAGACTCATTGCTTCCTGGTTTTTAATCCTTTCCTCACATCAAAATTGGATATATTCACTTTAGTAATAAGACTAATTTATATAAATTTGTTAATTCCCAAGTCATTTGAATTTTAGCATTTTTGGGGTCTAATATTGAAGTGAAAGGTTTGTGTCTTAGTAAGAGATTTTCATGAGCTGGAGAGGTAGTCTGAGAGATATTTTTAGGGCTGGAATGGCCTTCTCAGTTAAAAAATATACTGTACCTGAAACTTGCTTTAAAATTCAATGTACTTCAGTAATTTTGGTTTATAGATGGTGGGTGGTGGAGGAGGATGATAGAGGAGATGGGATAGAAAAAGCCTAGGATAATCCCACTTGCTTCTTTCCCTTCATGCTAGTCAATTTTAATTTCTATCATTCATTTCTTTAACAAACTACTATTGCTAGATATTGTTGCTAGTATTTAGAATCAAGAAGGTCAGTATGCTATTGTCTTGACATGGGAGAACTCATAGTCTAGTGAAGGAGAAAGATATATAATCATTAATTTCAATAAAACCTCGTGGTATGATACAGATCTGAATGAAGTGTTGTACCATCACGTAAGACATAGAGTCCTGTTTAGGAAAAATAAGGAATGTTTTCTAGAGATGATGCATCTGAATGCGGTCTTGAAGAATAAATGGGTTTCTGGGGCAGAGAAGAGAGAGAAAGAAGGAAGGGCATTCCATGAAGAAGAAACAGTGTGTGCAAAGGCAAGGGTTACGAAAGTAAATGGTGTGTGTTTAGGAAAGTGTTGTTAATTCAATGTGGCTGGACTATGGGGTGCATGGGAGGATATGAGGCCAAAAATGTAGGTTGGTACAAATTTAGGAAGGGCCTAATATTGCACTTCAATGACGTTAACTTCAATCATGGACATGAAGGGAGACAAATGTTTTTAAGCAAAGGAATGACATAAGAAGGTTTATATTTTAGAAAAAAATGGACTCAAAGTATATAAGGGATGGTTTAGAGGGAGAAGGTGGTGGGGCAATAAGACAAGTTAGTACAGGAGCCAGAATTTGATGCTTAAAATAAAACAATTATAGAGGGGGTGGGAGGAAAGAGAATACTTGGAAAGAAAGTAAAGAATTGGAATTGACAGAACTTGGTTTGAAAATGTTTCTTCTTAAACTGGGTTCTCTCAGAAGTGGACCCTGAGATGAACACTTGGGTGGATAATATTTAGATAATGTAGGTCGGGCAGCAGGAAGTGACAGGTGGAGGCGATGCAGCCAGTGAGCAGTGCACAGCCACCATGGGTGACCACAGCCTAACCTGGGGAAAATCTGGGAATCTGAGGAAAATGCTTTCCTCAGACTGACTGCACTTGTGGAGTGAAAGCCTGGGGTATTTTTCTTCAAGTGGAAAATGGAGAGGTAAGGGCCGTACTGGTATTGGTTTGAAGAGTGAATAGGATGCATGGAAGAGATAAAATCTGTTAAAGCTATTGTTGAGGACAGAGTGAAAGCAGTAGCTTGAGCAAGATGTAAGACCAAAAAATTAAAAAAAAAATTAGCTTGGAGATTTCTGGCCAAAGAGAATCATCAGTTGAGAAGGAAATACTGAAGGTGAGAGAAAGGCTTGCCATACGTGATAGAAAAAGTCCCCAGAAATGTTGGGAGTACATGGGATCAGAACAAGTTTTGGCAGTTGGCAGTAGATATAAGAGGAGAGGATGGCTCTTTCTTCCCCTGAGGTGAAATGGAGAGAAGTGAAGATGGAAGGGGTGTAAATACCCCTTGAGGAGGAGAGGAGGTCATTTTAGGGAGCTCATGTCTGACACTTTCATTTTCTGTGCAGCAAAGAAAAGAATATGGATGAATCTAAGAGACTTGTCTTCCTCACAGACATTAAGATCTGAGAGGCCTGAAAACTTATCTGTTCATCACTGTGTCTCTAGCATCCAGCGGTGTGTTGGAATATAGGAGATAATCAAAACATAGGTTTTAAGTTGAATGAATGAATGAAAAATGGAACATGCCATAACAGCGGGAAAAGAGTCAGAAGTACCTGGGTTCACATCCCACCTCGCTGTATCACATTGCATTGATAAGTGTTCATTCGCAGGAGTCTTATGAGGATTACACGAATGAGTGAATGAATGAATGAATAATATTCGATGCACATGAAAATAAAATCAAAAGCAATTATACACATTCTTTTTATCCTGCTTATTATCATAAATCTCAAATAGTACAAATATCTTGATCTTAGGATATAAACTTATCTCTTTATTGTGTCCCATTGCAAAGGAAGGGGAATATTAAACCTTGGCTTTTTAGTAGATTATTCTTAAATGTTATAATTTTCTCCAATGAAGCAAGAGAACATTATTGGAACACAAAGAATTTTCCATCCTAAGGTAAAATATGCGTGCACGTGTTTTCTCATCTGATTCAAATTAAATACAACATACACAATTTGAAAGGTAGGTTATTCAATGTTGTTGGATTTTAAAACTTTCCTAAATGTTACCCAGTGCCAAGAGGGACGGCTAATATCACAGAAAACAGAATTTAATATACAGCAGGTTTCTGAGAAGTTAGAGAGGGGACAGAAATTGAGAGAGTGAGGTTTAATCAAGATAAATGGAAAGCATTTCACTAGGGAAAGTTCAAATGTGAAGGGAAAAAAAAAAAGAGTGAAAGCCAGAAAATTGTAGGTTTAGAGTCATTAATGTGAAAAAAAGTGCTAAAGTGATAGTTGTCAGTAAATTTTATGTGAGTTTACAATAAGATGATATTGCAAAAAAGGGTATCATATGAGAAATTATTAACTGATATATATATATATGAATGACCTGGGGAATAAAAATCCTCCTTTTTTTTGTTGTGTGGATGAACACATATGTAAAATACAATACTGTTCAGTTATCCTATGGCCCTTCATTTTTGTTCCTTGTAATGGCTCTAAGGTTAAAAAAAAAAATAACCCACATAACTGGAGGATTATAAGGCTTGTCACATCACACTAGATTATTGCTCTTTCTCAGACTTCATCTTTCTGTACCTTTGCTGCTTTGATTCCCTCTGCCTGGACCTAACTTCCTCCATTCTGTGGTTATACAAATTCAATCCATTCATCTAGGCCAAACTCAAATGTAATCTCACATCAGAGAAGACTTGAGTTCTGCTGCTGAACCCAATATGCCATGCTGCCCTGTCTGATTTTCCTTCCCTGAGAATCAGGACACAGGGCTGGGAAAGTACTAGAATGGGAGAGAAAGTAGAGGGGGCTATGGGTTTGACCTGCGTGAGACTGGGTCTAGAAATGGAGATTTCATATGAGTATGGATATGATTACGAAGTAGTGAGCACGCTCTCTGAGAGATGTTTTGGAGGATGCATAGATGGTTCTGGGAACGAATGACCTCAACAGACCTCCTTGAAAGCGTATTACCAAATCCTTCTGCCAGTTATCAACGTATTTATTGCTGTCACTTCAAACGCTTGAGAAAGGGGGCCAGAAAGTAAGACTAGATAAGCAAAATTCATTTGCTTAGTGGCTCCTTCTTGGAGCACGAATTTAATACTTCGTCAGTGACCTCAGGTGATGGGGTGTACTCTTGCCAGGGGACACAAGAATACCAGGAATATTGCTCCTTCTCATATATTGCATGATATGGAAAGCTGCCAGCACTGAGTGGCACATGTAACAGGAAAGGGCTCCATAGAAGGTTAGGCTTCCCTGGGACTTGGTCACATGATCCAACAGACCCTGTGATACTATGGGTGTTAGCGGTGGGAAAAGGTTCAGTGTGGATTTCATGGCAAGCCCCAGTGAGAAAATCATAGCACAGGCCCCTGGGATTTGAAGCAAGACCATGCCAACTGCAGCAAAGAATTCTAAGTCACTGTAGAAACAGTTCCTGGTGAGTCACTGGGCCCTGGGAGAGACTGAACCTTTGATCTTGAGGTAAAGCGACTCTGTATCTGAAATGAATTGCCTATTGTGAGCTGGGTTATATGGGATCAGCAGAGTCAAAAAGTCAGACAAGCCCAGCAACATTCACAAGAAGGCACAGGTACATCTGGAATAGAGTCCATGAAAGACCAGAGGACGTGGCATCCCAGACAGCCGCCGCAGAAACACCAGCAGCTGTCTCCTGGCTCACTCCTGTGGTTCGTCATGTGGCAGGTCTAGTACGACTGGATGAAGAAAGAGGAAAAAGCCCAAGTTTGGTTTATGAGTGAGTCAGCATGGTATGTGTGTGAAAGCAGAAAACAGATGGCAGCTACATTATAGCCATACTCAAAGGTGGCTTTGAAAATAACAGAGAGGGAAAGTCTTCCCCATGGGCAGAGCTGGGAGCAGTTCGCTCCGCTTTTTATGGAATGAGAAGTGGACCAAGCAGAGAATATATACAAATTGCTAAGAAATACTCAATTCCCTGGCCAGTTTGTCATGGACCTAGAAAGGAAAGGAATAGAAGATCAGAGACAAGGAGTCCTGGTGTAGGAGCATGAGGGTGGACATGGGAGTGGGCACAAAGTGTAAAGAGTTTTCTATCACACTTTGATGTTACCAGAAAGCACTCAGTGTGAAAGAGTCACAGAAAACCAAGCAGACAAAATGACTTGGCCAGACAATGTTATCCAGCCTTTGCCATCAGCCGTCCTGGATCTGGACTAGTTGGCGCATTACTGGCAAGGTCTCTGTGGCAAAGATGGATGATGTGCTTGGACCCAACAGAAGGGACTCCATTTGTTTTTGTCTATCTAGATACTGATGCTTCTGAATGTCCAAACTGCTATCAACAAAAACCAACCCTGAGCACTATTCTTTGACGAATCTATTTTGGTAGCAAGGAAATTACGTCCTGGAAGGAATAGGAGTTTATCCATAGAGATAGATACCTATTCTTCGTATGAATTTATCCATTTAAGCTCCACTGTTATCCAGGAGCATATTGAATGCTTGATCCACAGGTTTGGAATCCTACTCAACAGCTGTCTAACCAGGGGATCCACTTGGAGCAAAGGAGTTGTGAGAGTGGGCCCATGACCACCGGATTTACTGTCTGTATCATATACGAAAATGTCCAGAATTAACTGGCCTACTGCTCTGGCAGACCTTCTAGGAATGGCCTTCAAAAGGCATATCTAAATCACCAGCTTGGAGAAAATTCTCTGAAAGAATAGTGTCATCCTCAAGATGCATCCATTATATGCATTAGATCAGAGACCCATATATATAGTGCTCTGTCAACACAGGAAGGATACATGGCCCTGGTAGCAGGAGAGGCCCCTCTTGTCACTTCCAGTGATATACTGGGGGCCTTGTACTTTTCATTTCTGTAATTCTGGGCTCTGCATTGTTAGTATTCCTGGTCCAAAGTAGATGTACTCTTGCCAGGAGACACAGAAAGAGTCCCATGTAACTGGAACACTTTGGACTTCCCACGTTCAGGGCCCAGTAGGTAAGAAGAGAGTCACAGTCTTGGCAGGGAAAATTGATCCTGATGAGCAGAAGGAGGGAGGGATGCTTTTAGACAGACAATGGTGGCAGGAAGGAATGTATAGCACTCAGGTGATCTCGGGGCATGTCTTGGTATCTCTTGCCTTGGTATAACTCTGAACGGATACATCAGCAACTCTGAACAGAGAAGCATATGAAAACCAAGGGTTCAAACCCCTAAGAAATGAAAATTTGGCTCACACCAACAGGTAGGTCACCAATATGATAGCCGAGGTAAGGGACGTGTGGGGATTCTCAAATTTGTCCTCCATATTGCCATCCTCAGTTTCATTTTTGCTCTTTATTAATCACGTTGCTATAATTTAATTTTGCTGTTAGATTTTAAATACCTTACATTTCTTTTTTTTTGATGGTTTCTAATAGTTGTTTTGTTTTTTTTAATAGATCTTTGTTGGAGTATAATTGCTTCACAATACTGTGTTAGTTTCTGTTGCACAACAAAGCGAATCAGCCATACGTATAAACACGTCCCCATATCGCCTCCCTCTTGCATCTCCTCCCATCCTCCCTATCCCACCCCTCTAGGTGGTCACAAAGCACCGAGCTGATCTCCCCGTGCTATGATGCTGCTTCCCACCAGCCAACTATTTTACATTCGGTAGTGTATATATGTCGATGCTACTCTTACTTCGCTCCAGCTTCCCCCTCCCACCACATGTCCTCAAGTCCATTCTCTATGTCTACCTCTTTATTCCTACCCCGCAATTAGGTTCATAAGTACGATTTTTTTTTTTTAGATTCCATATATATGCATTAGCATACAGTATTTGTTCTTCTCTTTCTGACTTACTTCACTCTGTATTGCAGACTCTAGGTCCATCCACCTCACTACAAACAACTCAATTTCATTCCTTGTAATGGCTGAGTAATATTCCATTGTATATATGTACCACATCTTCTTTATCCATTCATCTGTCGATGGACATTTAGGTTGGTTCCATGTCCTGGCTATTGTAAACAGTGCTGCAGTGAACACTGTGGTACATGTCTCTTTTTGAATTATGGTTTTCTCAGGGTATATGCCCAGTAGCAGGATTGCTGGGTCATATGGTAGCTTTATTTTTAGTTTTTTTTTTTTCTTTTTTTTTTTGCAGTACGCAGGCCTCTCACCATTGTGGCCTCTCCTGTCGCTGAGCACAGGCTCCAGACGCGCAGGCCCAGCAGCCATGGCTCACGGGCCCAGCCCCTCTACGGCATGTGGGATCCTCCCGGACCGGGGCACGAACCCGCGTCCCCTGCATCGTCAGGCAGACTCCCAACCACTGTGCCACCAGGGAAGCCCTATTTTTAGTTTTTTAAGGAAGCTCCATACTGTTCTCCATAGTGGTTGTATCACTATGTGAGAATGGACATCCTTGTCTTTTTCCTGATCTTAGTGGAAATGCTTTCAGTTTTTCACCATTGAGAATGATGTTTGCTGTGAGTTTGTCATATATGGCCTTTATTATGTTGAGATACATTCCCTCTATGCCCATTTTATGGAGAGTTTTCATCAAAAATCGGTGTTGAATTTTGTCAAAAGCTTTTTCTGCATCTATTGAGATGATCATATGGTTTTTATTCCTTAATTTGTTAATGTGGTGTATCACATTGATTGATTTGCATATATTGAAGAATCCTTGCATCCCTGGGATAAATCCCACTTGATCATGGTGTATGATCCTTTTAATGTGCTGTTGGATTCTGTTTGCTAGTATTTTGTTCCAGATTTTTGCATCTATATTCATCAGTGATATTGGTATATAATTTTATTTTTTTGTGATATCATTTCTGGTTTTGGCATCAGGGTGATAGTGGCTTCGTAGAATGAATTTGGGAGTGTTTCTCCCTCTGCTATATTTTGGAAGAGTTTGAGAAGGGTCAGTGTTAACTCTTCTCTAAATGTTTGATAGAATTCGCCTGTGAGGCCATCTGGTCCTGGACTTTTGTTTGTTGGAAGATTTTTAATTATGGTTTCAATTTCATTACTTGTGATAGGCCTGTTTATATTTTCTAATTCTTCCTGGTTCAGTCTTGGAAAATTGTACCTTTCCAAGAATTTGTCCATTTCTTTGTGCTTGTACATTTTATTGGAATATATTTGTTTGTAGTAGTCTGTTATAATCCTTTGTGTATCTGCAGTGTCAGTTGTGATTTCTCCTTTTTTCATTTCTAATTTAATTGATTTGTGTCCTCTCCCTTTTTTTCTTCATGCGTCTGGCTAAGGGTTTATCAATTTTATCTTCTCAAAGAACCAGCTTTTAGTTTTATTGACCTTTTCTATTGTTTTCTTCACCTCTATTTCATTTATTTCTGCTCTGATATTTATGATTTCTTTCCTTCTACTGACTCTGGGTTTTCTTTGTTCTTTCTCTACTTGTTTTAAGTGTAGGTTTAGATTGTTTATTTGAGATTTTTCTTGTTTCTTGAGGTGAGATTGAATTGCTATAAACTTCCCTCTTAGAACTGCTTTTGCTGTGTCCCATAGTTTTGGGTCATCATGTTTTGTTGTCATTTGTTTCTGTGTATTTTTTTTAATTTCTTCTTTGATTTCTTCAGTGATCTCTTGGTTAGTTAGTAGTGCACTGTTTTGCCTCCATATGTTTGTATTTTTTACAGTTTTTTTTTCCTGTAATTGATTTCTAATCTCATAGCGTTGTGGTCAGAAAATATGCTTGATATGATTTCAATTTTCTTAAATTTTCCGAGCCTTGATTTGTGACCCAAGATGTGATCTATCCTGGAGCATGTTCCATGTGCACTTGAGAAGAAAGTATATTCTGCCACTTTTGGGTGGAATATCCTATAAATATCAATTAAGTCTATCTGGTCTATTGTGTCATTTAAAGCTTGTGTTTCCTTGTTTATTTTCTGTTTGGATGATTTGTCCATTGGTGTATGTGGGGTGTTAAAGTCCCATACTGTGATTGTGTTACTGTCGATTTCTCCTTTCACGGTTGTTAACATTTGCCTTATGCATTGAGGTGCTCCTATGTTGGGTGCATAAACACTTATAATTGTTATATCTTCTTCTTGGATTGATCCTTTGATCATTATGTAATGTCCCTCCTTATCTCTTGCAACAGTCTTTATTTTAAAGCCTATTATTATTATTATTATTATTATTGGTATGCGGGCCTCTCACTGTTGTGGACTCTCCCATTGCGGAGCACAGGCTCCAGATGCACAGGCTCAGTGGCCATGGCTCACGGACCCAGCCACTCCGCGACATGTGGGATCTTCCTGGACCAGGGCACGAACCCGTGTCCCCTGCATCGGCAGGCAGACTCTCAACCACTGCGCCACCAGGGAAGCCCTTAAAGCCTATTTTATCTGATACAAGTATTGCTACTCCAGCCGTCTTCTGACTTCCATTTGCATGGAATATCTTTTTCCATCCCTTCACTTTCAGTCTGTATGTATCCTTAAGTCTGAAGTGGGTCTCTTGTAGACAGCATATATATAGGTCTTGTTTTTGTATACAATCAGCCAGTCTGTGTCTTTTGGTTGGGGCATTTAATCCATTTACATTCAAGTTTATTATTGATATGTATATTCCTATTACCATTTTCTTAATTGTTTTGGGTTTGTTTTTGTAGGTCTTTTTCTTCTCTTGTGTTTCCCGCCTAGAGAAATTTCTTTAGCATTTGTTGTAAAGCTGGTTTGATGGTGCTGAATTCTCTTAGCTTTTGCTTGTCTGAAAAGCTTTTGACTTCTCCATATAACCTGAATGAAATCTTTGCTGGGTAGAGTAATCTCGGTTGTAGCTTTTTCTTTTTCATCACTTTAGGTATATCCTGCCACTCCTTTCTGGCCTGCAGAATTTCTGCTGAAAAATCAACTGATAACCTTATGGGGATTCCTTTGTATGTTACTTTTTCTTTCTCCCTTGCTGCTTTTAATATTTTTCCTTGAATTTAGTTTTTGTTAGTTTGATTAATATATGCCTTGGTCTCTTTTTCCGAGGGTTTATCCTGTATGGGACTCTCTGTGCTTCCTGCACTTGGGTGACTATTTCCTTTCCCATGTTAGGAAAGTTTTTGACTATAATCTCTTCAAATAATTTTTCAGACCCTTCTTATTCTCTTCTTCTTCTGGGACCACTATAATTCGAATGTTGGTGCATTTAGTGTTATTTCTTTCGTAAAATCCCACCTTATTATCTACTTTATAAAAATTCAGTCTGCATGACATTCTACAGAAGTTTCATAGAACCTGCTTATATCTTTCTGGGGATGCCCAACAATTTTCCTTTACTCCATAGCTCAGAAGTCTGCTCTTCTTCTAAGCCTTTGGGGAGATATTTCTTTTTCCTTTTCCTGCAGCATTCTCATTCCTCTTTACTTTTAACAAGTTTCACATATTTCCTATAATTATATTGGCTTTAAGTAGCCAATATATTCATTTAGGTAGCTTAAGTTAAAGCAAAACAAAGTTTAATATGAAGATGCTGAAGTGTGTCTTGGAAACCAGTAAGCATTGAGAACCATTGATCCAGGGATAAAATGCCAATGGGACTTCCTCTAGATCTCCTCTTTGCTTTTGTGATCACTTTCCATCTCTCCTCCTTCTCCCCTTTCTTCCCTCCCTCCTCCTCTTCTCTTTCTGACCAGCGTCCTTTGATTCACTCTGTTCTGAAACTGCAGATGGTACAGTCTAAAACAAAGTTGTCAGTAGCTCTCAAATAACATTGCTTCTGTGGTGAAACTAACCTGACTGATCTGAAATTTTGTCCAAGTCCAAATTAACGGGGGAACAAGTTTATTGGCCCAGCTTTTTTCATGCATGGTCCAGTCATCCGTGGCCCGTGGACTGGAGTCACATAGTATTGGGTTGGCCAAAAAGTGCCTTCGGGTTTTAAGTAAAAATAAAAGACACATTTTTCATTTTCACCGAGAACTTTATTGAACAATGTATTCACCCTTTTGTTCCACTACGTTCTGCCACTTTTCAGGCAACTTCATAATTCCATCTTCCCAAAACTTGTTATCTTTCTGAGCAAAGAATTGTTCCAGGTGCCTTTTACAGTCTTCCAGGGAATGGAAATTTTTCCTAGTAAGAGAATTTTGTAAAGACCGAAATAAATGGAAATCTGAAGGTGTGATGTCTGGTGAATACAGTGGATGAATCAGAACTTTCCAGCCAAGCTGTAACTGTTTTTGCCTGGTCATCAAAGAAACATGCTGTATTGTGTTATCCTGATGGAAGATTATGCGTTTTCTGCTGACTAATTCTGGACACTTTTTGTTGAGTGTCACTTTCAGTTGATGTAATTGGGAGCAGTACTTGTTGGAATTTGTCACTTCATTTTCTGGAAGGAGCTCATAATATAGGACTCCCTTCCAATCCCACCATATACACAACACCACCTTCTTTGGATGAAGACCAGCCTTTGGTGTGGTTGGTGGTGGTTCCTTTCACTTGTGCCAGGATCTCTTCCGTTCCACATTGTTGCACAGTATCCACTTTTCATCGCCTGTCACAATTTGTTTTAAAAATGGAACATTTTCATTACGTTTAAGTAGAGAATCGCATGCGGAAATATGGTCAGGAAGGTTTTTTTCACTTAACTTATGTGGAACCCAAACATCAAAGCGATTCACATAACCAAGCCGGTGCAAATAATTTTCAATGCTTGATTTGGATATTTTGAGTATGTCGGCTATCTCCCATGTGGTATACTGTTGATTGTTCTCAATTATTGTTTCAATTTGATCGTTATCAACTTCAACATGTCTACCCGACCGTTGAGCATCATCCGTCGAGAAATCTCCAACACGAAATTTCACAAACCACTTTTGACACATTCAATCAGTCACAGCACCTTCTCCATACACTGCAGAAATCCTTTTCCGCATTTTGGTTGCATTTTTACCTTTCTTGAAATAATAAAGCATAATATGCCGAAAATGTTGCTATTTTTTCTTCCATCTGGAATATTAAAATGGCTAAACAAAAATTCACCAATTTTGATGTCATTTTTTAAATGCACACTGATATAGCAGCTGTCACATACAATCTAACAAAATTGTTTCGAAGGAAGTTAAAGACAACTAAGTGCTACTAGAGCCATCTTATGGAAAAAACTGAATGAACTTTTTGGCCAATATCAAAGTTATGGCTACCACACAGATTAGAGGAGAAAAATGGTTCTCAGAGAAGTGTACACTGTATTGTGCAGAATGGGACAGGGGGTGAGTGGTAGGGAGGAGATGGCTGGATAGGCATTCCAGTTGTTAGATGTCTACTCACTTTCATCTGGTGTGGATACTTCTACTTGTAATTCCTGGCTCTTTAAAAATATAAACAAATCATAAGGGTGCATGTATCTTTTCTAATTATGTTTTTTTTTTCTGGATATATGCCCTGGAGTGGGATTCCTGGGTCATATGGCAGTTCTATTTTTAGTTTTTTTAAGTTCATTGAAGCACTATTTATAATGGCCAAGACATGGAGGCATCAACAGATGAATGGATAAAGAAGATGTGGTATATATACACAATGGAATATTACTCAGCCACAAAAAAGAACAAAATAATGCCACTTGCAGCAACATGGATGGGCCTAGGGATTATCACACAAAGTGAAGTAAGTCAGACAGAGAAAGACAAATATCATATTATATCATTCATTTGTGGAATCTAATTTTAAAGAATGATACAAATGAACTTATTAACAAAACAGAACAGACTTACAAATATCAAAAACAAACTTATTGTTACCAAATGGAAAAATGTGGCAGGGAGGGATAAATCAGGATTAACATACACACACTACTATATTTAAGACAGATAACTAACAAGGACCTACTGCATAGCACAGGAACACTACTCAATATTCTGTGATAACCTATATGGGAAAAGAATGTAAAAAAGAATGAATATACATATATGTATAACTGAATCTCTTAGCTGTACACCAGAAACTAACACAACTATAATCCAATAAAATTTTAAAAAATATATAAACAAATCAGAAAATAGGAAGTTCAATCTTCAATAAAAGGCTCTTCCTGTTTCTATCATTGCCCAGTCCTCACCTCCCCACACTGTAGAAATTATAGCTTCTCGTTTTCATCCTGCCATTGCCATTTCCCACCACTCTCTGCACAGGTATTGATTGGAATTTGGAGTTTCTAACTGAATATAGGGAATGAGTTACTGGTGGGTAAAATATATTTTAGGTCACCTCAGATATTTGCAGGACTTGGAGCAAATTTTTGGTTGCTTCACAGCATAAACAAAGGCGATAACGAGGAGGAGTATTTCTACTTGTTTCCAGGTGGGTGGTGAATAGCACACATGGGTGTTCTTCTATCCAGTTCTACTGGTCTTGTTATTGATGAAGATTTATTACCGATTTAGTTAACTTTCACCCCCTGTTTACAATATTGTATGTTTTCACATTTTTATTTTCTTAATATTGTGACAGTGGAAATGAGGCTGGTGTGTACCAAAAAAGACAGTGAGATAATGATCACAGTAGAAATCTATGATTACAACTTTGGACTATGGAGTTTCTTTTCTCTCTAATTTACATCTGTAAGAAATGCTTAGGTAACTGGGAAAGACTGCTTATTTTTCTCTTAACTTGATTTGGTTTTCCCTCAAATTTAATTTCTAAATAGCAGAGCACTTTTAAACAGTATACTTAAAAATAGAATAGGTTAAATAATTCAAAAATCTATGTATTACTAAAAATAACCAGAATATCCATTTGTGCTGGTTAAATGAGTAATTTGTTTTAAAATGTGAATATGAAAAATATAGTAATTCAGAAAACCAGCATGGGAAATAACTAAAGAAAAAGAAACTTTAAACAGGTTTTCCCACCTGACTACTATTTTTGGAGCCCTAGCAGGATAGAAAAGGAAATTAGTATTTAATAAAGAATTGGAAAGAATGGGTAGAGATTTAGTTAAGTAAAACAACGAAAGGATTTTGAAATATTAATGAAATAGCATCAATAGTATTTTGTAGAAGAATATTAATAAAGTCTACTAAGCGAGTTCTGAAACATTTTGTACATTTTACGTGCTGTTGATTTTTCCAGGTAATGATGTTCCATTATATGAAGAGTCAATATTTGAATGATACAAGATTAAACAATAGATTGTCTGAATTAGCCTTGCTCATTTGATTTGCAAGATAACATCCCCTGAATTGAGAAACTATATTAACATTCATTTTGAGTTTTGAAGTACTAAATTAGGCTACAAATCCAGTAATGAAAATTTGGAAGCACAAAAAACATTCAGAGGGTCAGGAAACAAATGGCAAAATCCATGATAGCCAGCAAGTTTAAGCTTCAACTGCTCTAGTGGAGCAAAACTTGATAACAGGAATGAGAAATCCATTATCGAGAAAAGTGATAAGTGATACCTAACAAAAGGAGAAATCAGAGAAAGCTTTGACAGGTATATTCAAAATATGTAATAAAATGAAAATTGTGAAGCATAGTAAAAAACAAACATATCTGGAGCCAATCCTAGCAATCTTAGCAAAAGACTTAGCAAAAGACAGCAATCTTAGTAAAAGACTTTTATCAATGCCAGTGAAGCTCTAAACATCTCTCCCAATAAGTGCCTTCTTTGTTCTCTCCCAGAGGACTGAACTGAATTTTGTTCAGTTTTTCCTTATAATTTTACCACATGCATACGTATTCCTATAGCAATATATTATTAGGTTTTACAGTTTCTGAATTTTTAAAATTGAATTCATAATGAGACTTTTGAAATTTGCCTCTTTCACTCAACATTTTAAAGATTCACTCATGTTGATACATGATATATACACTACTTTCACTGTAGTATAGGATTCTACTTTGTGGTTATGTCATAATTTATTTATCCATTCCTCTGTTGATAGACATTGTTTGGTTTTGTCTTTATAATTAAAAAAAATCAGAAACAATGCCCCTGTGAAGATACTTGTCTATATTTACTGGTGCACACTTGGAAGAGTTTCTCCAAAGCAGCACAATCTAACCAAACTTGTTGCACTGATGGAAATGTTCTGTCTATGCTTTGCAACATCACAGCCAATACCTACGTCAGGATCTTGAGCCCTTGCAATGTGGTTAGTACCACTGAGGAACTGAATTTTTAATCTAACTTAATTAAAAACATGGATCTTATGCACTTAATTTCCAAGAAAAATCAATCCATGGAGTGTTGAAATAAATGTGTTATTTTGAGGCAAAGATTAATGGGAAAAGGGGATAGTACATGTCATTTAGGATTTCCACATACTTTTTTTTTTTTACATCTTTATTGGAGTATAATTGCTTTACAATGGTGTGTTAGTTTCTGCTCTATAACAAAGTGAATCAATTATACATATACATATGTTCCCATATCTCTTCCCTCTTACGCCTCTTTGTTTCTCTGATTATATCTTTTCTTAAAAAAAACCGTTCACTTTATAAAACGGTTTTAGATTTACTGAAGAATTGTAAAGGTAGCACAGAGAGTTCCCATATATCTCTCACCCATTGTCTCTTATTTTCAACATCTTACATTAGTATTGCACATTTGTTAACAATGAATGAACCAATATTGATACATCAAGTCCATAGCTTCCTAACATTCACTGATGTTAAATCAAAATTTACTTATAGTATTTTTATCGGATGTCCTTTTCCTGCCCTAGGATACCATCTAGGATACCATATCGACTTTGGTCATCAAGTTTTCTTAGGTGCTCGATGACAGCTACTGAGATTTTCCTTGTTTTTGATGACCTCGGCAATTTTGAGGAGCACTGGTCATGTGTTTTGTATAGTGTCGTTCTAGTGGGACTCGCTGCCGTCTTCCTTATGATTAGGCTGGAGTTATGGGTTTTGGGGAGGAAGACAACAGAGGTAGTGTGATATTTTAATCACACTGTATCAAAGGTATATACTATGAAACTCATCCACATGACTTATCACTGGTTATGTTGACATTGATGACTCTACCCCCTCCGCCTCACTTTTTGTAATGTAGTCACTATGTGCAGCCCACACTTAAGGAACTGGAATTCTTTGGGATTCTTCTGCAAGTAAGATTTGTCTTTTATCACTCTGGACGCGCAGGCTCCGTGGCCATGGCTCACGGGCCCAGCTGCTCCACGGCATGTGGGATCTTCCCGGACCGGGGCACGAACCCGTGTCCCCTGCATCGGCAGGCGGACTCTCAACCACTGCGCCACCAGGGAAGCCCCCTCATTTACTTTTTAACTCAATAATTAATTCAATAACTTATATCAGTATGGACTCTTGGATATTTATTTTATATCTTGGGTTATAATTCAATTCAGTTTCTTGCTCAAATTATTCTAGTTTTGGCCACTGCGGGCTTTTTCAGTTGCTTCCTATGCCTATTTGACATACTCCCATCAATGGTCTTACCTATGTGTGTTTAGCACTTCCTTTCTGGCACTAAAAGATGATCTGAGATCATCTTGTATATTTCCTGCCCCAATTCTAGAATCAGCCATTTCTCCAAGGAGCCTGGCTCCTTTTATTAGTAAATGGTATTAGAGATGAGAATTTGGGCACTAGGTATGCTTATTACTACTGGTACTTTAATTCTAATTAACAAAATTAAAAAAAACTACTACTAACATGTAGTTAGTGCCTTCTGTATTAGACAGGACAGCTCTAGGCTACCTTTTTAGGAATGGACTTATTAAGTCACAGGGTATGTGTAAACGCTCAACTTTACAAGATAACTCTTAACTGTTTCTGAAGTGTACGTACCCATTTACACTTCCAACAGCAATGTTTGAGTTTGTGGTTCTATTTTCCACCAATACTTTGTACTTTCAGATTATCAAATTTTTGCCAGTATGGTGACATCTTTATCTTTGGCCCTACTTTTTTCCTTACAGAAAGCAATTGAGGAGGAAAGTCTTTCTGGATTTTTTTTTTTTACTTTTGTACATTTTTGTACATTAGCATTATAAACAGAGATAGATTGTTGTGGAGCACAGGCTCCGGACGCACAGGCTCAGCGGCCCTGGCTCACGGGCCCAGCCGCTCCGCGGCATGTGGGATCTTCCCGGACCGGGGCACGAACCCATGTCCCCTGCATCGGCAGGCGGACTCTCAACCACTGCGCCACTAGGGAAGCCCCAGAGATAGATTTTTAACTGCATATTCATATACTTGCTTTATTTTGAAAAGGCATGAAAGCAATTACAAGACAGTATGAAACAGAGAAGTATTTATTTTAGCCTAATCTGCCTCCAGAGAGAGCACCCTTTTATCCAGAGAAGTAACTGTTTACTATAATAATTGCCTTATATCAGTGGTATTTTGAAGAAATGGAAAAAATCAGAGCAGTGCCCTCAATTAAGTATTGCTGTACAGAAAATGCCAGCACTACAGGAAAGCAAGGTAAGCTATAGACTGAATTAGCTGGCCCAAAACAGAAACTGAGAAGCATTCTTGCCTTAAAGAGATGTAAGTTCTTATAGACATCTCCATTTCTTTTTATCTAATATCTGGGAAGAATAAAAAGGATTGTTTCCTGTAGCAGGCTGGGTTGGATTCTGAGGTAATAGCATTTGAAAGTCACATGATAGAATGATGTCAGCAGTCATCAGCTTAAAACGTGCATTATGACAAGATAAAACAACATTGCAAATAAATTGTTGATGAAATAGGGAGAGTGAAAATTGGAGTGGAAAAAGTAAAATGAAACAAACGTGGGTGTAAATTAATGAAATGTTTGTCCTCCTTCTACCCATAAAGCCACTTAGGAATTGGGAGGGGGGGTCTCTCCTTATCTTCCTCAAAATTATCCTCCAAATTATATTGTGATCGTTGACACAATCCCTTACTTATTTGAAATTCTGAACCTACCATATGAAAAATTGTTCTAAGGGAAAATGATTTAGCCTTGTTCAATTGATACAAACGAAGGGGATGATATATGTAAAAGTTTTGAAAATAAGTATTCAACAGATAAAAATTCAAATTCATTCTGAATTTCTGCTCTGCTGAAGGCATTACTACGTGAAAAGATATTGCACTGGAAAAAGAAATCAATATCAGTCTGTGAAAAACGCAAGAGAAAACATCTTGAATGAAGTCTGTCATTCTATAGAAAGTTCACAGTTATGGACTACAGTGAAAAGAAATACTGATTCTTGACCTTCTTTACCTCATAGACCATTTGAAGAGTTTTATGACTGTGAACAAGAAAGGAAGGATCAAAATGAGAAATCTGTGTTGCCTAAAAATCTATTTGAAGTTAGTAAATAAAAAAATGTTCAAATAAAACTTCAAACATACCAAAGTATTAAGTTCTAATATATATATTTAAAATAGCAAGTGCAAGAATAAATTACTTTTACCATTTTTAGTTAATCTGTGTCATATAATGTCATAAGAGACTTGTAGTTGTCATGGAAGTGTGTACAATGTACAAAACACACCCATGCATTAAGGGACTCCATCTTGGAGAGTCCCTTTGGTTTGAATTTGCAAAGGGAATTTATAATTCTTCTTATGTCAAAGTCCTTAAAATGGATGTTTAATATTTACTCATTTTTTATATTTAGAAGTCTTTCAAAGTTTTATTATTATTTTGTGCTTTATCCCAGGTATGTCCACTTTCCTTTTTCATCTCTTGTAACCTGATGTTATCTGCAAAATATACTGGAAAAAACAAAAGAAATTTCATTGACATAATACATGCTTAAAGAAAAAGCTATTTTAAAATGATCAAGTTGGACCCTACCAGGTACTGGTGAAGATGTTAGAACAACAGAAAATCTTATGTGTGTGGTGGGAGTATAAATATGTAAATGAGTTTGTAAAACAATTTGGCAATATCTAGCAAGGCTGAAGGTGACCCTCTGATCAGCAATTACATAATTCATGCCCATGAGCTGAAGGAGATATATATACAAGAATACTCATTACTTTATTGTTTGCAATTAAACTGAAAACAACAAAAATACCCATCAATAGGAGAACGGATAAATTGTTATATATTCTTATAAGTGATTAATACTAATAGCAGTTAAAGTGAATTAGCCAGAAATATGTGTATCAATATGTATAAATCTCAAAAAGTACTTTAAACAAAAAACACTAGTTGTATAAGGCCATATAAAGAATGATAAAATTTATATGTAGTTTGGATACTTGCAAGGGATGCTATATAGTTTAAGGATACATGCTTTATAGTCAAAGTATAAAAACATGAAAGGAAAGAATAATGCCAAATTCAGGATAGTGATTATCAATGGAAAGGAGAGGGGTGCAACATTTATATCTGTAATATTTTGTTTGTTTATTTTTTCAGTACACCTAGGTCATTATGTTATTTTCTATATATGTTTTGTATGACTGAAAATATTTCATAATAGGATAAAATCTTTTTTAGGCTATTATTTCTATAGTGTTTTTTTCCCAAAGTAAAACTATTCACATCACAGGGAGTTAATCCTCTGGCTTTTAAATATGAAAAACCTACTTTGTTAAGATATTCACCCCAATTGTCATTTTTATTTGCAGTGAAATACACAAAACTTGAAAATGTACTAATGTAACACTGAAATGTCACTACTGAAAAATATTTCGTAGTATTCCAATGATCCTTCATCGATGTGGGTACTAGGAATGCAAAGAGGGTATGCCTTTTTTATCTCTGTATCCCTCCCTACCTTTATTGCTTGGGACAGCATAGCAGTCTAACATACATATGTACCAAAGCAGATGCAAGAAATTATTTTTAAGTGACATGATGCAAGTTCATTTAAAGAAGAGCCAAATAGGTGAAGTTTGTCTCTTGTACCAACCTTCTTATCTGCTCCTCCCTCATCCCCATCAACCTCCGCCTTCTCAGAGTTTGTTTAAGCAGTGATAGTTCTCAGATGTCCATACTCCCAAATATTCTATACTCTAACGCTGTCCCCCCTTAGCAGGAAATGAAGCTCAATGGCATGAGTGTAGTGGGAAGATTTCCCAGGAGGACAGACCCCAGCATCATATAGTTGCTGTATACACTTATGTGAGACAGGATACCTGGGGATACATGCAATAAATTAGAAGAATTTAATGAACTAATTCTGACTAGCAGTTGTTCTCTTTGTAGTAAATTTGGAAATGGAACTAGGTAAACTCTAGGATATTTTCCAGCTCTAAAATGTGCATAATTCTACTTTATTTACCCAGCATGCAATATTCTAAGGTATTACCAGGTAGTGTTAAGCAAATATGGCAGAGGAGATAGAGATTTGAGTATGAGTCACAAATTTTAAAGAACTTGCATCTAGGAAGAGATACATGAAACAAGAGCTACAGAAGAGCACACAATAAAATATGTGATATATCGTTAATTCTTCAAAGACATTTGTTATTGTCAATATTAAATAACATATATTGAGTACTTTCATACACATCACCTCTAAGCCTAGGAATACTGAAAGACAAGTATTAATTATCCCTATTTTATGTTGATAAAATAAAGGCTCATATAAATTTAGGAAAATATTAAAGTTACCCAGATAAAAGGATGCAGAACTATAGTTTAATTTAGGTTGTCTGGGTACAGATAATGTTTAGTTTACTACAGTATACTGCCTGCATTACATACACTCTCCACTTGATTTCTTGAAACCATTTTTAAATAAGAAAGTAATCTGGGATTACATGCCTATTGCTACTAAATATAAACAATAACAAATATGGGAGTGAAAGCAAGGTGCCCCTTCACAACCTCTTTTACCTCAGTATTCCCACCTCCTTCCTTCACAATTTGGGATCATGCTACACATATTATTCTGTGACCTTTTATTTTTTCAATGGGAGAAAAAAATTCTTGTAGTTATTTCCTATCTGTTCATACAAACCTATCTCAATATTCCATACCATGATTTATTTAAACATTTCCTTATTTTTGGACATAAGTTGTTTCCAAATTTTTTTCTTATGAGCAATGCTATATTGAACATTTCTGTAGATGTCACTTTGACCTCCCTGTGCAAATATCTCTGTAGGACAGTTTCTTGGAAGTGAGATGCTGTGTCCTTTGATCTCATGAACTCCAAACCTTATTTTCCCCATCTCACTCATCCTAAATTTAATTATTTAAGTTTCCTGTTCTTTTCCCTCCTTCCCTCTCTCCCTCCTTCCCTCCCTTCTTTCCTTCCTTCCTTTTTTTGTGGACGTTTTTCATTGATGACCTGCTCTGAGGTATGCTTTCTTGCTAAATTCTGCCTCAATATCTCCAACTCTTTAAAAATTACTTGGGATAAATTGCAACTTCAGAACTTTTGTCTTAAAATTTAACATAAAAAAATGACACTAGAGCAAAATGGTGTTGTGTGCTAATGGCTTATATTTCATTATTATATAAACAACACCCAAAAGTGAAAATTATTTTAAACTATCTTATGGGCATATGGATAACTGATAAATGAGAATTTTCCCTTGGTATACAATATCCACTGGTAGAGATGTTTCTTTGTTTAAAGTAACAGAATTTTAGAAATGATTTGGAAATTAAAGAGAAAGAACATAGTGGAAGTAATGGAAACAAAATGGATTTCTGTTTCGAATTTCAGCTCTGCCACCCATTGGTTGTATGGCTTTGGGCAAAACATCTTTTTTTTTTTTTTTTTTTTTACTGCCTTAGAGCTCTATATTTAAAGTAAGATTATAATAACAATAGCAATAATAATGTGTTTTTCAAATTTGATCAAAGGCAGCATTTTCCAAAGTGATGTCACTTAAACCTAAAAAAAAATTAAAAAATTCTATGGTGAAGTTAACATAAGAAACTCTAGGATACATAGTTTTGTAGCTTTTTATTTTCACTATAGATTTCATCAGCTGATTTAATATGTGAAAGTGTTTTGAGAATCCTAAAGTCAGAAATCACTTTGAAGCAGTTCCTAAACCATCTAATCCCCAAATCTTATTTTTTGAAAAGAATCTTTTAGAAGACTTGAGCTCCAAAGAATATTTATATATATATATATATATATATATATATATATGTAATATATATATATTAGATATATATATATATTTGGAAATATATATATATAGGAATATATATATTGGAATATATATATTGGAAATATATATATTGGAAATATATATATATTGGAAAATACCTGTTTAAGATTTAAAAATAATGCATACAAAATTTTTGGAACATTTTATATACTCAATAATGGTTTCTATTACTATTATAAATCAACTTAAATATATAAAACAAAGGGCTCCATAGGAGAGCTAAAGGGCACCAGAGAAGAGGGAATGCAAAGAATAATAATTAATAAAGAAACCCTTTCCCAAAAGGTTTTAGCAAAAGCCTTACCCAGTAAATGGGCTTTAAATTGTAGCAAAGATTTAGAGAGTCTTAAAAGTGCATGTCAGAGGTATTAGTTTTTAACACAGACATATTGAATTCCTCCTGTCTTTTCCATCATGGTCCTATGTGTAAGCATATTAGCCTGAGAGTAAAGAGCTCTAAATAATCTGTAAGCACAAAGAACAAAGTAATAGAACGACGGCCTCAATGGCAAGGAACAGGGCAGGCAGTATGAAATAGCACCTACCAATTTCTTTTTTCAGTATCCCATGTTGAGAACGGGATACTGAAAAAAGAAATTGGTAGGTGCTATTTATCCCTAGGATTTGATATATTTAGTTGTTTTTCCCCCACACATTGGCAAATTCTGGTGAAATAATGATCTCTGTTGGTAATTTATTAATTCAGGGCATTCGCTTTAAATATAGTAAGAGTCTATGGATTACTTCTGGTATCTTCTAATTGTCTGGTGCTCTGATATTATTCTATTGATTGCACTTTTCCATTGTGTATCCAAAGGTAGAGAAGAGCAAACAGCAATCATGAAATATGAATGAGATGCCTCATTAACCTTTGGGCTTTTGAGTATCTAATCTATGTCATTGGCAAGAGAAGCCTGGAAGCACTGCAGGGGGTTGAAGGGAGAGGAAGGACAGTTTACTTCCTGGCTGGCAAACTCTGCCATGCCAAGTGCTGGCATGGTGCCTGCTCTGACACAACGGGATCCTGCATTACACTAGAGATGCTGACATTTTTGTGAGCATAAGTGTACTATAGGAAGCTTGCTGAAGTTCAGAATATCAGGTTCATCTCCAAAGATTCTGATTCAGCAGCCTAAGGTAGATTTTAGGCATCTGCATTTAACAAGCTCCCAGGTGATTCGGATACAGGTGATCTGCGGACCACACTTGGTGGAACATTACCTTAGACCCCCTTCAACAAGGAGGGCTTAAGCTGACAAAATTTAGATTTCTTGTGGTTTTTACCAGAACATGTAGAACTGTTTTTGTTTTCATTTGGAATAAGTTTCCAACAAAATTATATGATATTTGGATTATGGCTATTATTTCCATATCATCAGAAGCTACTCTGTCAACAAAGAAGTTGTCATTTAGACCATTTAGGGCTCTTTTTCTCCAGAATTTACAGTAGACTTGGAGTGGTATAGCCATAATTATATGAGATAATTCAAGAAGTTAAAATTTTCAAATGTTAACAAAAATGCAGGTGCCAAACTAGAAGTCCAGGACAGCTAATGTTCAAAAAGCCCGAACTCCTCAATGGGTTTCGGAGTTGCAAGTTGACTATATATCATATCAAAGTAAACAGTAGATAGGGCTATTATGATTCCATAAGGTGATAAATAGACCATAATAACAGCACAAGAAGATAGGAAGCCCAGATTTGTAGGAATCCTGTGGAAATGCTTAAAGAACAAGAAAGGGAGCATTGTTTCCAATCACCTGTCCTGAAATAGATCTATGTCACCTTCTGGCTCCCTCAGAAACCACCCATGCTATCTTGAACTAATGGTGACTGGGATTTGACTCAACGTCTTCCTACTGTAACTGAGCAGGACCCGATGGGGCTTTTACGGGACAGACCCCTCCCCCATGTCCTCTGTTTTAGCTCCTCTCTGAACTACCCAGATAACAGTATCTAATGCACATTTCCTGAGTTGTTTTATAGATGCTAAAACCCCCACCAAATGAAAGAATTAACTACTTGATGAACATGAACACATAGTCCCCAGAACTACTGGTGCCTAAGGATTGATAATGTTAACCCCTGTGACACCACCCTGTTACCTCACCATCAACCAATTAGAGAACTGTGCGTGAGCTGATCACATACCCTGAGATGCCCCTCCCTCACCTTGCCTTTAAAAATGCTTTGCTGAAACCCATTGTGGAGTTCGGGCTTTTTGAACGTTAGCTGTCTTGGACTCCCTGTTTGGCGCCTGCAATAAACACTGCACTTTCCTTCATCAGTAGATAGGCTTTGCTGTGCATGGGTGAGCAGACCCAAGTTTGGTTCAGTAACACTACCTTCTCTTTTCTTTGTCCTCAGTAATCCCTCTGATTCCATTGCTTTCCCCCTTATAGACAAAAGCTGAGTTAATTCCTTGTTTAACAGTTACTTTCTTGCTGTTTCTTACACATGCTGTTACTGTCATCTTTAATTCCCATCTTCCTTGCCTGCTTTGCACTCCTGCCTCACACCTTGGGAAAATCTATAATCACCTTCATCTTTCTCTCTTCAATTGAGAAGGTCAAAGAATAACAACATAATTGTTAAGCATAAAATTTATGACAGAGAGGTACATTATAACAAGAAAAAGAAAAGTCATACATTTTGAAATATTAGATATAATAATAATAAGAAAAACTGTCATCAGGATGTAAAAGGCCTTAAAAAGCTCAGAAAATTTTCAGAATTCCTAAAATAGTTTTCATCTACCAACTCTTTCTCCACTAATTAAAATTACTTTGCCTCAAGGAGCTGCTTTCAAGATAAACTGCATTAGATTAGATAAGGTATGTTCAATTCTATTGCTTTCAGTTTTTTTCAATTCTAGAGTTGTACTGCTTGGTTTTTCACACACACACACACACATTTTGGTTTGTTTTAACACTTTAGATTCAGGATAAACAGAGATTTTGCTTCATTTGAAAACATTAACTCAGCAGGGAAAAATCTTTCTAGTTCTGAATGCTGTCTTATAATGAATTTCTGCACACGACATAGGAAAAATAATCTGAGAGGTTAGGAAAGGACATGAGAAGTCATCTAACTCAGCTCCTTCATTCTACAGAAACTGAGGATCAGAAAGTTTAAAGTCACATCACTAATTAGTGGCAGAGCTGGCATTAGAAGCCATCTCTTCTAACATGATTTCTTTATATTATGCTTTACATTTGTACATTGGGTTTGTCTATAGAGAGATTGTGTTAATTATTTAATGCATAGATCAAACATTTATTGTGCTACTACTATGTGCATGGGTCTGTGCTAAACATCTGAAATACCAAGATAGGGAAAACGAAATCGTTTCTGCTCATGTTTCTCACAATGAGATTTATATTATTATTATTTTTTCAGATAAAAAGTAATCTGTATCTGAATGTATTTGTTCTCAAGCAACCACTCCCAGAGTCCAATAATGAATGAACCCACGTTCAGACAAAATTATAACAGAACCATGTGCCTTAAGGCTACTGTAGAGATTCTTGATCTTGCTCAATAGCCTCTTTTAAAAATGATTTGATCAATTAATTAATAATCCACCTTATTCCAGAAATGCTATAGTTACAATACAAGCTAATTCTTTTTCTTCTCTTTTTTAAAAGTCTAGTGTTGCCTAAGAGACATTTGGAGGAACTGGCTCAGAAGGTTTAACATAATAGTTTTCAAATTCAGTCATTCATTTAACAAATACTTATCAAGTACCTATTATATTACAGGGATTTTCTATTTGTGAAAAAGACAAATAACCTCTCCCTCCCTTGGGCTTGTATTCTAGAGGTAGAGACAATGAACAAATAAGGAAAAATGTAACTAAATAAACAAATGAATAACATACTTTCAGATTCTAATTGTGTGATTTAACTAAGCAAGGTAATGTAGTAGAGGGAAGGAGAAATAAGTGAAAAATCTGCTTTAGATTGGATGTTGAGGGAGGACCTCTGAGAATTGACATTAAAGTTGAGAGGTGGAGGATAAGAAGGAACCAACCAAATAAAGACCTGTGAAAAAGGATGTACCAGGAATTTGATGGCAAGTGCGACAGCATGAAATGGGGAAGAATGCAGTTTGCTAAGAAATGTGTGGCTACAGCTTAGTGAACAATGAGATGAGGTTGGAGACAGAGGCAGAAGAAATATTATGCAAAGCCTGATAGAACATGGAGATGAATTTAAATTTTATTTGAAGTGCTGTAGAGGCAATTGGAAAGTATCAAAAAAATTTAGATACTGTAAAACATACTCTTTGTGGTGTACAGTCCTATGGATTTTGGCAAATGCATGAAGTCGAGTGTTGATCTCCACAGTCATGAAACAGAACACTTCATTATACCTGAAATCCCTTACACTGCCCATTTGTAGAAAAATTCTTCCTTCTCTTTCAACCTCTGACAACCATTGATATGTGTCCCTACCTGTAGTTTTGCCATTTACCATATAAATGGTGTCACAAAATATGTAGCCTATAGATGTGGCTTCTTTTATCTGGCATAATACATTTGAAATTCATCAAGATTGTGTGAATCAAGTCCATTCTTTTTGATCACGGAATAATATAGCATTGAATGGGTGTGCTGGAGTTTGTTGATTTACTGTTTGAAGAATACCTGACTTATCCCCAGTTTTGGGGGTTTAAAAAAAGCAATGAATATTCATGTAAAGGTAGTCGTATGAACAGAGTTTTCACCTTCCTTTAGTAAATACCTAGATATGCGATTGCTGGGTCATGTGGTAAGTATATGTTTAACTTTTAAGAAAGCATCGAACTATTTTCCAAAGTAGCTGTAACATTTTGCATTCCCACCAGCCACCCATGAGTGTTCCAATTCTTCTTCATCCTTCTAGGTACACGGTTTTCCCAATTAAAAAAAAAACTAGCCATTCTAAAGTGTGCTTGGTGATATCCTCATTGTTGTTTTAATTTACGTTAAAAATATCAAGTATCTTTTTATATGCTTATTTTCCATGTGTATCTTCTTCAGCAAAATGTCCAAATATTTGCCACATTTTTATTGGGTTGTTTGCTTTCTTACTGCTGAGTTTGGGGAGCTTTTAAAAATTTTAGACTTTCACTGACATCTTCCAATATACTGATTTCATTCTCACTTGTGTCATGTCTACAAAGGCATTCCTTTATTGCTGTTACTGTTTTTCACTTCTAGCACTTTCTTTCTTTCTCTCTCTCACTCCTTCTCCCTTTTTTCTTCCTTCCTTTTCCTTCCTTTCTCCTTTCCTTCCTCCCTCCCTTTTTCCCTTCCTTCCTTCCTTCCTTCCTCCCTCTCTCTGGTGACATTTCCCATCTGATCTTGAATTAATAAGAATATTTTGGAGCCATTAACATATTAGTCATAGTTATTTTAAGGTCCCTGTCAAATACTACCAACATCTGTGTCATAGCTGGGTATGGTTGTATCAATTGCTTTGTCTTTTGGCAATATGTTGTACCTTGTGGCCATTTTATATGTCTCATAATTTTTGCTGAAAGATGGATATTTTGTGTAGGACAGTAGAGACTAAGATAAATAGGCTTTATGCATAGTAATGAATAGGCCTTTCCTTCTGCACCTGATGGGTTCAAAGCCATGAAATTGAAATTTGCTTAGTTTTTTTTGTAATATATGGATGAGAATGATGCTCTTTCTAGGTCATCACATCCTAGGAAGAAACTCAGAAGTCTCCATATTAGAAACTGTAAGCAGGAAAATTATGTGATCTGATTGACTGATATTCTAAAAATTATACAGACTCCTGTGTGTTCACTGGATTGGAGGAGGGCAAAAGTGAAAATGGAAACACCAACTCATTTAAGAGGCTACTGTAATAGTTTGGACTCAGCAACATGTCGTTTGCAAAATGTTGGCCTAAGTAACCAATTGAGTCAATATACTGCATGGGACTATTAAATACAAGCCCATTGAATGTTGAAGAATGTCTGCCAAAAATCTGTGATTCCATTTTTGGGATAGTTGCTCTGTAGCCCTTATTCATGAAAAATATATTATAAAAGAGTCTGTTAAAAATCACTCCTAATTAATGGAAATTAAGCCATGTCACTTGTCCAAAATCAGATTAGACCAGTCCTTCCTCTGCATCCCTCCAGGGGTTGCCTACAGCAGCTCAGATGGTATCCAAACCCTTCGTCCAGGATTTTAGTCTCTGTCTACCTCTCTGTGCTCATCTTCTGTCACTCTTCCTTTTGTTCACTAAGCTTCAGTCACACTAGCCTTCATTCCAGGTTTCAAGACCACAGGCTGACGATTGCTTTAGAGTCCTTCCTGTATCTGATGGTTGTGCCTGGGCCATTTACACCTCTGACTAAAGATGCTGAGATTTATAATAGGTCAGGAAGGAAATGGACAAAATTTCAATGAAATATCTCATTAGCTGATAAAGCTATAACCAGGAAGGAGTTACGCATTGCCATTTATCCAGCCATAGATGACCATAAACATATTGTTGATGAAAGTGAACAGTTTGGCAAGAATTGATTACCTGCATCAGTGACAGTGATTCCTGGACCATTTTGGATCTTTTCCAACTGCTTTACCTAGCTGAGCTTTTTGAAAATATAAACTGTACAATATGAGGGATTGTTACTGGGGCTTAGTCAGAATGTTCTCTGTAGATTAATTTTAGGCAGTTGACCTGGGCTTGGAAATTTGGGAAATAATAGTCCCTGTTGTCTACTATGATCTCACTCATTTTTCGTATCTCTATTTTGTTTCGGGATCTGTTCTTTCCTGACCCTCATGGATAAAACCAGGACTTCCTAGAGGATGCATTATGACATTAAATGAAACATTTTTACATTTGGGAAAAAGCCAAGGTTGCTTCTTCCAATGAGTATTTCATCTGACCCCGCCCCCCAACTCTACTTCTCATACTGGAGCATGACTGCTTAATATGAACGGTTAATGATTAGAATGGATAGAGGGTCCTAAATTGAACAAGTTGGGCTGTCAGATAAAATCCAGAACACTCAGTGCAATTTGAATTTGAGACAAATGATAAATACTTTTGTAGTAAAATCATGTCCCAAATATTTAAAGGGAAATATTTATACTAAAAAAGTAGAGAACAGAATTCAATTCTTTTAAAGGTGAAATATTTTCCAGTACAGTTATAAATATCAACCAAAATAGAAAATTTTCTACAGTTTTCTACAATAAAACAAAATGTATTGTTTGTTTAACTGAAACTCAAATTTAACTGGGAGTCCTGTATTTTTAAAAAAACTATTTATTTATGTATTTATTTATTTGGCTGCCCTGGGTCTTCATTGTGGCATGTGGGATCTTTCAGTTGTGGAATGCGAGCTCTTGGTTGCGGGCATGTGGGATCTAGTTCCCTGACCAGGAATCGAACGTGGGGAGTCCTGTATTTTTATTTGCTAAATATGGCAACTATAGCTGTATACACTGTCTAGCCTGGCTTCAAGAAATTTACCAAGTGAGGAGGAGAGACCTTCAAGATGGTGGAAGAGTAAGACGTGGAGATCACCTCCCTCCCCACAAATACATCAAAAATACATCTACACGTGGAACAACTCCTACAGAACACCTACTGAATGCCGGCAGAAGACCTCAGACCTCCAAAAAGGCAAAAAACTCCCCACGTACCTGGGTAGGGCAAAAGAAAAAAGGAAAAACAGAGACAAAAGAATAGGGACTGGACCTGCACCAGTGGGAGGGAGCTCTGAAGGAGGAAAAGCTACTACACACTTAAGAATCCCTTCGCGGGCGGAGATGGTGGATGGCCGAGGGGGGAAGCTTTGGAGCCATGAAGGAGAGCGCAGCGAAAGGGGTGTGGAGGGCAAAGCGGAGAGATTCCCGCACAGAGGATCGGTGCCAACCGGCACTCACCAGCCCGAGAGGCTTGTCTGCTCACCTGACGAGGTAGGCGGGGCTGGGAGCTGAGGCTCGGGCTTCGGTTGGAGCACAGGGAGAGGACTGGGCTTGGCGGCATGAACACAGCCTGCAGGGGGTTAGTGCGCCACGGCTAGCCGGGAGGGAGTCCAGGAAAAAGTCTGGACCTGCCGAAGAGGCAAGAGACTTTTTCTTGCCTCTTTGTTTCCTGGTGCGCGAGGAGAGGGGATTAAGAACTCTGCTTAAAGGAGCTCCAGAGACGGGCGCAAGCTGTGGCTAACAGCGCGGACCCCAGAGATGGGCATGAGACGCTAAGGCCGCTGCTGCCACCACCAAGAAGTCTGTGTGTGAGCACAGGTCACTCTCCACACCGCCCCTCCTGGGAGCCTGTGCAGCCCGCCACTGCCAGGGTCCCATGATCCAGGGACAACTTCCCTGGGAGAACGCACGGTGTGCCTCAGGCTGATACAACGTCATGCTGGCCTCTGCCGCCGCAGGCTCGCCCCGCATCCGTACCCCTCCTTCCCCCCGGCCTGAGTGAGCCGGAGCCCCCGAATCAGCGGCTCCTTTACCCCGTCCTGTCTGAGCGAAGAACAGACGCCCTCAGGTGACCTACACGCAGAGGCGGGGCCAAATCCAAAGCTGAACCCCCGGAGCTGTGCGAACAAAGAAGAGAAAGGGAAATTTCTCCCAGCAGCCTCAGAAGCAGCGGATTAAAGCTCCACAATCAACTTGATGTACCCTGCATCTGTGGAATACCTGTATAGACAATGAATCATTCGAAAATTGAGGCAGTGGATTAGAAAGCAACGATACATATATATTTTTCCTTTTTCTGTGAGTGTATATGTGTATGCTTCTATGTGTGATTCTGTCTGTATAGCCTTTTTTTACCATTTATCCTAGGGTTCTGTCTGTTTTTGGTTTTTTTCTTCTAATTTTAGTATAGTTTTTAGCGCTTGTTATCATTGGTGGATTTGTTATTCGGTTTGGTTGCTCTCTTCTTTCTTTCTTTTTTTTATTACTTTTAATTTTTTTACTTTTAATAATTTTTATTTTAATAACTTTATTTTATTTATTTATTTTTCCTTTCTTTCTTTTTTTTCCTCCCTTTTATTCTGAGCCATGTGGATGAAAGGCTAGAAAGAATCAATAGCAGAATAACTGAGGCAGAAGAACAGATAAGTGACCTGGAAGATAAAATAGTGGAAATAACTACTGCAGAGCAAAATAAAGAAAAAAGAATGAAAAGAATTGAGGACAGTCTCAGAGACCTCTGGGACAACATTAAACACACCAATATTCGAATTACAGGAGTCCCAGAAGAAGAAGAGAAAAAGAAAGGGACTGAGCAAATATTTGAAGAAATTATAGCTGAAAACATCCCGAATATGGGAAAGGGAAGAGTTAATCAAGTCCAGGAAGCACAGAGAGTCCCATAGAGGATAAACCCAAGGAGAAACACACCAAGACACATATTAATCAAACTATCAAAAATTAAATACAAGGAAAAAATATTAAAAGCAGCAAGGGAAAAGCAACAAATAATATACAAGGGAATCCCCATAACGTTAACAGCTGATCTTTCAGCAGGAACTCTGCAAGTCAGAAGGGAGTGGCAGGACATATTTAAAGCGGTGAAGGGTAAAACCTACAATCAAGTTTACTCTACCAAGCAAGGATCAAATTCAGATTCGATGGAGAAATCAAAACCTTTACAGACTAGCAAAAGCTAACAGAATTCAGCACGACCAAACCAGTTTTACAAGAAATGCTAAAGGAACGTCTCTAGGCAGAAAACACAAGAGAAGGAAAAGACCTACAATAACAAACCCAAAACAATTAAGAAAATAGTAACTGGAACATACATATCAATAATTACCTTAAATGTAAATGGATTAAATGCTCCAACAAAACGACACAGACTGGCTGAATGGATCCAAAAACAAGACCGGTATATATGCTGTCTACAAGACACCCACATCAGATCTAGGGACAAGTACAGACTGAAAGTGAGGGAATGGAAAAAGATATTCCATGCAAATGGAAATCAAAAGAAAGCTGGAGTAGCAATTCTGATATCAGACAAAATAGACTTTAAAACAAAGATTATTAAAAGAGACAAAGAAGGACACTACATAATGATCAAGGGATCAATCCAAGAAGAAAATATAACAATTGTAAATATTTATGCCCCAACATAGGAGCACCTCAATGCATAAGGCAAATGCTAACAGACATAAAAGGGGAAATTGACAGTAACACAATCATAGTAGTGGACATTAACACCCCAATTTCACCAATGAACAGCTCCAAAATGAAAATAAATAAGGAAACACAAGCTTTAAATGATACATTAAACAAGAGGACTTAATTGATATTTATAGGACATTCCATCCAAAAACAACAGAATACATTTTATTCTCAGATGCTCATGGAACATTCTCCAGGATAGATCATATCTTGGGTCACAAACCAAGCCTTGGTAAATTTAAGAAAGTTGAAATCATATAAGTAACTTTTCCAACCATAACACTATGAGACTAGATATCAATTACAGGAAAAAATCTGTAAAAAATACAAACACATGGAGAATAGATAATACACTACTAAATAACCAGGAGATCACTGAAGAAATCAGAGAGGAAATCAAAACATACCTAGAAACACATGACAATGAAAACACGACAACCCAAGAGCTATGGGATGCAGCAAAAGCAGTTCTAAGAGGGAATGTTATAGCAATACAACCCTACTTCAAGAAACAAGAAACTTCTCAAATAAACAGCCTAACCTTAACTTACAGCAATTAGAGAAAGAAGAACAAAAAAACACCAAAGTTAGAAGAAGGAAAGAAATCATAAAGATCAGATCAGAAATAAATGAAAAAGAAATGAAGTAAACAATAGCAAAGATCAATAAGACTAAAAGCTGGTCCTTTGAGAAGATAAACAAAATTGATAAACCATTAGCCAGACTTATCAAGAAAAAAAGGCAGAAGACTCAAATCAATAGAATTAGAAATGAAAAAGTAGAAGTAACAACTGGCACTGCAGAAATACAAAGGATCATGAGAGATTACTAGAAGCAACTATATGCCAATAAAATGGACAACCTGGTAGAAATTGAAATTATTAGAAAGCACAACCTTCTGAGACTGAACCAGGAAGAAATAGAAAATATGAACAAACCAACCACAAGCACTGAAATTGAGACTGATTAAAAACCTTCCAACAAACAAAAGCCCAGGACAGATGGCTTCACAGGTGAATTCTATCAAACATTTAGAGAAGAGCTAACAACTATCCTTCTCAAACTCTTCCAAAATATAGCAGAGGGAGGAACACTCCCAAACTCATTCTACACCATCACCCAGATACCAAAACCAGACAAAGATGTCACAAAGAAAGAAAACTACAGGCCAATATCACTGATGAACATGGATGCAAAAATCCTCAACAAAATACTAGCAAACAGAATCCAACAGCACATCAAAAGATTCATACACCATAATCAAGTGGGATTTATCCCAAGAATGTAAGGATTCTTCAATATACACAAATCAGTCAATTTGATACATCACATTAACCAATTAAAGAATAAAAACCATATGATCATCTCAATAGATGCAGAAAAAGCTTTTGACAAAATTCAATACCCATTTAAGATAAAATCCCTCCAGAAAGTAGGCATAGAGGGAACTTACCTTAATGTAATAATGGCCATATATGACAAACCCACAGTCAACATCGTCCTCAATGGTGAAAAACTGAAACCATTTCCACTAAGATCAGGAACACGACAAGGTTGCTCACTCTCACCACTATTATTCAACATAGTTTTGGAATTTTTAGCCACAGCAATCAGAGAAGAAAAAGAAATAAAAGGAATCCAAATCAGAAAAGAAGAAGTAAAACTGTTACTGTTTGCAGATGACATGATACTATACATACAGAATCCTAAAGATGCTACCAGAAGACTACTAGAGGTAATCAATGAATTTGGTAAAGTAGCAGGATACAAAATTAATGTACAGAAATCTCCTGCATTCCTATACATTAATGATGAAAAATCTGAAAGAGAAATTAAGGAAACACTCCCATTTATCAATGCAACAAAAAGAATAAAATACCTAGGAATAAACCTACCTAAGGAGACAAAAGACCTGTATGCAGAAAACTATAAGACACTGATGAAAGAAATTAAAGATAATACAAACACATGGAGAGATATACCATGTTCCTGGATTGGAAGAATCAACATTGTGAAAATGAGTATACTACTGAAAGCAATCTACAGATTCAATGCAATCCCTATCAAACTACCACTGGCATTTTTCACAGAACAAAAAAATTCACAATTTGTATGGAAACACAAAAGACCCCGAATAGCCAAAGCAATTCTGGAAAGGAAAACAGAGCTGGAGGAGGCAGGCTCCCTGACTTCAGACTATACTACAAAGCTACAGTAATCAAGACAGTATGGTACTGGCAGAAAAACAGAAATATAGATCAATGGAACAGGATGGTAAGCCCAGAGGTAAACCCACACACATATGGTCACCTTATTGTTGATAAAGGAGGCAAGAATACACAATGGAGAAAAGTCAGCCTCTTCAATAAGTGGTTCTGGGAAAACTGGACAGCTACATTTAAAAGAATGAAATTAGAACACTCCCTAACACCATACACAAAAATAAACTCAAAGTGGATTAAAGACCTAAATGTTAAGACTGGACACTATAAAACTCTTAGAGGAAAACATAGGCAGAACACTCTCTGACATAAATCACCGCAACATCCTTTTTGACCCACCTCCAAGAGAAATGGAAATAAAAACAAAAATAAACTAATGGGACTTAATGAGACTTAAAAGCTTTTGCATGGCAAAGGCAACCATAAATGAGATGAAAAGAAAACCCTCAGAATGGGAGAAAATATTTATTAATCAAGCAACTGACAAAGGATTAATCTCCAAAATTTACAAGCAGCTCAAGCTGCTCAATTTCAAAAAAAACAAACAACCCAATCCAAAAATGGGCAGAACACCTAAAAAGAGAGTTCTCCAAAAAAGATATACAGATTGTCATCAAACACTTGAAACAATACTCAACATCATTAATCATTAGAGAAACACAAATCAAAACTACAATGAGGTATCACCTCACACCAGTCAGAATGGCCATCAATAAAAAATCTACAAACAAGAAATGCTGGAGAGGGTGTGGAGAAAAGGGAAACCCTCTTGCACTGTTGGTGGGAATGTAAATTGGTACAGTCACTATGGAGAACAGTATGGAGGTTCCTTAAAAAACTAAAAATAGAACTACCATACGACCCAGCAATTCTACTACTGGGCATATACCCTGAGAAAACCATAATTCAAAAAGAGTCATGTACCACATGTTCATTGCAGCTCTATTTACAGTAGCCAGGACAAGGAAGCAACCTAAGTGTCCATGGACAGATGAATGGATAAAGAAGATGTGGCACATATATACAATGGAATACTACTCAGGCATAAAAGGAAAAGAAATTGAGTTATTTGTAATGAGGTGGATGGACCTAGAGTCTGTCATACAGAGTGAATTAAGTCAAAAAGTGAAAACCAAATACCATATATTAACACATATATATGGAATGTAAAAAAAAAAAAAATGGTCATGAAGAACCGAGGGGCAAGATGGGAATAAAGACACAGATCTACTAGAGAATGAACTTGAGGACATGGAGAGTGGCAAGGGTAAGCTGGAACAAATTGAAAGAGTGGCATGGACACATATACACTACCAAATGTAAAATTGAGAGCTAGTGGGAAGCAGTCGCATAGCATAGGGAGATCAGCTCGGTGCTTTGTGACCACCTAATGGGGTGAGTTAGGGAGAGTGGGAGGGAGGAAGACGCAAGAGGGAAGAGATATGGGGATATATGTATATGTATAGCTGATTCTTTTTGTTATAAAGCAGAAAGTAACACACCATCTTAAAGCAATTATACTCCAATAAAGATGTTAAAAAAAAAAAAAAGAAATTTACCAAGTGTGAATTCTTTAAGTTTAGCTTTCTGTTATTTAAAAAAATATCACATAAATTATATTGTATAAACAAGAAACTAAATCAATATAGCAATTAAAAAATTAACTTATGATTATGTTGTTCCAATAAATCAAAAGTTTAGATTTACCACCATCTTGACCATCTTGTCCATGGTTACATGTAATTTTACCATAGACCTAATCACACTGTAGAACTTGTCATATCCTACTTTTTCAATTAACATTATATCTTAAACATTTTCCTCTTTGCTAAAGAGTTTTTATATTTTAACTTTAACTCTATGGTTTATGACTTACATTATTTAATGAAAATTCCATTGTTCAATATTCTGGTTCTTTATAGTATATACTATTACACATAATAGTATACAATAATATTTGCATACTACTGTAATATTATTCAATGATTCTATTCATGTATTTTTTAACTTTTGGATAATGTATTTAGAATATCAAGAAATGTAAATATTTTATCAAAGGTAATAGTAATCATTCTAATAACTATTTCTAGATTGCCTCATAAAGTGTTAACACTAATTTTCACTTCTAACTGCATTATATGCATTTTGGTTCATATGTCCCTCTTTCCCTCTCCCCACTGGTAACCACTAATTTGTTCTCTATATCTGTGAGTAATGTGTCTTTTGACAAATAAAAGCATTATTTTATTTATATGTAGACTCAATGTTGTTATGTGTGTTTTGTAATTATGCTTTTACATTTCTATTAAATCAACTTTTGGGATTTAAACACATTTATTTACATTTTGATTATGTATTAAATATCTGATGTGTTATAATTTTAAGAAATTGTTTATTTTTCATCTAAATGTTAAACATTTTAATAGTATTTCAATAATTTACCTTCAAATCTAAGAAAGTTATCTTTAAATATGTTAAATATTAAATTTATCTTCTAGTGATTTAAGATTTTAATTTTCATGTTTAACCATTCAATTTTTTTCTGATTTTAGTATAAATTCCTCTATCTCAATGCCATTTTGTAAAAATTTTTAAATTTAATTTAAGTTTTATACAGCAGGTTCTTATTAGTCATTAATTTTATACACATCAGTGTATACATGTCAATCCCAATCGCCCAATTCATCACACCACCATCCCCAAGCCCCTGCAGCTTTCCCCCCTTGGTGTCCATATGTTTGTTTTCTACATCTGTGTCTCAACCTCTGCCCTGCAAACCGGTTCATCTGTACCATTTTTCTAGGTTCCACATACATGCATTAATATACGATATTTGTTTTTCTCTTTCTGACTTACTTCACTCTGCATGACATTTTAAATGCCAAAATATTTCTGTGGAATTCAGAAAAATAATCTTTTCAAAGTAAGAAGAGATTCTTTTTTTTTGACATAAAGGACATGTGGCTTGAATGAGCAACAGTAATTTAGAAATGGCAATCTATTATACATGTTGACAGATTTATTAAGAGGAGGTGAGTAAAAACAAAAAAATCTGAGGGAAATTTTTGTTTGCAGTTGAATTACCAAAAAAAATCCATGCATAAAAATTATATCAGCAGTCCTCAGGAAATCTTTCCAGAAGCGACCTATTCTAAGCTGAGATTTAAGGATACTTTATTGATTTATATGCTTCTCTAAATGTCAGCAAGAATTAGTCAGCCTAAATTAAATTCATTGTTAGGAAAGCTGATAATTTTTAGAGCTATGTAAAGGTCAAAAGAAGGGAAATAATTATGATGGAATCTAGAAAAAGTGCAGCTGTTGAGTATGAATATTTTTTTGGCATTATTGTACAGTTTCTTTTCTTCTACCTTTCCTTCCTCCTTCTCTCCCTCCCTCCCTCCCTCCCTCCCTCCCTTCCTTCCTTCCTTCCTTCCTTCCTCCCTCCATCCCTCCCTCTCTTTATTTAATATTTATTGAGAGCCAACTACATGCCAGTATTACAACTATGTAAGTGATAGTGTCTTTACCTTCAGAGATCTCATAGCCTAGCTAGGGAAAGACAAATGAATGGAGAATGGTAAAATAAAACATGAATAAATGAAAATAAATACTCAGAGATGGGTAAGAAGAATATTGGCTAGGGAGGGTTTTGGGAGGTTATATTCCAATGCAGCTTTGAAAGACATGTAGGAACTATGCAGCAAAGAAAGGTAAGTCTGATTCCTGTTATTTCATCTTGCCCAGAAGCCATGTAGCACTTTCATGATATGAAAACTGAATTAAAATAATCTTTCTTATTTCCCTGTGTTTTTATTCACTGGTTACTGTTATTTTTTAATATTTTCTTTCTCTTCAGGGCAAAGAGATAGAATTGAGTGATGACTGATCTGAGATTAGGGGACAGAGACTTTTCTCATCCTGAATAAATATGTTCACATTTTCATTTATAGATTTTCTTTTGTTTTGTTGTTGAGTTGATGAGTCCTTGAGGTCTAAATTTCATGTGGATTAAAATATGATTCACTTTGTTATACAGCAGAAACTAACACAACATTGTAAAGTAATTATACTCCAATAAAGATGTTAAAAAAATATGGTTTCTACATGAGCAAAACTTTAGGTGAAATTTTGGGTACAGATTCAACACTTGATGGTCAAATGATTCTTCTTTCTATCCCACAATATCACCTACTTCACAGGCTCTAGCATAACTGCAGAAACCCCTGAGGCAAACATGCCTTCTGCACAGAAGAATAGAACATTTGATCAGCTTGGGTTAAGGTACTCTACTATTCTATCCATAACAGATGAAAAGAAAATATCATCTTTGCCTAAGAAAGAGAACTGAGAGTTATAGGTGGAAAAAAGTCTTGAGGGAGGAAAAAATCTTGTAAATTAAAAATAATTCTATTTTAAATCTTATGTTGAACAAGTGAACAAATGTGGAAAAGGGAAGAGTGTTGAACAGGGAGTCTATGAGAATGAATACTTTAACTCAAAGAGTGAGCACTGTGGCTTTTGTGAACCAGGTCCTCTGCTGGACCCCTGCCTGACTTTCCATCTCATCATTTATTGAGTTGTTTCCATATGAGAAGGAATCATGGCAACCCTTCAACAGCCAGCAATATTCTAGCTCTTAGAATGTCCAAGCCATTGCCCTTCCAGTGATTTCTAGATTTTCCTTGGTCAATACTTGGCTCAATTACTAAAAGAAGAATATGACTACTCTTTCCAGGGCCACAGGATTTTTTTTTTTGAAGAGCAGGAGCTGAAATACAAGAAAATAGCCAGAGAAGGGTCATCAGATTCTGGTCTCTAACATCATATTTTATTTTATTTCATAGAGTATGATGTGGCAAGATAAGGTTTACTTTCACTTCTCCTTTCCTGATCCATGTTCATTCCTGAGTGAGGAGCATCTTTGGAATAAATATGAAAAAAATTTGCATAGAATAGTGTAGCTAACTTATGCTGTGAAAGCCTGTCAATAAAGATTTTATGTCTTATAGATGTTCTACTATTAAGAATCTCAATATTTCATCCTTTCCAGTAATTCAGTGAATGGATCCATCAGGAGAACCCCTTATGTAACTCATGCAAGATGGAGCCTTGAGTCCTAGGGTCAAGGAGAAATAGTAGAGAAGACTCAAGGAACGTGAAACAAAGAAAGAAGATGGAAAATGATCTGAGTGAAATAAACACCATTTAAGCATCAGAGGTGCATTTCTATAGACCAAAGAAGATAACTGCACATTCTTATTACTCCATGTTTCCATGACTATCTAATAGCAAAGGTGTTCTTTCTTCTGGTAGTGACTTTCACTGCAGGTTCCTCCAGAATTTTTAGAACTAAAAGGGGAACACAACTCTCTTCTTCTATTATAGATCTCATTCCTGTCTATGCCTTGTCTATGTCTTCAATCTTACATTTTACCCCCACCTTATAGGAATGGTCATGCTCTGATCAAGCTGATTGGCAACCAAATAGGTAGTATCAATTGACACTAAGTTTAATTTAAATTGATTTTACCATTAAGAGTGCCCATGAGAATATCTCGGTTTTATTGCCATTTTTAAAGCTATGTAATTGCAAACTGTTTAGCAATCTGATGCTAATTCATTTTAATTTGCATTTCTTTAAAGTCAAGAGTTTTCACATCTTTTCAAATGTTTATAGGCCTTTTCTTTGTGTTTGCCTTTTGTGGTTACCTTTTCATATTCTTTATAATGTTTCCTATTGCTTTTTTGGTTTTTTTCGTATTAGTTTGTAAGAGCCTTTTATATGTTAAGAAATATATCGATACCTGTCATTTTTGTTATAAATTATTTTTTCTCCTAAGTTGTTTTGTCTTTTGACTTATTATGGATATACACTCTGGTATAAAGCTATGAAGATTCATATGAGAAGATGGTAAACTAACTGGATAAAAAAATAACCTTACAAGATTCATTAGGCTTTATCTACATTGGAAATTGATTTGTTTGTATTGAAAATGAAAAAAAAAAACAATGACAAAACTATAAAACACTGTGGGATAAACTTAAAAAGACAGTTCAGTGTTACTATACAGAAATCTATACATTATACTAAGGGATGTAAAGAGATCTGAACAAAGTTCAAGTCATACCAAGTTGCAGGATGTGAAAAATTAATTTTTGATTACCAAATATATACATTTAACAAAGTGTCACTTCACATGTTTTTGTTTTTTGATTTTTTTGTTTGTTCTTGAAATTGGATACCAAATCTAAAATTCAAATGGACAAATACATATTGGAGAATAGCACCCAGAATTATGAAATGGTCAAATAGTGAAAGGGTTCTTGGTCTATCAGATGTTAAAGTTGTCCAAAAAGTCTCTAAAGTAAGTATAATAGCAGCAAAGCAGTAGATAAATAGACCAGTAGATAAGAACAGTATCCAGAAGTATTTCCGGTGTATACAGAAAAGTAACACGTGAGAAAACAGAGTATTTTAATTCTGTTGTGGAAGAGGGTGATTCATTGAATGTGTTGCTGGCAAAAAATGGCTCTCCATTTGGAAAAAAGAAGCATAGACTTTTCTTCACATTATGGAGAAAGAGAAATTAGCATAGATAATAACTTAAACGTTAAAACAAAATAAAAAGCTTGGAAGAAAACACAAACATTTAAAAGTCATAGAACAAAGAATACCTTTTCAAGCAAGCAAGAAAAGCCAAAATCTACAAGAGGCAGATTTGACTACAAAATGATTAAAATGTGTGTAAACCCAAAGAAAGTACAAGCAAAGTTAAGTTAAAAACAATAGTATGGGGGAAACATGTACAGTATTTATGTCAGATAAAGATTAATATACGGAAGTTACAAAGAGCTCCTATATACTGATAAGAATAAGAGAAGTCAGTCAATAAAAAAGAGGCAAAGTATATTAATAGGCAGCTAAGCTAAGAGGAAACCCAAATGCCAGTAAATTAGTGAAAAGATGCTTAACTTCCATTGTAGCAGGAAAGTGTAAATTAAAAAATACAGATTCTACTTTCTGCCCATTAGATTGTCAAAAAATAGAGATAAAAGTTAGCACTGTCAAAAAGGTGGACGAAGGGCATTCATACAAGCACTGGTAGTTGTAGGTTGTCATGTAATACACAATTAAGATTAGTAAGAAATATATACACACACACACACACACACACACACACACATCCTTTGATATAGCAATCCCATTTCTGGTAGTCATTTCCTATATAAATGAAAGCACTAGTATGTAAATATGTTACCCTATAATATTTATTGCATTATTTTTGTGGTGACAGAAAACTGGAATCGTTAATATCCATTCATATGGGAATAGCTAGAAAACTGCTCAGCATATCTGAGAGTCAATTGGAATAAACCAGTTTGTTTTTGTTTTTGCTTGCTTGTGCAGAAAAGCATTCTAATTGATCAATGTCTAGGCCATAGCAATTGCTTTTTTCCCCCCAGCTTTACTGAGATACAATTGACACATAACCATTTTTAAGTATTTAAAATGTCGTCAGTAATTCCATAGGATATTACATAGCTATCATAAGATGAGTTTGATCTATATTTATTGATCTGAAAGGATGCCCATAACAGGTTTTCAAATGGGAAAAGTAAGTAACAGAGAAATGAGTATCATATCATCTTGTTAATGATAAAAACAAAAGATAAAAAGAAAACTAGACATAGTTGGAGATGGGGGCCAGGAAAACACAGGAGAAGGTGAAGAAAGGAAAAATACTTTAGCCAAATGGAAAAAAATGGTACAATATTAAGAAGTGGAAATTCTACCTATGGTTACTCCCTTATGTGCCTTTGGACAGACGAGAAGGTATAAAATGAGGAAACGGAGAAAGAACATTTGCACGTTTAAAGCTCTGACTTTTTTTGCACACAGAAAACAAGTCCATTTGACTTAATCCAACATTTCTCAACTTATTTCACTATAGCATCTTTTCTAAAAAAGTCAAATAACATCTGATATCCAGTTGAAGAACATGCTGCTGAAAATGGTGCTCTGGGGCTTCCCTGGTGGCACAGTGGTTGAGAGTCCGCCTGCCTATGCAGGGGACACGGGTTCGTGCCCAGGTCCAGGAAGATCCCACATGCCGCGGAGCGGCTGGGCCCGTGAACCATTATCACTAAGCTTGCGCGTCCGGAGCCTGTGCTCTGCAATGGGAGAGGCCACAACAGTGAGAGGCCCGCGTACCAAAAAAAAAAAAAAAAAAAATGGTGCTCTGGAGAGTGGCGATTATGTGATGCTCTTCCACATGCCCACATTTCAAGGAGAAATCCTCATACTAGCAGGCATTCATGAACATTTCTTAGTTACAAGCTTGTGTATAGGTTTCAGCTTCAGAGTGACTCCCAGCTCTAACACAAGCCACACAACAGCAACAGCAGTGCAGCTTGGGGGTCAAGAGTACAGCTTTAGTTACTTAATCTCTTTAAATTTTAGCTTATCTGTAAAATTGGGATGACAGTATCTCGGTTTTGTTGTAGGGATTCAATACAGTAATGTATGTAATTCACCTGACACATAGGAAATAGTCAGAAAATAATAGCTATTATTATTGAGACATATGTTTATTCTGCCTCCTTGGTTGTATTTTCAACAATTTCTTAGATGAGAATTCAGAGAAAGTTCCCATCAGTATCCCCAACTCCCCTCCACGGCACCAGTCTTCATGGCCAGCTATTACATGAAAGAGAATGAACTGAATAGCTGGTCTGGGAATCTTGCTGTGATGGGATCATCAACAGTATTTTATTGATAACGACCTGAGGCAGAGACTGCTATTTGCTTCCTAATATCTGTTATCCCTTTATCCTTATTAAATAATTCCAATCTTATTCTGCGTGGTCATGCGCCCGGCTAAATGACCAGACTGCCCAACTTCCTTTCAGCATCCTGGCCTTGGAACTCTGTAGAACTGTTATGAATGACTTCCTTAAGGATACATAAAGAGAACTGGCTCATCTGGAAGAAACATTTCTCTTGCTTTCTCCCCTATCTTTTCAGATAACAGAAATGCTTATGAAAATGCTGGAATTCCAATGATCTCATGAGATAATTTTATAAGTAAAAGTCACCGGCTGGAATGGTGTGACAAAGTTTCAAGGCCCCTGTGCTCTCTATTACAATGAAACCGCCATACCAACTCTGTGATGTTTATCTCTGAATGTCTTTCACACGAGGAAGAAATAATCTGTAATACTTAGGCTGTTCTTTTCTTGGGGTTCTTGTTATAGGCAACCATACCTATTGTAACTGATATATTTCCACTTCCTTAAATTCTACAGTTTAAAGGCTTGTTGGGAATGAGTAAGAGGTTTAAAGAAATGGTATTTACATTTGATAGGTATTTTCTAAGAAGAGTAAAATGAATTTAAAAAATTATGATATCATCCCCAACAACATGGCACAATTTTGATAAAAGTGTTGGATATAACAAGGTTGTCAGTAGAGCAGGGTCTTGATCAATTTTGTCACAAAATTCCCTGGGAATGTTGAATTTCAGGTCCAGGCTTTCAAGCCAATTGCAAAGTAAAGCCACAAAGATTACTGCATAGGCAACTGTCTAGGCTTCAGGGACCAATGCCTTAATGTTACGCAAAGCTTCCAAGTCCTTAGGGGTCAGAAAGGGGAAAGAATGCAAGAAAGTGAAAGCTGTGGCGGTGAATTGGCCTAAACAGACAATCAGACTGATTTACTTCTAATGGCAACTGAGAACAGTTACAATGAATAAATGGAAACTTGGAACCTAGAAAGCAATAGAAGAAATTTTTTTAAGCTAATTGGTTAATACATCAGAACCTCTAAAAGTTTAAGAATGCAGATTCCTGGGCTTCGAGCTAGATCCATTTAATCATTATCTCTGAGAATAAAGTGTATGAATTTTAAAGCTTTCCAGAAGATTCTGACGCACAGCCAGGTAGAGAATCATTTAATGCACAGTTTGTGACTGATATTTTCTCTTATTTAAGTCTTACAAAAACCACTATGGCTGATTTAGAGATTTTAGAGATAAGAAAAATAGGGCCCAAAGAGATTAAGTGATACAATCTAATAATCCAGAAAAATTGGCTTCGCTGAGATTTTTTACCATGGGTTGTTTTTCTCTAGAACTTTTTGCAAGGAGAGCAGGTTATACAGAGGTAATTTACCAAGGGTTATATCAACGTATTAGATTTTTAGGGGAGAGGAAACGCTGGGTTTGTTGTGAAAAGTCAAGGGTGAAAATGCAGTTTTACCAACTTTAGCATTTTTTTCAATGAGATTTATCTCTTGTGTCATCTTTTGGTAGGTTTTCAGATTCTGATGAAGGCTATGATAAAAGAGGACAAGGAAACGGTATAATTTATGGAAGATTGCTTTGTTGTTGTATCCGATTTGTTAATGGAAATTATAAAGCAAAGAAATCTCAGTTTAATAGAGAAATTGCACTTTGTCTTATGGTTTGCAATCTGGTAAAGACAGTAAAGATGTGCACAAGAAAATAAGGCCAATATCATTAAACATCCAAATGAGGCTAATGAGAAGAATTACACTTATAAATATATAATGGATACTTGTAACTAAGAATGGACAGCAATGAGAAAGAGTTCAACCAGTAGGTTCAGTTCTCATAAACCCCAATGAGGAAATTACAAAATAGCTTTCCATTTCTTTTAAGGGGTTTAATGCCCAAGGGTGTCAGTTATTTTCATCAGAGATATCTGCTTCTACATATAAGTCTATAATAAAACCTCTCTCCATCTGAGGATGAATATTTCAATGGTTCAAAAGTCTCAACTCATATTGAGTTATATTTTAACTATTTTCATAAAGTGTCTTTAGTAATCTATTGATACATAAGGACTTTGATTTTCATGGAGAAAAGGCTACAAGGGAAGTTGTAGTTTTGTCTTTGCTGTTCTGGAGGGCCTGGAATGACCTTCACCATTCAAGGATAGCAAAAGCACGAAAACCCACTCTTCTTAAAGGTAAGTCATTTAACTGGCAAAATCAAACATTAGGTCAAAGATAAACTCACACTTGGTATTTTTTAAAACATACATTGACCATTAAGCAATCCGAAGGCTTTATGGAATAGAGGAAAACTAATCTATTGAGATTAATTTTCTGTAAAGAGAAATTCGTATGTGAAGAATTGTCCTGTGTATTATACACAATAAGAGCAGATAGCAGAAGGGTATGAAATTATAAATTAATATAAATTCAAGAAAAAAAACAGTCATATAAACATACCTCTATGTCAAACTAGAAGCCACTAAAATGAGAAATAAATAACATTTCAGAAATAAAAATTTTCATGATATAATTAATTCCTTATCTTCTTTTATTTCCAGACACAGGCATTTCTTTTTACTATTACAGTTTTAGAGAAATTTGCCTCCATCATGTTAATCAAATAGAGGTCTTTTTTCTTATTATGACTCTTGAATTATTACTTTCCATTCATAGTGTCAATTTCTTAACTTTCTCTATTTATCTCATGCAACATTCTTCAAATCAGGATCTTCAAAGAAATCTTCACATGAATCAAGTAAAATATATTTTCTAATTTCTTTGGCTAGATCAAAACATAGCATTATTTTTGTTTAATATTAGATGAGATTATTTTACATAGCTTTCAGAGGGGCTTGTATGGTATTTAGTATGTATCAGAAGTCACTGAAAGTTTTAGTGCAGTGAAAGTCAGTTAAGTTAGCCCTTTATTTTTCCAGCTTTATTGAGATATAATTGACATATAATATTGTGTAACTTTAAGTTGTACAATGTGATGATTTGATAAATGTATATACCATGAAATGATTACGACAATAAAGTTAGTTAACATATCCATCATCTGATGAAAGTACCCTTTTTTGGTGGTGAGAATATTTAAGATCTACTCTCTTAGTAACTTCAAGTATAAAATACATTACTGTTAACTGTACTCATCATTTTATACATTAGATCCCCAGGACTTACTCATCTTAAACTTGAAAGTTTGTACCTTTTTCCTAGCATCTCCCCATTTTCCTCACCCAGAGCCTCTGGCAACCACCAAGCTACTCTTTATTTTTGAGTTTGGCTTTTTTAGATTCCACTTGTAAGGGAGCTCATACACTATTTGTCTTTCTTTGACTTATTTCATTTAGCATGATGCTGTCAAGGTTCATCTGTGTTTTTGCAAATGGCAGGGTTTCCTTCTTATTTATGGCTTAATACTATTCCATTATGTATAAGTCACATTTTCTTAATTTCTTTATTCATCTGCCAATGTACACTTAGATTTCCACATCCTGGCTGCTGAGAATAATGTTGCAGTAAACATGTGTGCAGACATCTCTTACAGATAGTGATTTCAATTCCTTTGGATATATACCCAGAAGTAGGACTGTTGGATCATATGACAATTCTATTTTTAATTTTTGAAGAACCTCCATACTGTTTTCCATAGTGGTTGAACCAATTTACATTCCCAGTAACAGTGCATGATGGTTCCCTTTCCTTTCCATCCTTGCTAACACTTGTTATTTCTTGTCTTTTCGATAAAACTATTGTCATAGGTGTGAGGGGATATACCTCATGGTGGTTTTGATTTGCGTTTCCCAGACCATTAGTGATGTTGAGCACCTTCTCATATACCTGTTGGCGATTTGTGTGTCTTCTTTGGAAAAATGTCTAGTTCCTCTGCCCATTTTTTAATAAGATTTTATTTTTTTGCTATTGAATTTGAGTTCTTATATATTTTGGATATTAACCCCTTATCAGATATACGGTTTATAAATATTTTCTCCCATCCTGTAGGTTGCCTTTTCGTTTTGTTGTTTACTTTGCTGCGCAGAAGCTTTGTAGTTTGATGTAGTCCTACTTGTTGATTTTTCCTTTTGCTGTTTATGCTTTTGGTTTCATATCTAAAATATCATTACCAAGACCAACGTCAAGGAGCTTTTTCCCTATGTTTTCTTCTAGAAGTTTTATAGTTTCAGGTCTTACATTTACATCATTTATTGAAGAGAACATCCTTTTCTCATTGAGTATCCTTGGCTTCCTTATCAAATATTAGTTGATTGTATATGTATAGGTTTATAACTGGGCTCTTGATTTTGTCCCATTAGTTTATTTTTGCCAAAGTCTGTTTTTGTCTATGTCTGTTTTTGATGCCAATACCTTGTTGTTTTAATTACTGTAGTTTCATAAAACAGTTTGAAATCAGGCAATGTGATGCCTCTACCTTTTTTCTTTCTCAAGATTGCTTTGGCTATTTGGGACTTTTGTGGTTACATATGGATTTCAGGATTGTTTTTCTATTTCTGTGAAAAACGCCATTAAATTTTTCATAGAGATTGCACTGAATCTATAGATAGTTTTGGGAAGTATAGATATTTGAAAATTTTACTTTTTCTGATCCTGGGACATGGAATATCTTTCTATTTATTTGTATCTTCAATTTCTTTCACCAACATCTTACAGTTTTCAGTATACAGACTTTTTACTGCCTTGGTTAAGTTTATTCCTAAGTATTTTATTATTTGCTATGCTATTGTAAATGGGATTGTTTTTTCTATTTCTTTTTCAGATAGTTCACTGGTAGTATATAAAAATGCAATTTATTTTTGTATATTGATTTTGTATCCTTCAACTTTACTGAATTTGTTTATTAGTTTTAACAGTTATTTTTGGAGTCTTTAGGATTTTTTACATATAATATCACATTATCTGCAAATAGAGACAATTTTCCTTCTTCCTTTCTAATTTAGTTGTTTTTATGTGATTTGCCTGTGTATGTCAATATTAAAAGGGAAGTAAGTAGGAGAGTACCACGTTGATCTTGAGAACAGCATGATTTACTATGGCTTGCAAATGCAAACTCAAGAATGCTCTTCACATGGACATAGTTTATGTTCACCAGGATGATATAACTTTAAGGCCTCGGTCATACCCCTCTCATAGAAATAGGCCTCCAAGAGCTTATCACTGATGCCTAACATTCCACTGTCATCAGATAATCCCTGTAGTGACTAAAATAACTTTCTTCTTGAAATACATATGCTCTTGAGAAATCATTTGCATAACTGCAAGGCATTTTAAATGAGAGGCATAAAGATGATAGGTATGGAGAATACAGGAAAGAGTAAAGAAAGGTCATTTGTACTTGAGAATGAAGAATCAATAGCAATGCTGTATGCCAGCAGATTTGGTGGCTTTAAGAGACCATGGCTTTCTTGAATTACTTGACTAAATGTGACTCTTGACGTTTACCGTATTAGTAAATATTCACATCTTTTAAAACATTTGGACTGCAAAAGAGATGTACATGCTGGTCACTCACAAATGCATAGCCCCAGGTCCAACCTTTCTCCTAAATTCTCTGCCTGCATTTCCACAGGTTTTCAGGATACCTCTACCAGGATGATATATAGATGTGTCAATCTTAAATTTCCTTTACCAAACTTTGTATTTCAAATGTCTATTACAATGTTTTTTTTTTGTTTTTGTTTTTGTTTTTTTTTGCAGTACGCGGGCCTCTCACTGCTGTGGCCTCTCCCATTGCGGAGCACAGGCTCCGGATGCACAGGCTCAGTGGCCATGGCTCACGGGCCCAGCCGCTCCGCGGCATGTGGGATCTTTCCAGACCGGGGCACGAACCCGTGTCCCCTGCATCGGCAGGTGGACTCTCAACCACTGCGCCACCAGGGAAGGCCTATTACAATGTTTTTAACATAATACTTGATTTACATTTCTTGAATGAATGAGTGTAAAACTAATCTGCTTGTATCATAGGTTATTATTTAATGACATGTGGATCTGGTTAATCACAGATGGTCAAATCTAGAGAAGATCTTCTTCACCATCTAATTCAACCCACACCCTTTACTTGAGAAGAAATGGCACACTTGGAGGTGAAGTAAATTTCACCAGGTGGCAGAGGTAGGAATAGAACTCAGGTCTTTTTGACTCTCAGTAACATGTACTTTCAAGTCTAAATTCTACATAGTAATTTGGATCATTCATTGCCTAATTACTTTCTGGTTCAATCTTTCTTTCATACCCAAAGGCATTCTTAAGCTTAAGAATAGCTAATTTATATCAACAGCTAATTTATATCAACATCAACTTAAGTTATTAATCTCTTTGCTGATTTTAGATTCAATTAATGGCATGGAGTTTTATTTTTTACACCATTTCCCTTTTCAGAAAGAGCACAACTGAAACTATTCAAAATGCCCCTCATTTAACATGACACAATTTTCGAATGCCATGTAGTCAACCATCTCCCTAGGAAATATGCTCAATTTAAATGGTGCTGATTTCATTTCAATGCACAGAAGTCCTTGTCACTTTGTAAAATATCTTGCGCAGTGGGAATCACTTTTTAAAAAGGTCAAAAGTCTTTAGGGTTTATTGAATCAATACCATCTATTCAAGAATGAACTAGTGCTCACCTATTCATGACAGAAGATGTACACATTTACAAAAGCAATAGAAGATGATGGTAGGAGAGGGGTGACACATTTCCATTTCATGTAGAATTGAATACAAACTTGCCGCACTTGAACAGATGAAGAGATAGAATGTCATTGCCTAAGACTTTTGAAGAACGGGAAGCTCGAGGGCAATAGCAAAAGAGGGATAGACATTACAAAAGAAAATGGATTGCAGCTCACCTCTGAATTTATGATCACATCTTCTCTTGCAGCAATCTAAATTTCTAAGCATACGCTTGTGGTGTGCTTTGTAAACTGTAAAGTGGGTCATTGGTGAACTCTGAAAAATATATTCATGAAATAGACAATAAAGTTAAGAGGCAAATGATTTATGACTGGCCCCTATCTAATTTTTTTTTAACATCTTTATTGGAGTATAATTGCTTTACAATGGTGTTAGTTTCTGCTTTATAACAAAGTGAATCAGCTCTACGTATACGTTTATCCCCATATCTCCTCCCTCTTGCGTCTCCCTCCCACCCTCCCTATCCCACCCCTCTAGGTGGACACAAAGCACCGAGCTGATCTCCCTAACATAAGAAGGTTTAACTTATAGCAGTTTGTCTCAAAAGGAGGTGTTGACATTATTTATTAAAAAATAAAGTATTGAACTTAATGGTATGTTGGAGGTAAAATATTTCCTTTAACTTTTGTAGTCTATTGTACACATTGACTGTTATTTTGAAACTCTTTAAAAAACTTGCTTTTAATTCTTCAAATGGTTATAAGCAACAATTTTCTCAGAGCTTAATTCATGTTTCCATATCTCATCCTAAACCTTCATCCCATTAGATAGGTACAAAATAGAATAATATTCAGAGGTCAATGTCAAAATTTAAGGGTAGGTATTCCTCTGTGTTTTAAAATTTGTGGTGCATTGCCTTCTCAGATCACCCAATGTTTTCTGAATGTCTACTCTGGGTACATGAATTGTATTTTGATCAAAGGACTTAAGCTGACTCCTAGGAAAAAACGAAACTACATCTGTCCTACATGAACAGTAAATTGGAATTATAGGCTAAAATATAACTCAATGAATGACATTTTGATCTTTTTAATGTCTAAATTCCCCCCACCTTTTAGAATCATGGACTACGTGGGCTGACAAGACCTTTGTGGTTTGTATCCTTTCTATAATTTTCCAGATTCGTTGTTGCCCAGCTTCTGTGTGGACACATTGGTGGGAAACTGAGGAGTTCTTAAACAGGGCCTTTACATCTTCACAAAATTTGCATTTTAAAAATTTCTACTTTAAAAAAAATCATTGACCAATTAGTGGTTTAATTGGGATTTTGTTTAATCTCTGAAACACATGAGGTCCTTTTTCTTCTTTGGGACTGAAATGATGTACAACAAAAAGAAAATTTTGGACTTCCCTAGAGATTGGATAGACAGTCAACATTATACTGTATAAATAATACTAAAGGAGGCCAACAGATTTGACCAAACACAGCTTCCTTCCCCCAAATACACATGTAGTCTAGACATCCATAATTTGCAAGTAAATGTTGCTCTAGTCAGTTCAAGGACATCCCCAGAAGACCAGGGAGCCATCAATGCTTCCTGGAAGGCTTTCCGTCTTCCCTCCTAAACATGATAACCACCACTTCTTCGCTGCCTGCTGGACAAGATATCTGGATGCCAACTGGGCAGCCCAGTGGAGCTCTCTCATCTCAGCCCATGCAATCTCCCTGTTTGAATCTTCTTTTCCTAGATAAAGCAATATCTTTGTTCTTGAGCAGAAAGAATGGAATAACTGATGTACATATAGGTCAGCATCACCCTAATTTTAGGATTAACCTCTTCTTCAGGTTTACAGCCTTCTCCGTTTTGCCCATCCTATTTGTCCCCTTCTCCATTCTGGGATGGTAGAGAGATTCACAGCTTTGGCCCAGCAGGAGCTGGTCTGCAGGAGCTGGCTTAGAAGCTAGCCACCTCTGGAGCACAGGCAGGGAGCAGGTGATTAGCAAGTTGTGGTGGCCTGGACTGCAGAGTGGTGGGATTCCAGAGGCTCAGTAGGAACCCCCTGGGTACAAGAAGGGCATGGGGGGGGAGATGCTCCAGAGGGAACTGGGGTGTGAGGCTTCTGAAGCGCTGTTTCTGGTGGGAAGCTTTTGAGGGGTGCAGGTTTCCACCAAAAGCTCATGCTAGGTGAAAGCTGCAATGTGGCCTAGGCTCTGGATAGGTGCAGCTCTCTGGCATAACTCTGTCCCATGTCTTCACACCTACACCACAGGCCCCAAGCTGCAGCCAGAGATCGCAGAAGGGCCCCTGCCTTCTGCGATGTCCCTCCCAGGTCCTTGGAACACTGCTCACTCTAAAGGAGAAATGTCGAAAGGGATTCCATCCTTTATTACAGAGCAGCTGTTGAAGGGTGCATTTTGAGCTGAGCCAATGATTTGATAACTGGCAAGAAAGATGAGACAAAACTGGGTGCAAGTCAACCTCTAGCCTTGCCTGTGATCTTGCACAGATTCAGGGGCTCTGGCTGGAAGCCTCACCTTCCGTTGAAGTTAGAGGTCAGCGTGAGGCCAGAATCGGACAAATTGTGAGCAAGATTGGAAGAAATTTGAGAGTTAGACAGAGAACAGAATATGAGAAAATATGAGAGACAGTTTGGTTTCTTTGAATACATCTTAGTGAAAGAACTGTACATTTCTTTGATTTTTGAAACATCAACAAAAGACCATTATGATAACGGATATGTCCATGACAGTTCTGGTTGTAATATATCTACTTATGTGTTTAAATCCAACTTTGTGGATTAATCTGTGAGTCAACTCACAGTATAAGTAACAGTGTTACTATGAGAAAATAAGTTGCATGTTTAAAAATCAATTTATATACAGAATATAGTCAGTTTTTAGGCTGGGGAATGCTTTTGGTTACCAATTAGATATACGATTGATGTGGTTCAAGTTTAAATAAAAACTACCAGAATGACAGTGCAATAAATATCAAGCTGTTACTCATTAAAATTTGATCTGGGAGAATATCATGCATTGTTTTCCAGTGGCGCAGGTTCAAACATTAACATAATTATAATGATTGATTGGGACATCGTTAAAACTTCAGGATGACTTTTCTTCACGTAAAGGTTCCGAACTTCTCCGTAAAAGGTTGTTATTCTGAACGACTGCTTGCTGCCATCTTTTAACAGGCTTTAGCCCAAAACAATAAGAGAAAGAAAACAATCTTTCAAGACATAAAAAAAAATGCAAAATTCTAAGATGCCATATTATTGAGTACAAGCATTCAAGCTTAAAGCATTGAAAAACCTCACCATTTCAGCAGAAAGAAAATAAACCAAAGAGGCACAAATTTAGAAATTAGGACTCATGAAACCAAATTTAATATAGATATTATGGCACATAGATTCTCAAATTGTATAAATGAATTGCACTGTGGTAATGGGGAACATGAGGTAGTGAAATAAAAAAATAGTTGTTCCTACTTGGAATCTTGGAGTTTTATTGCCTCTCTTCATTTCTAGATACAATAGAATGCAATTTGCCCACAACTGAGGGTACATTTCAAAAGAATTTCTAATGTCTACATTTCAGGTGTTTAAGTTTTAATTACTAAAAATTTGATTTCTTTATTGTTTTAAAAATATTTTGAAATTATTATAAATTCATAGGAAATTACAAAGATAGTACATAGTGTTTCTTGTACTTTCACCCAGTTTTCCCCAATGGTTCCATCTTACATAGTTTTAATACAGTATCAGAACCAGGAAATTGAAATTGGTACACTGTGTGTATATAGTTTTTTTGTGTGTATATAGTGTTATATGATTTTATCATACATGTAGATTCATGTAAGCACCACTGCAATCGAGATATAAAACTATTCCACCTCTACAAAAGACCTACCTCTTAGTCGCACCCGTCTCCTCTGCTCACCAACCCTAACCCCACCCCTGACAATTATGAATCATTTCTCATCTCTATAATTTTGTTAGTTTGGGAATGTCATAGAAATGAAATCATACAGGATATGACCTTTTGGGTGCAGCTTTTTGCATTCAACATAATGTCCATCTAAATTGTGTGCGTCGATAGTTTGCTCATTTTTATTGCTGAATAGAAATTCACTTATTCTCAGAATGGCTTTTGACTGATCTAGATTTTGATTCCTGGCACGGTCTCTCTTGTTCTAATGAGGTCTAGGAAAATTTACCTAGATATCACTGACGCATCAGAGGAGTATAGTAGCCAGCAGAAACAAAATACCAGGGGAGGTGGAGATAATTTTAAAAATCTTTCAGACTTGTGAGGCAAAAGTACTTGCAGGATAAAAAATCATATGTAAATATTTAAAACCAATCTTGCTTTGAAACTTAGAATTCAAAAAGTGTTAGCAAAAGTATTCTATATAATGTAAGTATAAAGAAGAGGGTTAGATTAAGCTGTTTTTGATAACAAAGATTAATAAGAAGGATGTCATGTTTCCCTTAGAAATTCCTTTTCAAAGAAAAATGCTCACTTAAATGGGAATTATATTCCTTATTACGGCATATTGAAATATTTAGACTCTTCAATAAAAACATTTCATTTCATAAATAATATGAATAGAAACATTAATGGATAAACCTTGCACCTCCTTCACAACATGCAATTTGTAGCTGAGACATCAGGAATGATACCAAGACCTACCACCTGATGGCGATGGCAGTATTTCCTAACCACATACTTCAACTGGGTGGGCATTGAGAGTGAGGTAGGAGAGAGGCAGCTTTGTGAGATCTAAACCTGCTAAACTTAAACTTCAGAGGTAGTACAGACTTCACACTAGCTAGTGTGGTTGACTAGGTTATTTCTATCTGATTAGACAAAGGATCCTGGAGACATAGTGTACTTTCATGCAGAAATATTTTTGAAAACAATTCTGGTCCCTATTAGTTTTCTAAATTCCAAACTTTTACACAGTGGTGGAAAACTAATAACACTGTTGGAACAAACAACATTGCTCTGTTATAAGCATTTCTCAATATATGTTTATGGCACCGTGTCAAAGTATAATACAGTAAATGAACTTCTAAAGAGTGAAAAAATAACACAGCTTCCCCTACTCCAGCAGAATACTAAAGATTTATTTTCTTTAGTGCGTAAAATAGAGGGTTTTTGAAATGGGGAACACCAGTTGGAATTAAAAATGGAGATCCTATACTGAACACAGTTTGATTAAGTGAACATAGGCACATATGATGCTGACAATCTCTAGTCTTATTTGCTTACTTGGCTCCTAGAATTTAATAGCCAGTCTTTTATTCTTAGAACAGGAGAAGAGAAGAATCTTCTCTGGAGAGTCTGAGCAATTCAAGTGGAAAGCTCTAAAGGTATTGACATTACTAATTCTCCAATGAAATGGTTCTGTCTGCTCTCCTTACAATAAAGTTAATGCTTGGGGAACTTAACCCATGTACTCAATGATACAACTCTATTTCTTACACTCTTAAACAAGAACAGACAACTGAGAGTTGCTGGATAAATGAGGTAAGCCTCTTACATAAACAAAATAGAGATTAAGCAAATGAAGAAGGGAAAAAAGAAATCTGGAGGAAACAGACTACACAAAAAGGAGATGATTTAAAAAATACCATTGTGAACATCCTTAGAAAGCTAAAGAAGGTACTATCATCATGAGACAAGAACAGATGCAGTTAAAAATGGCTGTGCGGGAAACAAAGAGCTTCTCATAAGTAAACATATGACAGCAGAAAAGAATAGGAATGCAACAGGAATTGTTGAAAAATAAAATTAGTTTCCCTAAAGCAGAACTAAGAAAAAGAAATGGAAAACAGGAAAAATAAGTTAGAGGATCAGCACAGCAAATACATTATCTAAATAAGTTTCAGAAAGAGACAATGCATGAAATGGAAGGAAAGAAGTATTATGAAGGCAATAATTTTCTTTAAAAATTTTTTGAATTTATTTTTTTATACAGCAGGTTATTACTCATCAATTTTATACACATCAGTGTATACATGTCAATCCCAATCACCCAGTTCATCACACCACCACCCCAACCCCCCGGCTGCTTTCCCCCTTTGGTGTCCATACATTTGTTCTCTACATCTGAGTCTCAATTTCTGCCCTGCAAACCGGTTCATCTGTACCACTTTTCTAGGTTCTACATATATGCGTTAATCTACGATATTTGTTTTTCTTTTTCTGACTTACTTCACTCTGTATGACAGTCTCTAGATCCATCCACGTCTCAACAAATGACCCAATTTCATTCTTTTTTATGGTGGAGTAATATTCCATTGTATATATGTACCATGTCTTCTTTATGCATTCATCTGTCGATGGACATTTAGGTTGCTTCCATGACCTGGCTATTGTAAATAGTGCTGCAGTGAACATTGGGGTGCATGTGTCTTTTTGAATTATGGTTTTCTCTGGGTATATGCCCAGTAGTGGGATTGCTGGATTATATGGTAAGTTTATTTTTAGTTTTTTAAGGAACCTCCATACTGTTCTCCATAGTGGCTGTATCAATTTACATTCCCATCAACAGTGCAAGAGGGTTCCCTTTTCTCCACACCCTCTCTAGCATTTGTTGTTTGTAGATTTTCTGATGATGCCCATTCTAACTGGCGTGAAGTGGTACCTCACTGTAGTTTTGATTTGCATTTCTCTAATAATTAGTGATGTTGAGCAGCTTTTCATGTGCTTCTGGGCCATCTGTATGTCTTCTTTGGAGAAATATCTCTTTAGGTCTTCTGCCCATTTTTGGATTGGGTTTTTTTTTAATATTGAGCTGCATGAACTGTTTATATTATGGAGATTAATCCTTTGTTTGTTGATTCATTTGCAAATATTTTCTCCCATTCTGAGGGCTGTCTTTTTGTCTTTTTTATGGTTTCCTTTGCTGTGCAAAAGCTTTGAAGTTTCATTAGGTCCCATTTGTTTATATTTCCATTACTCTAGGTGGTGGATCAAAAAAGATTTTGCTGTGATTTACGTCAAAGAGTGTTCTTCCTATGTTTTCCTCTAAGAGTTTTATAGTGTCTGGTCTTAACATTTAGGTTTCTAATCCATTTTGAGTTTATTTTTGTGTATGGTGTTAGGGAGTGTTCTAATTTCATTCTTTCACTTTTAGCTGTCCAGTTTTCCCAGCACCACTTATTGAAGAGACTGTCTTTTCTCCACTGTATATCCTTGCCTCCCTTTGTCATAGATGAGTTGACCATAGGTGCATGGGTTTATCTCTGGGCTTTCTATCTTGTTCTATTGATCTATGTTTCTGTGTTTGTGCCAGTACCATATTTTCTTGATTACTGTAGCTTTGTAGTATAGTCTGAAGTCAGGGAGTCTGATTCCTCCAGCTCCATTTTTTCCCTCAAGACTGCTTTGGCTATTTGGGGTCTTTTGTGTCTCCATACAAATTTTAACATTTTTTGTTCTAGTTCTGTAAAAACTGCCATTGGTAATTTGATATGGATTGGATTGCATTGAATCTGTAGATTGCTTTGGGTATTCTAGTCATTTTCACAATACTGATTCTTCCAATCCAAGAACATGGTATATCTCTCCATCTGTTGGTATCATCTTTAATTTCTTTCATCAGTGTCTTACAGTTTTCTGCATACGGTGTTTTGTCTCCCTAGGTAAGTTTATTCCTAGGTATTTTATTCTTTTTTTGCAACAGTAAATGGGAGTGTTTCCTTAATTTCTCTTTCAGATTTTTCATCATTAGTGTATAGGAATGCAAGAGATTTCTGTGCATTAATTTTGTATCCTGCAACTTTACCAAATTCATTGATTAGCTTTAGTAGTTTTCTAGTGGCATCTTTAGGATTCTCTATGTATAGTATCAAGTCAACTGCAAAGAGTGACAGTTTTATTTCTTCTTTTACAATTTGTATTCCTTCTACTTCTTTTTCTTCTCTGATTGCCATGGCTAGGACTTCCAAAACTATGTTGAATAATAGTGGTGAGAGTGGACATCCTTGTCTTGTTCCTGATCTTAGAGGAAATGCTTTCACTCTTTCACCATTGAGACTGATGTTGGCTGTGGCTTTGTTGTATATGGCGTTTATTATGTTGAGATAGGTTCCCTCTATGCCCACTTTCTGGAGAGTTTTTATCATAAATGGGTGTTGAATTTTGTCAAAAGCTTTTTCTGTATCTATTGAGATGACCATATGGTTTTTATTCTTCAGTTTGTTAATATGGTGTAGCACACTGATTGATTTGCATATATTAAAGAATCCTTGCATCCCTGGCATAAATCCCACTTGATCATGGTTTATGATCCTTTTAATGTGTTGTTGGATTCTGTTTGCTAGTATTTTGTTGAGGATTTTTGCATCTATATTCAACAGTGATATTGGTCTGTAATTTTCTTTTTTGGTAGTATCTTGGTCTGGTTTTGGTATCAGGGTGATGGTGGCCTCATAGAATGAGTTTGGGAGTGTTCCTTCCTCTGCAATTTCTTGGAAGAGTTGAGAAAGATGGGTGTTAGCTCTTCTCTAAATGTTTGATAGAATTCACCTGTGAAGCCATCTGGTCCTGGACTTCTGTTTGTTGGAAGATTTTTAATCACAGTTTCAATTTCATTACTCGTGATTTGTCTGTTCATCTTTTCTGTTTCTTCCTGGTTCAGTCTTGGAAGGTTATACCTTTCTAAGAATTTGTCCATTTCTTCCAGGTTGTCTATTTTATTGGCATAATGTTGCTTGTAGTAGTCTCTTAGGATGCTTTGTATTTCTGCAGTGTCTGTTGTAACTTCTTTTTCACTTCTAATTTTATTGATTTGAGTCCTGTCCCTCTTTTTCTTGATGAGTCTCACTAATGTTTTATCAATTTTGTTTATCTTCTCAAAGCAGCTTTTAGTTTTATTGATCTTTGCTATTGTTTTCTTTGTTTCTATTTCATTTATTTCTGCTCTGATCTTTATGATTTCTTTCCTTCTGCTAACTTTGGGTTTTGTTTGTTCTTCTTTCTCTAGTTCCTTCTGGTGTAAGGTTAGATTATTTATTTGAGAGGTTTCTTGTTTCTTGAGGTAGGCTTGTATAGCTATAACCTTCCCTCTTAGTACTGCTTTTGCTGCATCCCATAGGCTTTGGATTGTCGTGTTTTCCTTGTCCTTTGTCTCTAGGCATTTTTTGATTTCCTCTTTGATTTCTTCAGTGATCTCTTGGTTATTTAGTAATGTATTTTTTAGCCTCCATGTGTTTGTGTTTTTTAAGTTTTTTTCCCTTTAATTCATTTCTAATCTCATAGCGTTGTGGTCAGAAAAGATGCTTGATATGATTTCAATTTTCTTAAATTTACTGAGGCTTGATTTGTGACCCAAGATGTGATCTATCTTGGATAATGTTCTGTGTGCACTTGAGAATAAAGTGTAATCTGCTGTTTTTGGATGGAATGTCCTATAAATATCAATTAAATCTATCTGGTCTATTATGTCATTTAAAGCTTCTGTTTCCTTATTTATTTTTATTTTGGATGATCTGTCCATTGGTGTAAGTGAGGTGTTAAAGTCCTCTACTATTATTGTGTTACTGCTGATTTCCTGTTTTATAGCTGTTAGCAGTTGCCTTATGTATTGAGGTGCTCCTATGTTGGGTGAATATATATAATTTTTATATCTTCTTTTTGGATTGATCCCTTGATCATTATGTAGGGTCCTTCCTTGTCTCTTGTAACATTCTTTATTTTAACGTCTATTTTATCTGATATGAGCATTGCTACTCCAGCTTTCTTTTGATTACCATTTGCATGGAATATCTTTTTCCATCCCCTCACTTTCAGTCTGTATGTGTCCCTAGGTCTGAAGTGGGTCTCTTGTAGACAACATATATATGGATCTTGTTTTTGTATCCATTCAAAAATCCTGTGCCTTTTGGTTGGAGCATTTAATCCATTCATGTTTAAGGTAATTATCGATATGTATGTTCCTATGACTATTTTCTTAATTGTTTTGGGTTTGTTTTTGTAGCTCCTTTTCTTCTCTTGTGTTTCCCACTTAGAGAAGTTCCTTTAGCATTTGTTGTATAGCTTGTTTGGTGGTGCTGAATTCTCTTAGCTTTTGTTTATCTGTAAAGCTTTTGATTTTTCCATCGAATCTGAATGAGATCCTTGCCGGGTAGAGTAATCCTGGTTGTAGGTTCTTCCCTTTCATCACTTTAAATATATCATACCACTCCCTTCTGGCCTGTAGAGCTTCTCCTGAGAAATCAGCTGTTAACCTTATGGGAGTTCCCTTGTATGTCATTTGTCATTTTTCCCTTGCTGCTTTCAATAATTTTTCTTTGTCTTTAATTTTTGCCAGTTGGATTACTATGTGTCTCGGCATCTTCTCCTTGGGTTTATCCTGTATGGGACTCGTTGCGCGTCCTGGACTTGGGTGGCTATTTTTTCTTCCCATGTTAGGGAAGTTTTCGACTATAATCTCTTCAAATATTTTCTCAGGTCCTTTCTCTCTCTCTTCTCCTTTCTGGTACCCCTATAATGCAAATGTTATTGCCTTTAATGTTGTCCCAGAGGTCTCTTAGGCTGTCTTCATTTTTTTTCATTCTTTTTTCTTTATTCTGTTCTGCAGCAGTGAATTCCACCATTCTGTCTTCCAGGTCAGTTTTCTGTTCTTCTGCCTCAGTTATTCTGCTATTGATTCCTTCCAGTGTAGTTTTCATTTCAGTTACTCTATTGTTCATCTCTGTTTGTTTGTTTTTTAATTCTTCTAGGTCTTTGTTAAACATTTCTTGCATCTTCTCAATCTTTGCCTCCATTCTTTTTTCGAGGTCCTGGATCATCTTCACTATCATTATTCTGAATTCTTTTTCTGGACGGTTGCCTATCTCCACGTCATTTAGTTGTTTTTCTGGGGTTTTATCTTGTTCCTTCATCTGGTACATAGCCCTCTGCCTTTTCATCTTGTCTATCTTTCTATGAATGTGGATTTTGTTCCACAGGCTGCAGGCTTGTAGTTCTTCTTGCTTATGCTGTCTGCCCTCTGGTGGATGTGGCTATCTAAGAGGCTTGTGCAAGTTTCCTGATGGGAGGGACTGGTGGTGGGTAGAGCTGACTCTTGCTCTGGTGGGCAGAGCTCAGTAAAACTTTAATTCCCTTGACTGCTCATGGGTGGGGCTGGTTTCCCTTCCTTTTGGTTGTTTGGCCCAAGGCAACCCAACACTGGAGCCTACCTGGGCTCTTTGGTGGGGCTAATGGTGGACTCTGGGAGGGCTCATGCCAAGGAGTACTTCCCAGAACTTCTGCTGCCAGTGTCCTTGTCCCTACAGTGAGCCACAGCCACCCCCCACCTCTGCAGGAGACCCTCCAACACTAGCAGGTAGGTCTGGTTCAGTCTCCCTTGGGGTCACTGCTCCTTCCCCTGGGTCCCGATGCACACACTACTTTGTGTTTGCCCTCCAAGAGTGGAGTCTCTGTTTCTCCCAGTCCTGTCGAAGTCTTGCAATCAAATCCCAGTAGCCTTCAAAGTCTGATTCTCTAGGAATTCCTCCTCCCATTGCTGGACCCCCAGGTTGGGAAGCCTGACGTGGGGCTCAGAACCTTCGTTCCAGTGGGTAGACGTCTGTGGTAATAAGTGTTCTCCAGTCTGTGAGTCAGCCACCCAGCAGTTATGGGATTTGATTTTACTGTGATTGTGCCCCTCCTACCATCTCATTGTGGCTTCTCCTTTGTCTTTGGATGTGGGGTAACTTTTTTGGTGAGTTCCAGTGTCCTCCTCTCGATGATTGTCCAGCAGCTAGTTGTGATTCTGGTGTTCTCGCAAGAGGGAGTGAGAGCATGTCCTTCTACTCTGCCATCTTGGTTCAGGCTGAAGGCAATAATTTAAAGAATTTTCCCAGAATTGATACATATGAGTTGTCTAGCAAATAGGCCCAGTGAGTGCTTCGAAAAATGGGCACAATTTGGTCCTCACCAAGGTTAATCAGTAAGACATATTGGAACACCAGAAGCAAAGAAAATATCCTAAATCCTTGAATTGCATTGTCCCATAAGTAGCCACTACCCACATGTGTCAACTGAGCACTTGACATGCTAGTCCAAACTGAGACATGTTACCAATGTAGGTTTTGCAGATTTAGATTAAACAAAAAGATTGTAAAATACATTATGTTTTACATTATTATTTGTTAAGATGCTAATATTCTGGATATATTTGATTGAATAAAATATTATATTTCACCTTTCAAAAAAATGTTTTAAATGGTGTTAGTGAAACATTAAAAATTACATGTGTGGCTAAAATTTATGTGTCACAGAAATTCGTATTGGATGATAATGTTGTCCTAGAAAAATTAAAATGAAAATCACAAACAAAGGATCAGGAATCTTATGGGTTTTCTATGACACTGGAAGCTAGAGAACAAAATTCTGAAAGAAATGATTTCTAACATACACTCAGGCAAATAACTATACTCAGGCAAATTATCAATTGAGTATGAAAAAAATAAAGATATTCTTAGGTATTTAAGTTTTCAAAAATTTTCTTTCAATGCATCCTCTCTTGGAAGACACTGGAAAATATCCTCTACCAAATTAAGGAAGTAACCCATGAGCGAAGGAAGGTATAGGATAAAAGAAATAGGAAAACCAACACAGAGGAGAGAAAAAGGAAATCTCTAGGAGGGGATGAAGGCTTAGCAAGCATCCATATGAAAACACCTCAGATAACTCCAGGAGATATTTCTTAAAGAAGGTGAAATTGACAGACTACCTTATTCATTTGATATTTACAAAGTGGAGATACAGGTTTGGGAGAAAGTTAAGGGCTAAATTTGTGATAATTACCTAGAAAATTAAACAGTTGTACAATTAACTCCAGGAAAAACAAAGAGTTGTCAGTTGAGACTAGTGTTCACACAGTCCTATAAATGGAAAAGTTGAATAATGATCTATTTTAAATTATAGCTATACTAGGAATATGGGAAGATAAGGAAGAGGCAAGCACAGAGGGTTGCGGAGGAGATGAAGATTCGTCTTCATCCTTTGTAATGGGTATTCTTTTGGAAAAAAAAACCTTGTTATACAGCAGAAACTAACACACCATTGTAAAGCAATTATACTCCAATAAAGATGTTAAAAAAAAACCCAAAACTTTATTTGGCTAAAAAACCTAAAATTGAATAATCAAGAAGTTGTAAGCATGTTATTTAATGATGTTAAAATAATTTTTAAAAATGTCCTGTGGGAAATAATTGAACGTGAGGGGCTTCATATCAAGATGGCGGACTAAGAGGACATGGAGCTCACCTCACCAACACACCAGAAATACGTCTATAGGGCTTCCCTCGTGGCGCAGGGGTTGAGAGTCCGCCTGCTGATGCAGGGAACACAGGTGCGTGCCCCAGTCTGGGAGGATCCCACATGCTGCTGAGCGGCTGGGCCCGTGAGCCATGGCTGCTGAGCCTGAACGTCCGGAGCCTGTGCTCCGCAACGGGAGAGGCCACAACAGTGAGAGGCCTGCATACCGCAAAACAAACAAACAAACGAAAAAACGTCTATAAGTGGAACAAGTCTCACTGATTACTAACTGGAAACTGGCAGAAGTACCCCAGTACAACCAAGGCTGTAAGAAAGATACACAATCAGGGAGTGGGGAAGAACAGTGATCGGGCTGAGGCCTGTGCCCCTGCGAGGGGACTCAGAGGAAAAGGGAGGTTGCACGCGCAGACACCTGCCCTGGGGAGTGCGCAGTGCGAGCCACAGATTGGGCACCGCAGTCCTGGGAACCTGGGCGGGGGAGAAAAGCCACCTTGACTGGTTGGAGGACCGCTGAGACTCACTGAAGGATGCCGCTCACGAGCCCAAGGCAGGGCAGAGGGAGGTCTGCTCTAGGGCCTGCTGGACTCCCTGTGACCACCGTGCTGTGCGCCTGAGCCAAGCAAATGTCCCAGCCCCGCTCGCTCCGCCTCACAGCACAGCAGTGGGTCTGGGCAGCCACCGTCAGGGAAAGGATGCAGCTGGGGGACTCAGAGGCCACCTGGTCCTGGGGCAGAGCCTGGGTGGGGCAGCATCATCTACTGGTGGCGTTTGCTCAAGCAGCATCTCAGAAGTAGCCCAGATCTCAGACAGTGGCCACTCCATCACAGCTCACCCTGCGACACACGCTGAGAGCCACAGGGGCCTCACCTGCCCTGAGGAACAATTTCACAATGGCGGCGGGGGCGGGGCTGGGGTGTGGCGGAAGCTGGGGGCAGGGATTGGCTGTGAGGAACAAAGGTGACTTGCACCTGGGGCTGCATAGCTGCCGGTGCCCACACAGGCAGTGCATCAGGCCTCTGTCTATGGCCTACACAAGCTGAGAGCCCACAGGGGCCCCACTTGCTTCAGTACTCCTGCCCTCTGGTGCGGGGAGAGGGAGAAACACAGCCTTAAAGGGAATAGAACCGCCTCAGACCCGACCCTCAGGGCTTCTGCTCCAGTAGCATGGGGTCATATGCCACCTCCAGTACAGCAGTGACAACCACTGAGCGGAAGGGAAGTCTGGCCTCACACCTGGCGCCAGCTGTAGGCGCTCCAGCATCAGCTCTGTCCCCTACCAAGGTGAGAGCTGCCAGCAAACCCTGAGGAAAGATGTGACTTGTGTCCACATCAAATACAGCTCTGCCGCTGAAGGCACTGGGCACACACACAGTCTGTAGAGAGACGACCCCACAGAATATTGCCACTTCAAGACCGCATAAGTAACCATTTCACCTAAATTCACAGAGGCAGGGAAAGTTAAAAACAAGCTACATACCCAATACCAAGATTAAAATATAAAACACTGCAAACACACAGCAAATGAGGAAATAATTGAATGTGGCGGCTTATGCAGAGAAGGAAATGGAATTGATTAGGGAAATTATCGTTCTATATAACAACATTATGAAACTACTTAACACATAGGCATATACAATTTTGATAAAAATGAAAACTTACAATTAAACAAAAAAGTAGAATTGGGGTCATTTGAGGAATAGCCATGTCCAAATTCTGCATGTAGTTCTAATGACCTATTAGCTTGAGAAGACCCAGTGGGCCATTTATCAAGAACAGTGGCATGCACTTTAGACAGACTGTATAATAAATTAACAAGTCTACAATTTTGGGAGAAGGAAGTAATGAGTTGCCCTTGAAAACTTTGCAATGAGCTATCCTTTGCGGCTAGGCAGCTGGAACCATGCCAATAGTGCCGATGGAAAGAAATGACCAGCCAGGCATCAAAGCCCACAGTTCACGGAACTCCTTGATCAGTTCTTGGGTTAGGAAATCTACCCCAGGTGATTTTTTTTAAGGTTTTAAAAGAAAACTTTATAAAATTAGAGAGCATTGCAGGAACTTAGAAAGCAACTTGGATCTATAAAATTGAAAGAATATGCATTTGTCTCACTTGGAAAATTATGTATGTATTATAAAATCTTCTCTTTGTAATGTGACAACTTCTTGGTAAATAATAAGTTCCAACGTCCCTTAAAGTTAATTATTAAGAACATATCATTCCTCCCAGTGATTTTGGTACTGTCTTAAATAAATTAGTTACTGTGAATGTAAGTAGTTCTTTTAGATCATTAGGAAACATTCTAACAAATTTTGTTTTTAGGGGAAAAAAAATCCAGTAAATTGGTTAGAAGCATTAGGCCAAAGGTGTAGACTGAATCCAAGTATAGGTCACTTTGTATCCCCTTTGACACCCTGCCAGTTAATTCAGGGGAAATGAAGTGGAAGAATATAAATGGGTCAGCACAAATATATCAACATTCTTCGTGGATTGGGGATGTTCTATTAGATGTATATTCTCGTGGAAATGAGAATAACTTCGAGGTCATTGTTACGGTCTTGAAAGAGTAGTTCTGTTAATTCAGCAAAATTCTGGGCTTATATATAAACGACTATTCATAGACACTAGCCACTGAAAGTTTTGTAAAGCTATTTTTTGCATCCTATTAAAGCTTAAATTTGTTTACATATAGAGTCAATGTTTTAGGACATTGAGGGCTTTTTTTTAAAAAAGAGAGAAAGATTTATTCATTACATTATAAACTATTTAAAAAACAAAGAGATTACTATTAATACTTGAGGCTGGTAGTCTTCTCACATGGGAAATTGCCAAGGGGTTTCTTCTTAAGAAGCAACATGGTGATTACAGATTCCTGTCCCCCTACGATAAGCTCCTTATCTGTGGTATATTTCCTAAATATTCAGCGAAGTTTCTGCGGAGGAAACTCTGTCTGTATTACTGCTTATTGGAAATAATGGTGAAATTAGAATCAGGCTGGGTTGTTGTGTGATCATGACCAAAATACATAGCCTCTCTGGACTTTTTTTTTTTTTTTTTTTTTTTTTTTT
>NW_020837949.1:10279438-10314714 GCF_003676395.1 Aethalodelphis obliquidens | reverse complement strand
TTTTTTTGCGGTACGCGGGCCTCTCACTGTTGTGGCCTCTCCCGTTGTGGAGCACAGGCTCCGGACTCGCAGGCTCAGCGGCCATGGCTCATGGGCCCAGCCGCTCCGCGGCATGTGGGATCTTCCCGGACCGGGGCACGAACCCGTGTCCCCTGCCTCGGCAGGTGGACTCTCAACCACTGCGCCACCAGGGAAGCCTGCCTCTCTGGATTTTTAAGAAACTGAAAAGCCACAGATTGGAAAATATATTTTCAAAATATCTATCTAGCAAATCGCTTGTGTTAAGAATGTATTAAAAACTCTTACGACTCAATAACAAGACAAAAAACTCAAAAATGTGCAAAATATTTGAATAGACACTTATTAAAGAAGATACATAAATGGTCAAGATGCACATGAAAAGAAGTTCTATGCCATTGGTCATTATGGAAATTCAGGTCAACTCCATGGTAAAGCATGACCACAGAGTAGATTCAGCAGGAGAGACAAAGAGCAGAAAATCAGAAATAATTTGATTATTGTCTAGACCCTGGTGCATTAACTGTCTTTCAGAAATTCTATTCTCCCCAGAATAACATTCAGTGGTCCTTTAGGATGAACATGTCCAGCCAGCTTTGATCTCAGAATTTTCCTAAAGAGAGCCAAAAAACAAGGCCTAAAGTGAAATGTTTCTCTCTTCTCTTTGGGTTCTGACATATTTTCCATTCTGGGATTCTCCAATATAGTTCCCAATAAAAATAAGACACCGGTCTCCCAGAATTTGGATGAAGTTCTCATTGGAAGCTTCACCTTAACTCTCCTAATTAGTGAAAAAGAGTCAATGGATTCCAACACAGGGAAGACTCTGGGGTGACTCTTCTGAGAAGGAAATTGACACAACCCAGAAAGTGTATTGAGCCTACAAGTGCAACTAGAATTTGTCTGTAGTTCCTCTACTACATAACTAATTGTAAGTAACCACCAGGTTTATTAACACTTGGTTTCTTCAGATTTCAGGCCAGGGGGAACAAATTGAGGGCCTTGCCTGAGGTTTGAATTGGCAGAACCTTCCAGGCTCATAGTACATGTGTATAATATGTGCAGAGATGTAAATGTTAAGATGTACCTCCTTCTGCATAAGGCTAGGATGGTCAGAGAGTTTTTGAAGGAAAGCCTACCTGGAAGGAAATAAATCTTTTAAGGGTTAACATATAGGTAAAACTGGGTGTCTTAAGTTTGTTTTTTAACATTTATTATCATGAGGTGTAGAGTCTAGGAAATCTGTTTGGAAAAGCCAAAGAAGTAAGAATAAACACAACTCTCAAAGTAAAATTTTCACCTTCCCCTATTTTTTGACTCTATGCAATTTATGCACAAGTGGACCAAGGTTCTCACCAAATATTGTGAAAAGATATAGAAAAGAATGAAAGGAGAACAGCAATTGGGAAAATAAGTTCTAAAAAGTTGTAAGAACATAAAATGTTAACTGAAGAAAAGTTAAACAAATGAATATGTTATTAACTCATATTCTCATAAACACGGCAGAGTTGAGAATAAGAAAGTTCAACATTAAAGCTAAACTCTTGAATTTCAGATAATGTAGATTCAATTTAAAATAAAGGCTAAAACCAAATCCTAAAAACGTTAGTATAGGAGCAGTAAAAATTTAAGCAAAATGATAAAAAGCAATGAGATCTAAACCTTAAACTGTTATTCAAGATGGCATTAAGGATAAGGGAGACTTAAGAGCTAAAAATATGAAAGTGGAAAAACAGAAAGTAAAGGGAGAGAAAATGATTGTGAGAATATTTTAAATGAAGTAGAAAATAAATCACTTAGACATATCGCCACCAGAATTATTCTTCAAAGTGGAGTAATTCTACAAGGATTTGTAAAATGATCATCCTTTAAAAAATTTCAGAGTGCAGTAAGGATGATTTGCTCACAGATGCTCTGAGCCATTGGGCTGTGAATGTCAGATCACAGATGTCAAAGCCCCCAACCCAGTCTGTGCAGATAGGGTGGTATCACACAGAGGAGAGAGGGGACCTCCTGGATTCTGGCCAGAAAGGCTGAATTTGTCATAACTATTGATGGATTTTGTTTTTTGTGGGACATTAAATACCGATTTTAATGCAAATACATAATCTGTTTTTTAGTATTTTTTAGTATTCTCTATATGTATTCCATTTCTTAGTTCATACCATGGGAAAAAAAATAAAAATAACGTAAAGAACATTCCTAGAAAGTGTTTGGGCTCACTCATGTCTCTTTCTCTATTATTGTGCCCCTGGAGTTGATCTCAAAACTCCAGAGGTATCGTTAAGACAGAAGTCAATTCCAGACATTGTGGGTTAAGAGTTTCCAGCTGAACAAGCTGAGAGTTTGAAGTTGAGAGACAGATTGAGAACCACAGGAGACAGACAGAGACACAGGCCATCTGAGACATGGAAAGAGAGAAAAGCAAGGAGAGAGATGAAGAGAGAAGGGAGAACAATAAGATCCCTGGAAACAGAGTTGGAGCAAGATTTTATAACCAAGTTCCCTGGATGCAACTCCATCTACACGCTGAGATGTTTGTTGAAGCAGAGAGAGCAGAGGCCCTACAGCAGTTTTATGTCTTTGCTCTTATTCTGTGTTTTGTTCTTGAAGGCTCCTGGCCCTTAGCAGCAGTTATTTATAAAGATAGGGACTGAGATTTGATGGGAAGATGGACCGAGGGAGGGAAAGAGAAGCGGCCCTGGTTTCTCAGTGCAAACAAACAAACGCATACATTTTCTGGCAGCACTACCAGGGAATTAAGATTTTTCACTTCATTTGCAGAACGTGTTACAGAGGAGTGACCAAAATCTAAATATTTATTGTGCACACGGAAAACAAAGTGTCAGTCACTAAACTATTTTTTGTCTGAAAACAGTGGACAAAGGAAAAAAACAATATAACTATGGCATGAGTAGAAGGCAAACACACTTCAGGAAAATTATTTAAATAAGACTGCATTATATAGTGCTGTCTATTTCCGAGAACTTAACATTTTCTCAGTTAGCCCGATATAAACGGGCAGCTGCCGTTCAGAAGCTCTGATATCTCTTTTCCTTAAACTCCTTTGTCCCCTTGGGGACATTCCATCCTCCTCCACACTGTGCTATGGCAGTCAGTGCCCTCAAGACCCCAGTGATTTGCAGTTTTGCTCTCCCCAACACAGGGCATTCATTTTCAGCACTCATTTTGCTTTTGTACAAAGGAGTTAAAAATAACAGCCTCAACTCTATATTTTAAGACATGTACATTTGTAAATAAAACATTTGCTTCTGTTAAAGAACTTTTTTAAGAAAGTTGAGGGCACGTCCATTGTACCTAAAACTACACTTCAAAGTGAGTTTCTTTTGTCAGTGTTGAAGGCTGGCAATGGGACTTTTACTTTCTGAAAATAAAACAAACAAGAAAATATCAGAGGATTTTATATAAATATCTATGAAATATAATATATACAGTATATATATGTATGCATGTATATGTGTATGCATATGTGTGCAGATGTGTATATGTATACATGCATGTGTATACCTATTTGTATGCAGGTATATGTACACATATACATACATACAATGAAAGTTTGGTGTTCTTCTAGGTGGTCTGTACAGAGGATTACAGTTAACAGGTTATTTAGTTTCTTGGGGCCATAGAAATGTGTCTTGGTGGTCTGCAGAGGCAAGAGGCTTAGTTGAAGAACTGTCTGAGTTTCATTTGGCACCAGGATTTGAGCTGTGTACGCCAGCATACACTCCTCTGAATTAAACTACTGAATGTATTCTCAAGTTCGAAATGTGTCTTAAATGTCCCCGTAGTAAAATGGTGCTTTGAGGGAGACACTCCTGAAGCACTTAATGCCTAGGAAACAGATTTCCAGTCCTTGCTGTATCTGTAACATGAAAAGCGCTAGACACTGTCATCAGGTTCTTCACCGCAGCCCTTCCACCAGCTTCCAAACTCCCTGCCCTTGCCTGCGTGCCTAACAGGTGCTGCCAGCCCCCTCCTGCCTGCACTGCTCTGGGACATCAGTTAGTTGTAAGGCTCAGAGTGAGGCTGAGCTAGAGCACCGTTTACAGAACAGGACAAACAGTATGGAGTGGCAGTGAAAATACGTTAAAAAATATTCAATTTGCAAGCAAAAAAAATTAAGGAAACGGCACTAAGAGAATTTTATCATTAGTGCCTACCTTTGCTACGTGAGTTCAAAGGGAGTTCACATGAAATGTCTCTTCCTGGGACATCTTTGCTCAGTTACGCTCCCCTCCATCACCCATGCACACATTAACTCGGCTTCTTATTATATCGATAAATCAGTGAATCAGGTTTTTATTTAAGGCTGATTACAGGGCCAACGCTGTGCTAGGGACTATGGAGGCATTTTAGAAAGTCAAATGATCCATTTCCTTGCCAAGGAAAGTGCAAGCCTGTTGGGGGAAGAAAGAGTCATTACTAGACTCGTGTGAGAGCTTATTTTGCGTATCAACCTTAGGGAACTCTGTGACAGTTGAGTTGTCTTGACTGTCTATTTACATAATCGTTCCTTGCCCTAAGAGGGATAGGAGAGGGCTGGGGAAATGTTATACAGTCACCCTCTGTATCTGCAGGTTCCACACCTTCGGATTCAACCAACTGCAGATCAAAAGTATTCCCCCCCAAAATTCCAGAAAATTCCAAAAAGCAAAATTTGAATTTGCTGTGCACCAGAGATGATTTACATAGCACTTGCATCGTATTTACAACCATTTATATAGCATTTACATTGTATCAGGTATTATAAATAATGTAGAGATTATTTAAAGGATTCAGGAGGATGTGCCAAGTTATATGCAAATACCACACCATTTTATTGAAGGGAATTGAGCATTTGAGAAGTTTGGTATCCACGGGCATTATGGAATCAATCCTCAGCAGATACGGAGGAAGGACTGTACGTTAATTTCCCAGGGGCTCTGATTATCTGAGTTGAAGATTAGTTAGAGGAAGAGCTGTGACTGGCTTCCTCTCAAAGGCAACTTTACCCTCTTTGCCTACTAGGACCTGGGGCTCTTTCTATCACGGCTGAAATGCTGGGGACTAAATTTCCTTTGCTTGCATACTTGGGATCCTTGACTGGTATTGTTGCAATTTCTGATCTTTATTCTGTGTGGTTCCTTCATAAAGATCACATTTTGGCTCGTCTTAACTCTCTATTTCTACCTGGTGCCTCAGCTTTCATTGGTTTTAAGACAGTACTTCTCCAAGTGTGGTTTGTAGATTCCTAGTGTTCTCTGGGACTCTTCTAGTGGGTCCCCAGGTCCAAACTATTTTCCTACAGGTCCAAACTATTTTCCTAATAATATAAAGTATCATTTTCCCTTTTCACTCTGTTGATATTTGCACCAGTGATGCAGAAATCAACGGTTGGCAATGCTGCTGGTGCTTTAGCAAAGATCAAAGCAATGGCCCCATCCTGTATTTACTGTCTATGTTATATTCTTCCCCACTGCCACACACTCAGAATTTTAAAAAGTTAAGGATGTCTTGATGAACCAGCTTAAGGACTTAAGAATGTCCTAATGAAATAAAAAACGTATTCATTTTTGTTCTTGTAAAAGAGTGTCACTCGTTTCACTATGTTTTGAAAATAGTTATTTTCCATAAGATGTTACTTGTGTTAATATTTAATGAGTGTTTTCCATATTCTGTGTGGTGAAAGGTGAAGTATGCATGAAGTTCTGCTTCTGCATATCAAAGTATGAAGACTGTGTCTGGGAAAAGTACTGCGAGATTCAGCTATCTAGTCAGTTTTTCATAGAATATCACTTTTGCTTGAAAGAACAACTGATAGACACACTGTGGTTATTCAGACATGGGGATTAGGCAGGTATTTTCTTGAAAAAGAATGAAGCGAGCCTGTCACCTTAAGGAAAACAACTGACAGAATTTGTTGCCAATGACAAAATTCAAGCCTTTATGCAACAATTAGAGTTCTGGAAAACATTTAACTGCACTATGACAGCTTCTCAATAAAGACCTTTCTGAGGAGATGGGCGGTGAGAGTAATAAATGTGATTCTTTAATATTGTATAATGAAGTGTGTCAGTACTTGGAAGATGTTATAAAATCAAGGATGGGTTAGAAAGATCCTTTGGAAGTGCCATAGAGACAAATGGACTTTTAAGTGTCTACGTATGAAAAGTTCGTTGAGATGATCTCAGATTCCGCATTATGATTAATGTTTAAAAGACCACTACTTGTTGAATTTTGGTGCAGTAGCAAAGGACAGACACCACAATGACCTGAAAAGGATATAAAAATAATTCTGCCTTTTCCAATTATATATCTGTATGAAGCAGGATTTTCTTTAGCTACTTCCACAAAAAATAACACATGGTAACCGATTGAATATTGAAGACATGGTATATGACACGGATTTCTGGTTGGTCCTTTCTCCCTTAATGGCTCTTATTATACAGGTCTGGATTTGGCCAGATCCTAAGTATATCCGTTCCAATTACACAAGAGAAGACTGGGGACCCATTGACCCACTGTGATATCTTCTTGAGCAAGGATTTAACTTATCTTCAGGCCTCCATAAGCCCTAACCCTAATGGGCAACATGATGGCCGTTGGGACTCCAAGATACCAGTGTCAGATCAGACATTGTACCCAGTAACTCTCAAAATGTTTGGGTATTCCCCTTCTCAAATATTCTGGAGACATCTGAAGGCCACTTTGGGGGAAAGATTAGGGCAAGATTGATGTTATGTATTTTATATACTTGTAAGAACATTACAAGTTCCTTCCTTAAAGGAACATTGCCTCCTTGTTCATTAATGGGTTCTGGGTCTTGAACTCACTCAGATTTAATAACAGAATGAGAGATCACAACTTTCCAGTGTTGTAGCTTACATGAACAATTTTCATTTTTTTCTTAAATAAGACAAATAATTGGTTTCTCGTATTTTTAATCCCTAGGAACACCATGGTCTATTATCCTTGGTCATAGATCTTTGTGTATCAAGATACCCTGGTTGCCACATAAGTCTTGCTGCCCATTACAGTAGCCATATGCATCCCTTAAGGACTTCCACCTAGTATCTGTCATTCCAGAACCTATTATTCCCCCAGATTCTAGAGATCTTAGTTCTAGGACAGCCATCATCAAACCATCAAAATGGACAAGCCACCTGTACCGGTGCACCCTTCATCTTGTTGGTGAAGGGTTGGTTCTCTGGGTCCTCCTGGGAAGTGTGGTCAGATGGCAGGTTCTCCAATCTTGTATAATAAATCCGTTCTAACATTCTTACACTCATTCCTGAGTTTTCCACTGATAATTCTCCTAAGGCAATTATGGCATCTCTACAACATTTGTTGTGGGTCAGTGTTGTGTCCTAACTTTAAGGAGCCATATCAGAAACATATTCAGGCTGGCACTAAGTGTCCTTGACAAGACATTAAACTCTGAATCATGAGGGAGCCTTGCTATGTCAATATGTTATTACCTATCCAAATTTTAGTCCCTCCTGGTCTGATATCCTCAAGAGCTACTGCCACCCTCTTCCTCTGTATGCTACCAGGGTGTATTAAGCCATGTCTTGTAACTGGCTATTATGTAATATGGCTATTAAGGATGTCTGCTATTTTCTCTTAGAGCAAGCACTCTATTTCCCTGTGAAGACCATGCTATGATCCAACCACAATTATTGCTCTGGAGGCAATGAGGTTCCCACATGGGTAGCCCTAGGAAAGGACAAGCATCACGTAGCAAGATGTCTGCCATGGGTATTTTCAGGGTGTCCAGACAAGGCACACACCCTCTTCTAGCAATAAGGAGACAGTTAATTATGCTGGCCTGAAGGGTTCCAGAGGATTTTAGGGGTTCACAAACCTTAAGTTCATCTACCCAAAGGCCTCACCTCAGGGACTTCCTATTTTCCTGTCAGCTGTTGAGCTTATACATGGAGTCTCCTTTGTAGCTCTGTGATCTTTATTATTACACCCTGGCCATGATTTTCAGCATAGTCTGCCTCATGATTCCACAAGACAAAGGTTTCTTTTTACACTACCGTGGAAGTTTTCTGACTTTCACAGCCTGCCTTGAGTTGTAAGGAGACTAGCTTTGAGCCCATCAATTTTTTTCCACAAGACTTCTAAAGCAGTTAACAAAAGTAGCCAACTCCACACTCTTAGAATAACCTTTGCCCCATATGGTTCATTGTCACAGATGCTGCTTTCACCTTCTACCCAACCCTCCTCCCAATTAACCACCCGTAGGAATCTTAGTGCTTAGTACTGGCTACTGCCACCTGAGTTACTACTGTCTGACCAGGTCAAGAATTCCCTCTCACGAGTCTGCTTTCTGGGGCCAATTTTGATACGAGTTTTCTTCGTCAGTGTTTCTGTCAGAAAGCTTAAACTATGACAAGAGTTTGAAGGCAGGTAGTTTATGTGGGGGGGAAGTTTTTGCAGGGAACGGGAGTGGGGGACTGAGAAGAGTAGTCGGAGAAGATGCGAAGCCAGTATAGGATATATTTTGCCTGTATTCCTACTGTGGGCAACTGAGGCTAGACTGTCCTGAGATCTTCCAAGGAACCTGTATAATGAGCCTCGAGGTTATTCACTTGAGGACCAGCACACAGAATCGTTATGCACAGCACCTCCGCCCCCGCCCATGGATTTGAACTTGCTCCACTCATGTAGTCATTCATGCAGGCTCCCCAGGCAGCAGGTTCCAGACTCTGGAGCAGAGCAAGAGTACAGTGCAGTTGAGACAAAGTGCTGTCCGATTACCCATCCTAAGAATGAAGGCACCATTTTTGGCTGGAGCACACGGTGGAATGAGAGGATGGGAGATGGGGGTACAATGGGTGTTCAACACATGACTTTAGTGATCTTTAGGTTTTTTTTCTTTCCATTTCTGTTTCTCATGACCATGGACATGACCTAGACATTGCCTTCATCTGTAACTGCCTTACTCTGAAAAAATTAACTCCCATTTTGAATTATTGCAAAGTATCTTTAACCAATATTGCACAGTATGATGTCTCTTGATAATAAAGAGAAGTAACAAAACAATAAATAAAACTTTGAAAACAAATTTAGGGTTAACAAAGGGGAAAGGTCAGGGAGATGGATAAATTAGGAGTTTGGGATTAACATATATACACTACTATATATAAAATAATCAACAAGGACCTACTGTATAGCACAGGGAACTCTACTCAATACTTTGTAATAACCTGTATGGGAAAAGAATCTGAAAAAGAATGGATATATGTATATGATACCTGAATCACTTTGCTGTACACCTGAAACTAACACAACATTGTAAAATTAACTGTATTCCAATATAAAACAAAAATTAAAAAAACACATTAATATATATACATTGGCATCAGAGCTCTTTAGGAAACACATTTAGAGCTCGTTTATGTTATTTCCAAAGCTATAATTTAGGGAGCTTGACTTTATTCATTCATCGCATTTTTATTTTGAATCTAATACAGGCCAGGCACTATGTCAGACACGTGAGTCCAAGGACAAATGTAAAAAACAAAAAGCTTGCAGTGCTGAAACTGTAGGAAAGCATGCATGTAGCCATGCAAATAAACCATTTCAGAAGAGTGTGAGAATTCCTAGTAGATGAATATGCACAATGTTCTGGGATTAGAGAGGAAGGAGCAACCAATGTGTGTTAAAAAGGTAGAAAGAAGGTTTCATAAAGGAGTTAAACTTTGGGGCAGATTTTGAAGGATGAGTTGAACCTGGGTAGATGGAGAAGTAACAAGGACATTTGCAAAAGCACAGAAGCATGAAGAAGTGTGTCATGCTCACAACGTGGGGATTGAAGCAATATTTTGGGGTTGGTGGTGGGTGAGGGTAGAAATAAGAGATTTAAAATAAAAATTGCATGAGACTTTAGAAATGGATTGTGACATCTTGTGTAATGTATTAGTGAGTCTTTTACTGTCAAGAAATCACAGATTTAAATTTTAGCTTCATGATAGAGAGGAAGATAAATTGGAGAAGAAGCTTGGAGCTAGGAGACTGGTTAGAAAATTATTATAATAAGAGAAGATGTATGAATTGGGGCAGGGACAGTAGGAATACAAAATGATGGATGGAATTCTGAGATACAACTGAAATAGAATCAACAGAATTTGCTTAATTGATTCTCCTGGCCCCCTTTTATAAGGACTCTTGTCCTTATCTTACCCTAATCTCAATAATTTTATATTAAAGTATGGAAAAAGAAGAGTAAAGTTTCTATTTGGATGACTGATAGGTAGTACCATTAACTAAGATTAAGATATCAAGGGGAAATCTATATCTGGAGGTGCGGGAAAAAAATGAGTCACTTTTGAGAAGTGTTAAGGTACAAAAGGGGACAAGCCATAGGATGATGCCCAGTAAGGGACCACACTCAGTTTCTAGAAGAGCTCCTCTATTTCTTTGATCTCAGTTACCAACTGTACGATTAAGACCATCATGTTTAGATGTCCAGGACAAATTGCCCTTTGGAATTCAAAACAGTGTCTCACAAGCATCTCAGACTCATCATATCCTAAACTAAACCTATTTTCCTCCAAATCGTCTTTATCCAGTGTCATTTATATTAGAAAATGACATTTATTTACATTAGAAAATAGCATTACCATTTAACAGTTTATTAATGTTATGTTTGGTCAAGAAATATGTACTAGCCTGTGCCAGGCACTGTTTTAGGATGCTGAAAGAAAAGCAGTGGTGATCAAAAGCAAGTCTGCTCTCATTTGCAAAGAAAAAAAAAAGAACATAAATGAATAACAGGTTAATTGATGATAGCTATCATGAAAAATAAAGCCAACTTAGGGGATAGAGAATGAGAGGAGTATTTTAGATAAGATGGTAAAGGAGTTTCTCTGATGAGGTAAGATTTGAGCAGAGCTCTGGAGAAAGTGAAGAGGTTTGCTCATAGGATACATGCAGTATTACTTTCCTATGGCTGCTGTAACAAACTACGAACAACTTAGTAGCTCAAAACAACACAGATGTATTAGCTTACAGTCTGGAGGTCAGAAGTCCAAAGTGGCTCTTAGTTGGGCTAATATCAAGGTGCAGGTAGAACTGTATTCCCTCTGGAGGTCGAGGGAAACTTTGTTACTTGCCTTTTCCACTTTTAGACGTTAGCTGCTTTCCTTGGCTTGTACTTTCTTCTCTCTTCCAGCATAATGCCTCCTGCTTCTCATAGGACTCGTGACTATATTGGGTCCACCTGAATAATCCACAGTAATCTCCCCCATCTGAAGATACTTAACTTAATCATATCTGCAGGCTACTTTTTGCCATGTCAGGTATTCACAGGTTTTGGGCATTAGGATGTAGATTTTTTTTCTTTTTTGGGGGTGGTGGTGATTATTCTGTCTACTGTACACACTAATACACTAATATTCATTCCTCCCAGGCAGTGGGAGGATACATGTCAAAGCTATGAGGTAAGAGCATGCTTGGGGCTTTTGCTAGGAACTTGGGTGTCATACCTAATCAATCCTTGAATCTTTTCAATGAAAACGTCTAATCATTTCTTGATTATGTATATTTCTCTCTATCTTAACCTCTGATCAAAACACAACAATCTTTTATGTGGACTAATATAACCGTCTTTGAAACCACCTCTTGAATCCATTCTTGACTCTTATAAATCTATTCCCTTCAGAGTAATAAGGATCTTTTCAAAATGCAAATTGAATCATGTCAACTCCCTACTTAAAGTTCTTATGTGAATTTCTGCTTGTTCCTAAGTTAATTGGCCATCTATATCCAAATTTTTTGCACATTCTCCTGTATGGTCAGGCCACTCAAGATGGTTGCTCTCTTGCTCTCTGTACATCCCCTGCCCAGCCAGAGCCTGCTTCACCTACATCTACTCACGTGACTGACCTTCCTGCACACTTGTTCCAGGCCCCAGCTTGTGACTGTTCTTATCAAAGGGGCAGTGAGGGGCGTGCCCTTCTACTGGTTTCCCTGGTAACTAATGAGCTCACCTGACGTCAATTCCCCCATAACTGATAATCTCCCTTCCCCCTCCCCGGGAGTGAAGACTGCCACCATGTCCTGCCTGCTGTGAGCGGTGGGGTGTCACTCTAGACCTTGCTTCAGAGGTTTAAGCTCCCCTATCCATTAAACCATTGATGTCTCTGTTGCTGACTCCACGTTCTTTCTTCGGTCTTGAAGCTGGGTGAGCACAGGGCTTGTAGGCCTGTGGGGTGCAGCCCAACATCTCCTAAAAACCATTCAGTAACTTGAAGGTGCAGACAAAAAAATTCACTGCATAAATAACAACAGAAGTATCACTGGAGCCATTGATGCCTCGGCCAGCCTGCAGGCATGGGAGCACAAGAGGATGAGGTGAATGACTGCAAATAGAAGACTGAGAAGCTGAGGACACAGACCAAAATCACCCCAGAAAAGCCTAACACTAAGTGTTTAAATACTAGGCACAGCTCCGGCTACAGGGAAGGGTTTGATAAGTGTGTGCACCTGAGTGTCTGCTTCAGAAAAGCAATACTTCTGAGAGGAGAAGGCAAATAGAAAGGGGAGGAAATTCCGTGGCGGTCCAGTGGTTAAGAATCCATGCTTTCATTGCAGGGAGCACGGGTTCCATTCCTGGTCGGGGAACTAAGATCCTGCATGACCTGCGGTGGAGCCGAAAAAAAAAAAAGGAAGGGGAGGCATCCTTTATAAACATGTAGTGAAAGGAGAGAGAAGTTCAAGGAGGATATCAGGAATACTAGATAACTACCTGAAACACTAGATAACTGCAGAAACACTAGATAACTACCTGAAAACCAACTTGCTTCTGCTACTCACCATGTTGTCCAAGGGTGAAGCTGCCCTTCACTCTAGTAGAAGAGGGCACTTTTTAAAAAAATTTTTTTGCGGTACGCGCGCCTCCCACCGCTGCGGCCCCTCCCGCCGCGGAGCACAGGCTCCGGACGCGCAGGCCCAGCGGCCATGGCTCACGGGCCCAGCCGCTCCGCGGCATGTGGGATCTTCCCGGACCGGACTGGGGCACGAACCCGCGTCCCCCGCATCGGCAGGCGGACCCTCAACCACTGCGCCACCAGGGAAGCCCGAAGAGGGCACTTTTGCACAACATTCTGGAGTGTTGTCCAGAAAATGAACTGGAACAGGAAAAACACATTCCATCCATACAGAGTTACGGTAGGAAGAGAAAATGAAAACAAAACACTAAAGCTATTGAAATTTCCCCCATAGACCTCAAGCACAAAGCAGAAGAAAACGGTAATACCCTAAACTGAATGAAAGAGCCTCAAACGAGCATTTCATGATTTCTGCTGTAACTGAATATAACTAAGAACCTAACTAACTAATTAGGAAGGAACAGCTCTTCCTTTTAGTAGAATGCCAAATAACAATGATGAAGCTAGAAAATTGCAGTTTTGCAACCATCAGTTATAATTCGGGCAAGAATTTTCAACAGGCGTTAAAACTCGTGGGTGGAAATTTTGTTGAGGAGCAAGGTATTTGCCTAGAATCAAGATATTTATTACATAAAAGAAAAATAGTAACATGGTGGAGGAAACTAGTGGGTAGTACTTCAACCTAGTGATCAAAGTTAACTTCTCTAATAAAGGTAACATTGACATCATCTGTAGCCTGATGTGATGCAATGAGAAGACACATCAGTTATTCAGCCCTGCAGCCAGAAATGCATAACTGGACTCTAATCATGGGGAAACATTAGATAAACTCAAATGGAAGAAATATCCTCCCAAAATGTCAATGTTGTGGGGAAAGGAAAAAAGGTGAAGGAGTTATTCCAGATTAAATGAGATTAAGGAGACATGATAAATAAATACATTGCATGATCCTGGATTGCACCCTAGGTAGGAGAAAACAATACTACATAGGACATTTTTGGATGTCAAGTGGCCAAGCAGACCCTACGCAGCAGCACAGTGGCTGCTGAGGCCAAAAGGATCATTCCTGCAGCTGTTGAGTTGACCTGCCACACTTTCCTGGATTTGGCCAGTAAGGAGACAGGAAGCCCAAATGGATTCAGTTTATTATTGACACAGTGCACAGGAGGTCATCATGGTGTGAGTTCCCCATGTCCCCCATCTCGCAACGTGATGCCGAGTGGAGAGGCCAGGTAACAGGTGGCATGAGTGGTGGGATTTGCTAAGGGGCCAATTGTAAGGTGGAGCCGAATAGTTATGTAGATTACTCAGCGGTCTGCAGCTGTGTCGTAGGGGGTTGGGGAGAAGAAAGTCCTGGGCTTAAATGAAACTAAGGAGAGGGATGAGACACAGCTCCGTGGCAGCTTCTCTCAGGCTGGGTATCTCTCCTCGATCCAGGAGGATTCTAGGATGTCTGCCAGGACGCAGGGGAGACTGGTCAAGCCTTGCCTATGTGGACTACGTGGAGACAGGCAAGGTGTTAGGGTGCCGGGTGGCAGAACTACTGCCCTATGTTGCAGGCAGAATAATGCTCCCCTCTCACCCTCGTGATGGCTACTCCCTAATCCCAGACCTGCAAATATGTTCCTTTACATGGCTAAGCGACTTTTCAGCTGCGATTAAGGTTACAGATCTTGATGAGAGATTATACTGGATTATCTGGGTGGGCTCAACTTCATCACATGAGTCCTTAGAAGTGAAGAACCTCCCTGTGGTCAGAGAGGGAGATACAACAATTCCTGACCCACCACTGCTGGCCTTGAAGATGGAGGAACGAGGCCACAGGCCAAAACAATGGCAGCGGTCTCTGGAATCTGGGAATGGCTGTCATCCTGTAGCCAGCCAGGAAACAGGGACCTCAGTCCTACAACATCAAGGAACTGAATTCTTCAACAACCCAAATGAGCAAGGTAAGATTTCCCTCCTAGAGCCTCCAGAAAGGAGCGCAGCCTGCCAGTGCCTTGACTGTGGTCCAGTGAGAACTGTACAAGATTTGTGACCTACAGAATTATAAGAAATACATGTCTATTTTTTTAAGTCACTAAATTGGTTGTGGTTTGTTACAGCAGTGATAGAAAATGAATATAGCCCGCAATGTTTTAACTGGCTAAATTGGAATATGGGCTGTGGTATTATAATCCTTACTCTTCCTAGAATTTGATACTCTACTATGGTTGCACAAGAGTTCTTTTGTTCTTAGGAAATACTCTGAGGTATTTAGGGGAATGGGAATATATATTGCAGTTTACACTCAAATGGTGTCACAAATGTGACAAAATGTTAATGATTGGTGGAATCTGGGTAAAGAGGTCTCAGTAAAGGGTACCATTCTTATATCATTCTTGTGATTTTTAAGTTTGATATTATTTCCAAATAAAAAGTTTTTTTTTTTTTCTTTTTTAAGTACTAAGTAACATCCCCTGTGCTCCTTCTACTTAAGCCTTAATTAACCACGACCTACCAGCTCCATGGCTCCGGCTTAGGTTTTTAGCCTCGTAGTATCTGCTTCACTCTCCCCCTCTCTCTCCATGGCCCAGCCTCTCTGCTCTTCCTCAGAGCCTTCACACACATGGGTCTGCCTGCCTGGTACACTCTTTGCCCTTTCTTGTTGGACAGTAGCAATACCAAAGAAAGATAAGGCAGAAAGAATACAACAAAACCCTTTCAACCATTAATGCAGTCTACAAGACAAAAATTCATAATACATTAAAAGGCTAAATAACATTTCAGTGCATTTTAAAAAGTTTAAATTCCTGACTTGGGAATAAATAACTAATATAAGGAACAGAGGTTTTCCCAGTTAAAGACTTGCATTTTTCTATATAAAATGTTTGTTGTAAAAGCTTACTTTAATAATAAGAAGAAAAGGGTGATTTTAGGAGAATATTGTGAGTATTTTCTGCAGAACCATACTTTAGATAATGCCAAGTCCATACTTGGGCAGAAGGGAGCGGGCTTTCTCTGGAAGTGCCTCCTCAGGGCTCTTCTAGCCACACGTATACTCGGAAAAACAGGGTCATATGATGTTATATTGCATTACATACAACATTGCACAGCATACATTACACAGAACATGGCAACTTCATGTTCATTCACTACATTACTTCTATATGTTACACAGATTATATTACATGCAGCATAACATTATCTAGGGTCACACAACATTATGCCCACTTACAAAGTTCAAGGTCCAGTCTCAACGCTCTTTGGAGTGTCATCTGCCACATCCAACTTGGATAACAGTGGCTCATTTCCTCTTATCCTTATTCACTGAACAAATAATTACCTATGACAAGCATTTGCTTTCCTATATGTCCAATGCACTGTGTAAAGTGATGAGGAAACAAATATATGTCCATATATAATTACCAGATCAGAAGGGATGTGAATCCAGAAAATGAAATAGTTGTTTTAATATGCTCAAGATTTGTCTCTATTAATTTTATGCTGAATGTGTATACGGTCGGAGACAGATTCCTTATTTATTACCCCATAGTAAATACTAAGTGCCCCTGACCCCTGCTCCGTGCCCTGCCCCTTGACCATGCTCGGGGGCCAGTGGAAATGCGTGAGGAACAGAGAACAAAGGATTAACAATGGACTGTTAGATAGCCATCCCACTTTCCTCCTGAAAGGCAGAAAACACCCTTTGTTCTTTTTTTTTTTTTTTTTTGCGGTATGCGGGCCTCTCACTGTTGTGGCCTCTCCCATTGCGGAGCACAGGCTCCGGACGCGCAGGTTCAGCAGCCATGGCTCACGGGCCCAGCCGCTCCGCAGCATGTGGGATCTTCCCGGACCTGGGCACGAACCCGTGTCCCCTGCATTGGCAGGCGGACTCTCAACCACTGTGCCACCAGGGAAGCCCATCCTAACCACTTTTAAGGTAAATATATCTTTCCAAGATAAACCCTGAATATCTCAGATTTTATGACCTATAGATGTCTCCAAGGTCTGGGTTTCAGACTTTTTGAAATATAAATGCCTAAGGACATAGTTCCTGAGATTTCCCAACACCTTGGGAGCTTAATTTAGGGACCTACTCCAGGCTGTAAGAGAAGTTTTATTCTCCTTTCTGATCTCTGAACAATTAACTAAACAAATGGATACAGACCTAATTCTCATGGCATGTGAAGAGTCTAGGGAAGGTATGACTTTTACAGGAACACAGAAATCCAAGGAAGTTTTAATTCCCCCCAGAAGTTGATAAAGAAGTTCAAAGGCAAGAGACATAATGAAGGATTATGATGATATGATACGCAGGTGATACGCAAAATCGTCATAGAAGATTTTCTTCTGGGTGAAGTTTGAATGGTGGATATAATTTCCATAGTGCATATAAGATAGTAGTGATTTCTTATAATTTATGAATAATAAAGTTTATTGTGTATAAATTATAAGAATTGCTGCTAATAATTTATAAGGTTTAAAAAATACAGACTTTACAGTTGGTCCATTTTTTGTTCTTGTATACCTAAATAAACTTTGCAAAATAAGAATCTTAGCAATAACACATCATCAACCTTGTTTATAGAAGAAACGAAAATAAAATGATCACTAAAATAAAATGAATTTGAGTTATTTGATAAAAAACTTAGCTGAAAAAAAATTTAAACTTTATTCTCCTGTGATATCTTTTCTTTGTTATCTCATCAAATTGAACTCTTTTATTCATTTTTCTATTTGGGATCGTATTGAAGCAAGGTAGATAAATTTTTATATACCTTAATTAAGTAACTGGAGTAAACAGTCTTCTAGCTAATTATGTGTTTCTCCTCTCCCTTCCTCATTCTTTTGGATTACATAGGGAATGACAATATTGCTCTGAATTTACTGCAGCAAAATGCTTGGATTTCAAAGCATACACAATGAGAAAAGACATATGAGAGGATGGCCAGTACAAAATAAAGATCAGTTTTTCCCCAGAAATTGATGAAAATATATCATCACATAATATTTAAGAACTTTCTTATGGCTAAGTAATTACTCAGTGCAAAAGACAGTTATTATAATTTTAATCAGGTCCAAAGAACAAATTACATTGCTAATTGTCAAAATGGAGGTTAAACACAATTTGAAATTGAGCATATCATGGAAAATGAAATCTATGTTCTTAAAGGTGACCAAATGTACATGGACTACAGAGACATTTTTAGTACAGTATCATGAGTATTCAGTTAGAAATTAAAAATCAGAAATACTAGCTGTAGCTGAATTTCCATTCATGTCATTTACTTTTTCATTCCTTAAATATTATATATATATATTATATTGTTTAATTCAGCAAAGTAGTAACAGATGCAAAAACAGTTGCATTTGAGAAAATACTTCTAAATTTAGTTTCTTAAAGTTAAAATTTTATGTTTGAATATTTAAAAACCATTTTAAAATAAAATTAATAATGTTGATTAAACAATCTGATTTCTTTGGACTATTAAAATTCAACTATTTTGTCCAAAATATTATTTAATATTCTTGTAAAATGGAATTTACATTGTACATATATTGTAATAACATTGCTGTATTTTTAAAAACAAGACATCATTTACCTATGAGCTGAAAAACAAATTTGAATATGAACTTAAATTTCCCTATTATTTCAAGGTGCTTTCTGTAAATGGAAAGCTTAATGTGCAAAAGTTACAAGGAACATCCACAATTCATGGAGAAAGGAACAGTAAACACAGCAAGTCCTAGACAATTTTAAATAGCTGTCTTCTCATTGTAAACGTTTGTTGACCTTATATGAATTACTCATCTCACAATCCATTGATAAAATATCAGTCCTCCTCAGCAGGTTGTTTTAAAATCCTGAATGATACACAGTGCAATGATTACATTTCCTCTCTGCCATGTGCACTTTAGAAAACCCCACTAACAGGGAGATCGAAACTGCCTGCTAAACGCTTTCTCAAAGATTGTTTGGTTTTAAACTGTATTTAATGCTGAAGTGAAACATATTCCACATCCAGGAAAATCATACTGGTGATGAAACCCTTCAAAGCTTAATAAAAGAGTGTAGAAAAAAACCTACCTGTCTTCTAGAATTAGACTGTATGAAGGTAATTGAGCCAAATGGCAGTTTTATCCCCAAGTGAAATTACTTCCACTGCATAGAATATGAGACATCTAAAGATTTATCTGACATTCTTGATACCTCAGCAGTGACACTGATATTGAATGACACATTTGGCATAAGGGAAGGATCATTTCTCTTTAGAATCCTCTGTATTTGTTAATTAAATGATCATTGCTGGATGCATCCTCTTCATGAATATAAATTACTAGCCCAGGAAAGGGCTTATATTTGTATGGCATCTCTTATTATGAAGCATTTTCCAGGGTGCAATGAACCCATTTTACATTGCCCCTTGACATATTTAGAGATTACTTCATCCAGCACTGCAACATCATCCTTAAATAACTGTGTTATATTCAGGATGTATTTTAGTAAATATAACAGTCTTATCCTGACTTGCGGAAGTTATTTTTTTTCCCTTTAACTAGGCACATATTGCCAGCAGAATTCTGTGCACTCAGACTCTTTGGTAACGGGCTATAATAATCTTATTTCTTTGAGCACCCTATTGACAATTGCTGACATGTCATTAAATTTGACTATCATTGATTTTTATTTCCTTTTGGCACTATTATTTAAACTCAGTGTGATTTCTGAGTAATAGACTGTGCTCCCATGGCTATGTTTCTTACCAGAATATAAGCTTTATGAGGGCAGAGATTTTTGTCTGTTTTATTTCCTTTGTATCTCAATGCCCCAAACAGTGCCTGGCACATAGTAAATGCTCAATAGTTTTGATTGACTGAATCAGTGATATAAATAAACAAGAGAGAAGAAACATATATATTTATTATATTATCTTTATTGAAATAATATACAATAATGGATTAATTCCAGACTATAAATTAGAAGTAATTTGTCACCTAATATGGAATAAATATTACAAATAACTGAAAAAACCTAATAACTTCTGCATTTCAATGGACATTTGTCCTGTTGTTTGCCATCCAATTTCTTTTTAACATCCCTCTTTCTATTGAGAACATTCTCATGAGAATGTCTAAGAGTCTCATTTCTGATTTTCTACAACTCGAATCCAATATCCCCTGCATTTTAGCCTCTTTTTCAGATATATCATCATAGTCACATTTTATAGTATAGAATACAGATTATTCATTATACCATTCACCTCATATATAATATTTTGAAAATTTTATATTTTTATTATAGCTGACAGGTTTTGGTATTAAGTTTATGTTCCATGCTCCTTTAATGTTTTTCTTCTGCAAAACTTTGCATACAACTTTTCCTTGAATGTTTGATAGAATTAACCAGTATAACTATCCAGTCCTGAAGTTTTATTTTGGAGAGTTTTCTTTTTGGTCTCTTTTGGTGAATTTACTATATGCCCTTGAAATGAATGGGTGTTCTTCATTTCTCTCAATTACTGAAAGAGTGGTGTAGCAGTCATCTGCTGTGGTTGTGGAATTGTCTGTTTCTCCCTTTAATTTTAAAATTTTGATTCTTCATGTAATTTGGGGCTCTTTTGGTAGGTGTGCACATAATTTATGGTATTTCCTCATAAATTATACCTTTTATGATTACTAAATGTTGCTCTTTATTTCTGGTATCACCCTTTGTATTGATGTCAATTTCATTTGATATAACTACTCTAGCCTTCTTATGTTTATAGTTTGCATGGTACACTCTTTCACTATTGTTTACTCTCAACCTATTTTCATTTTATATTAAAATGTGTCCCTCATAGGCAGCTTGTGAATGGGTTTTGCTTTTTAAAAAATTCTGCCAATCTCTGGCTTTTAATGGAAGTATTTAGACCAATAATATTTAATGTAATTTTTGATATGGTTGGGTTTAGGTCTACCATTTTTAATGTTCCATTTGTATCCTCTATTTCCCCCCTTATTTTCATTTTTATGCTTTCTTTTGAATTATTGGAATATTTTTGATATTCTATTTTAACCTGTCTATTGGGTATTTTTGCTAAATATATTTGTTTTATATTATATTGCAGTCTACATAACTAAACATGTACCATCTACTTGGCATTAATATTGTATCACTCATTTAAAATGTAAAAACTTTGCAACCAGATAGGTTCTTTTACCCCCATGCTCAACTGACTTTATTATAGTTTTCATATGTATGACATCTACAAATATTACCCACCTGATAATGAACTTTCAATTTTTTAAATTAATTTTTATTGGTGCATAGTTGCTTTACAATGTTATGTTAGTTTCTACTGTACAGCAAAATGCGTCAGCTATACATATACATATATCTGCTAGTTTTTGGATTTCCTTCCCATTTAGGTCACCGCAGTGCATTAAGTAGAGTTCCCTGTGCTATACAGTAAGTTCTCATTTGTTGTGTATTTTATACAATAGTATCAGTAGTGTATATGTGTCAATCCCAATCTCCCAATTCCTCCCACCACCCCCTTCCCCCTTGGTATCCATAGATTTGTTCTCTATGTCTGTGTTTCTATTTCTACTTTGCAAATAAGATCATCTATATCATTTTTCTAGATCCCACATATATGTGTTAATACACGATATTTGTTTTTCTCTTTCTTATTTTGCTCTGTATGACAGTCTCTAGGTCCATCCACGTCTCTACAAATAACCAGTCTCATTCCTTTTTATGGCTGAGTAATATTCCATTGTATATATGTACCACATCTTCTTTATCCATTCCTCTGTTGATGGACATTTAGGTTGCTTCCATGACCTGACTTTTGTAAATAGTGCTGCTATGAACATTGCAGTGCATGTACATTTTTGAATTATGGTTTTCTCAGGGTATATGCCCAGCAGTGGGATTGCTGGGTTATACGTAGTTCTATTTTTATTTTTTTAAGGAAGCTCCATACTGTTTTTCATAGTGGCTGTATCAATTTACATTTCCACCAACAGTGCAGGAGGATTCTCTTTTCTCCACACCCTTTCCAACATTTACTGTTTGTAGATTTTTTTAATGATGGCCATTCTGACTGGTGTGAGGTGATAACTCATTATAGTTGTGATTTGCGTTTCTCTAGTAATTAGTGATGTTGAACATCTTTTCATGTGTTTGTTGGCAATCTGTCTTCTTTGAAGAAATGACTCTTCAGGTCTTCTGCCCATTTCTTTTTTAAAATTAATTAATTAATTTATTTTTGGCCTCATTGGGTCTTCGTTGTTGCATGCAGGCTTTCTCTAGTTGTGGTGAGCAGGGGCTACTCTTCATTGCGGTGCGCAGTCTTCTCACTGTGGTGGCTTCTTTTGTTGTGGAGCACGGGCTCTAGGTGTGTGGGCTTCAGTAGTTGTGGCATGCAGGCTCGGTAGTTGTGGCTCACGGGCTCTAGAGCACAGGCTCAGTAGTTGTGGCACATGGGCTTATTTTCTCCGCAGCGTGTGGGATCTTCCTGGACCAGGGCTCGAACCCGTGTCCCCTGCATTGGCAGGCAGATTCTTAACCACTGCACCACCAGGGAAGCCCTAGGTCTTCCGCCCATTTTTGGATTGGGTTGTTTGTTTCTTCTGATATTGAGCTTCATGAGCTGCTTGTATATTTTGGAGATTAATCCTTTGCCAGTTGCTTGGTTTGGAAATATTTTCTCGCATTCTGAGGGTTGTCTTTTTGTCTTGTTTATGGTTTCCTTTGCTGTGCAAAAGCTTTTAAGTTTAATTAGGTGCCATTTGTTTATTTTTGGTTTTATTTTCATTACTCTAGGTGGTGGGTCAAAAGAGATCTTGCTGTGATTTATGTCAAGGTGTGTTCTGCCTATGTTTTCCTCTAAGAGTTTTATAGTGTCTGACCTTACATTTAGGTCTTTAATCCATTTTGAGTTTATTTTTGTGTATAGTGTTAGGGAGTGTTCTAATTTCATTCTTTTACATATAGCTGTCCAATTTTCCCCACACCACTTATTGAAGAGGCTGTCTTTTCTCCATTGTATATTCTTGCCTCCTTTGTAATAGATTAGGTGACCACAGGTGTGTGGGTTTATCTCTGTCACCCAATAATGAGTTTTTAAAAACAGTCATACATTATGAAGAAGGACAGTCTTTTATATTTAACTGTTGGTGACAACTTCTCTTGGTTTTCTTTCACCAAAAAATGTCTTTACTTTGCCTTCATTTCTAAAAAATATTTTTGCCGGATTTGGAACTCTAGGTTGAGAGTGTTCCTTTTTCTTTTCTATTTTCCACACTTTAAAGATGCTATTCCATTGTTTTATCGTCTTCATGATTTCTGTTGAGCAATCCACAGTAACTCAAATTGCCCCTTTCCCTACCCCTCATATATAATGTGCTGTTTTCTTGCTGCTTTCGATATTTTTAAAAAGTTCTAATTTTAGTAGTTTGATTATGACATCACTAGAAATTTTGATTTTATCCTGATTAGGGTTCACTGAGGTTTGTTTTTTTTTTTGATCTGTAGATATAACTTTTTCACCAAATTTTGGGAGTTTTTAATCTGTATTTCTTCACATTTTGGGGAGTATCAATCTCTTTCTCTTCTTTTTCTGGGACTCCAATTACATATCTATTAGACCATTGATATTGCCCTACAGGTTCTCAAACTTCGTGCTTTTTTTTCTCAGTATATTTTTTCTTTCTTTCAATTGAATATTTTTCTTGTTTTATCTTTCCATTTACTGCTTATCTTTCCTGACATGTTCATTCTGCTCATAGGTACAGATTTTATTTTATGTTCTAAAACTTCCTTTTGGTTCTTTTTTATATTTTTTATTCTTCAACTAATATTTCCTTCCTTTTTATACATTTGAAGTGTTTTTCCCTTTACCTCATGGTGCATACTTATAGTAGCTACTTTAAAGTTTTTGCCTGATAATTCTAACATTTGGATTTTCATGGGATTCATATGTGTAGATTGTCTCTTTCCTTGAGAATAGGCTACATTTTCCTGGTTATTCACCTGTTGAGTAATTTTGAATTTTATATTGGGCAATTTTAATGTTTTGTTGTATAGGCTCTGGGTTGAGTTGTAATTCTCCAGATAATATGGATGTTTTTGTTTTAGAAGGCAACCAAACATGGGTTTATACAGTGAGTTCTGTCTCTCATTCTGTGTATAGCGTTCAAAACTCAGTTAAGCTTTTTACCTTTTGGTTTGAATCTATCCTATACATGTGTAGTTCAAGAGTTAGACTGTTACTTGTGCAGCTTCATATATGAAATTAGGGGATGTCCTTTTATTCCCTTAGGTATTTCTTCCTTTCTCTTCTACTCTCAGGGGCTCTCCCTGATTCCACTAACAAGAGGTATGGTGGCGTTCCTGTTAGAGTATTAGCTGGCTGGGTAGAACTCTCCATAACTGTGACCTACTCTTGGGGTAAAGAAAAAAAAACAACACAGCAAATCCATCCCCATGCAAGTTGCTTCTCTAAGTTTTTACTCCCTTGAAGAATCTGACTACTTTTTTTTCTCTTACTTTTCAGAGTTTTCATGTAGTTTATTTTGGATTTTGTCTAAAATTTATAGCTGAAATCAGGAAGAGGAATGGACCATAGGAGGCTTACACCACTACAGCAGAAGCAAAACTCTTATGTCTTATCTCCTTAACCTCTGCCATGTCTCTGTTTTAACTAGAGACTTTATATATTTCTGGGATTTTTTCTTAATGTGAGACTTCAAGGTATTTGCTATTTTATTAAGTGTTTAATATTTTTCAATTGATATTTTGTTTTCTATTTCTTTAATTTCTGATCTATATTTATGATTTGTTCCCTTCTATCATCTTTTATTGCTTTCCTTAAATTTAAAAACGTTCGAAAATGAGAGGTTTAGCTAATTAACCCAATGCTTGTATTAAAATATAAGCATTTAAATGATAAAGATCTCTTTTTTAACAGCTTTATTGAGGCATAATTGATATACAAAGAACTGAACATATTTAATGTGTACAATTTGATAGGTTTGGGCATATGCAAGCACTCATGATACCATCATTACAATCAAAGTAACAGACATATCCAACACTTCCTAGAGTTTCCTTGTGTTCCCCCAACCTTTTTTTTGTGTGTGTGGTAAGAATACTTAACAGAAGATATACCTTCTTAACAAACTTTGAAGTTCACAATACTGTATTAACTATAGACATTTTGTTGTGCAGCAGATTTCTAGAAGGTATTCATCTAGCGTAACTGAAACTTTAGACACACTGAGCAATAGCTCCCTATTTCCCTCAACCTCCAGCCCCTGGAAGCCACTATTGTATTTTCTGTTTCTATGCGTTTGACTATTTTGTATACCTCATATAACTGGAATCATGTAGTATTTGTCCTATAAAGTTCTCTTTAAATACCATTTTCACTGTACCCTATGAACTATAAAGTGGAGTATTTAAAATATAGCTGTACGTTTAAATTAAATTTATATTATTTTTTGTTCAGTGGGTTATTCTGAAGTGTGTTTTGAAATTTCCAAATGTAAGTTTTGTAAACTCTGTCTTTCCATTACTATTTCTAGTTTAATTGTCTCGGGGCAAGGAAACTTTCTTCTTTGAAACTTTTCTTTTTTAAAAAACATTTATTTATTTATTTATCTTTTTATTTATTTTTGGATGCGTTGGGTCTTCATCGCTGCATGCAGGCTATCTCTAGTTGCGGCGAGCGGGGGCGACTTTTCACTGCTGAGCTGGGGCTTCTCATTTGCGGTGGCTTCTTGTTGCAGAGCATGAGCTCTTAGGCACGCGGGCTTCAGTAGTTGCAGCACTGGGGTTCAGTAGTTCCAGAATGCAGGCTCTAGGGCACGCGGGCTTCAGCAGTTGTGGCTCACGGGCTTAGTTGCTCCACTGTATGTGGGATCTTCCTGGACCAGGGATTGAACTAGTGTCCCCTGCATTGGCAGGTGGATTCTTAACCATTGTGCTACCAGGGAAGTTCCAAAGCTTGCCTTATGACTTAATGTGATGGTCAACTATTACAAATGTGGGATATATCTTACTAAGATAAGGTAGAGTATCCAGGCAGTGGGATATTTAATTAATCTTGATAGCTTTGACTTCAAAGTGAAAAAGGAAATCCAGTTGTTTTATTTCTCAATAGATTTTTTGATTTTTATTTAGAAGTCCAGAGAAAGAGGTAATTATATATATAATTTATTTTTAAAACAAATAAATAAAAGAGAAGTATAAACAAAATCTGAGAGCATTTGCAAAGGGTAAGAATATGTTGATGGACTGTTGGAGCATGGAATCTAAGTTATATTAGGAGGAAACGGATATCATGGTGGTAGGCAGGGAGAATGGCTTCTAGATATACAAGAGTGGGAACAATGAACTGGAAATATAGGAAGTATTGATTAAAGAACTTCATGTTTAAGGTTTCAGAGTGGATGGATTTACTGTGATTTCAATATACACTGGGAACAAATGGGTTGAAGAAAAGCAATATTGGAGGTGAGATGGGCAGTTACTGAGGGAAGGGACGGTGGATGGGTCACATGGGTGCATAAGACATCAAGAATAATTGTAAGAATTGGGGATGAGAGAAAGACAAGAAACAAGGAGATAAAATCATCTTTAAATGACAGGAACTGACTAAAATGCAGTATATACTGTTATGGACCGAACTGTATACCTCCCAAAATTCATATGTTGAAACACTCACCCCTACTATAGCTGCATTTGAAGATAGGGCCTTTGAAGAGGCAATAAGTTAAATGAGGTCATAAGGATGCAGCTCTAATCTGGTATGACTAGTGTCTTTATAAGTAGAGGAAGAAACACCAAGGATGCATACACATAGAGAAAAGGCCAGGTGAGGACACAGCAAGAAGGTGGCCATGTGCAAGCCAAGGAAAGATAGCTCAGGAAATACTGAATCTGCAGACACCATGATCTTGAACTTCCAGCCTCCAGAACTGTGAGAGATAAATGTTTGTTATTAAGCCATCCAGTCTGTGGTATTTTGCTATGGCAGTCTTAGTAGACTAATACAATGGCAAAAACTAAGAGGCACGTCAGGGGATATAGCTAGGTGGCATGAGATTTAGGAGATTTTAGATCTTTAGAAAGGAAGGAAGGAAAAGGGGACATAAGAAGTAAATAGTAAACAATGAAAGAGTCAGTGTCACTTCTTTTTTGTGAGTGACTTGGAATGTAAGGGAAACCATCTTGACTTGAGAGCACTGCAGTTGAAGCTATGCCCATGAGGGAAGTGAGGTTTCATCTCACAGAATAGGAGGAGAAACCATGTAGAGAAGACAAGTATTCAGTGGAGTGCGTTAATTACAAACGTGCTCCAGAGAGTACAATGAAAGAGGACCATGCCTCTATTGACACATCTTCCTTTGTGTCTTATATCTGCAGTTCTCACACCCATCTCTGAACATCTGTAATAATTTCCTCTCTTAACCTTTAGTGAGTTTTACTTACACAGTTCTCCACATACTGTACGATCCATGTTTTCTACATTTTTCCAAGTAATAGTGATAGAATTCTATTGATCTCTGTGGCTTTTTTCTTTTCCTCTCATTTTAATCTTTCATTATTTAGTTAATATTGATCTGTCATTGAATATGTGCAAACTTATGTCACCAGTTAAGATCTAAGAACACTGATTTATGATTTCAAAACATTAAAAAATTACAGTAATCAAAATAGTGTAGTGCTGTCATAAAGACAGACATATAGACCAATGGAACAGAACAGAGAGCTGAGAAATACACCCACACATATATGGTCAAATGATCTTTGATAAGTGTATCAAGACTACATAATGGGGAAAGGATAATCTCTTCAACAAATGGTGTTGGGAAAACTGGATATCCACATGTAAAAAATGAAATTCGACCTTTATCTTACACCATCCACAAAAATAAATTCAAAATATATTAAAGACTTAAATATAAGAACTGAAACAATAAAATTCCTAGAAGAAAACACAGGGGAAAACTTCATACTATTGATCTTGGCAATGACTTCTTGGATATGACACCAAAAGCTCGATAACAAAAGCAAAAATAGACAAGTGGGACTACATGAAACCCAAAACCTTCTGCTTAGCAAAGGAAACAAATGACAGAGTGAAAAGGCAACCAGTGGAATGGAAGAAAATATTTTCAAACCATATATCTAATGAGGAGTTAATACCCCCAATACATAAGGAACTCCTAAACTTAATAGCAAAAAAAAGGGAAAAAAAACTGATTAATAACGTGGGCAGGGCTTCCCTGGTGGCGCAGTGGTTGAGAGTCCGCCTGCCGATGCAGGGGACACGGGTTCGTGCCCCGGTCCGGGAAGATCCCACATGCTGTGGAGCAGCTGGGCCCGTGAGCCATGGCCGCTGGGCCTGCACGTCCGGAGCCTGTGCTCTGCAATGGGAGAGGCCACAACAGTGAGAGGCCCACGTTCCGCAAAAAAATAATAATAATAATAATGTGGGAAAAGGACCTGAATAAACATTTTTCCAAAGAAGACATATACATGGCCAACATGTATATGAAAAGATGTTCAACACACTCAACAGCAGGTAACTACAAATAAAAACCACAGAGAGATATCACCTCACAGCCATTAGAATGGCCATTATCAAAAAAAAAACAAAACAAAAAAACAAGTGTTGGGGAAGATGTGGAGAAATTGGAGCCTTTGACACTCTTGGTGGTTAAGTGAAACGGTGCAGCTACTATGGAAAAATTTATGGAGGTTACTAAAAGAAATTAAAAGTAGAATTACCATTTGATTAAGTGATCTCTCTTTGAATATCCAAAAGGATTGAAATCAGGATCTTTGAGAGATATTTGTACTCCCATGTACATTGTACCATTATTCATAAAAGCCAAGAGGTAAAGGCCTAAATGTCTATTCATGTATGAATGAATACAGAAAATGTGGTATATATTGTACATACAATGGAATATTACTTAGCCTTACAAAGAAGGGAATCCTGTCATATGCTACAAAAATATGGATAACTTAACTGAGTGGAATATGCCAGTCACAGAAGGCCAAAAACTGCATGATTCCACCTATGTGAGTTATCAAAGTAGTGAAACTCATAGAAGCAGAAAGTAGAATAGTGGTTGCCAGGGGTTGGGTGTGGGGTGGGAATGGGGAGTTGCTGTTTAATGGATATAGAGTTTCAGTAATGCAATGTGAAAAAGTTCTAGAGATCTGTGTAACAATCTGCATCTAAAACAATACGGTATACTTAAAAAATTGTCAAGAGGCTAGATTTCATGTTATGCATTTTTTTATTACACAGAGAATAACATTGAAGATTACTGAAAGAAAATAACATTATTATATTTTGCTTTTATTTTCATAGTACGTTGGATATTTTTAGGCATATACTAGGTACTACCTGGATACTACAGAGTTCTTAGTTTGTAAAACACTTATCAATGCTACCATATTTTACTAAAGTAGACATAGATCCAGAGAAGTGGAGAGATCTACTCTAAGACCACAGTTAACTCTAAAATTCTAGGGTCTACCTCTAAGCTTTATACTTTTTCTGCTGTACCATCAGGTTCTGATTTTCTGAATTGCTTTAAATAAGGCAATCTAATCCTCCAACTGGTAAAAACGAAAGCATTCTGGTACCACTTTCAGCATCAATTACTATCTTGAGGAATTGCAAAGAAAAATAGAAACTGTGATTATAGTCTTATGTAATAGTCTCAATGAGAAAAAAACTACTTAAATTCAGAGAGAGTGATTTTATGAGTGTATTTGTAGGGGTTGGTAGAAGGAATATGAATATAGAAAATTAAAACATGTAAATGAATTATAAAGATATCTTTCTTTGGTTTCCTTAGGATAGGGAAAGCATAAAAAGCATTCAAGTGAAACATTATGAAAAATTTCTCATTTTACAGTTGCAGATCACTAAAACTTACTTATTCAGATGGGAGATTGTGTTAGATAACAAAGATGACTTCTGTTTTCAAGAAAGATGATCAACAGAGAGAAAAACCACCTTTTGATGTTGATTATATTCAGTACTGATTGGCAGTAGTGAGGGTATCATTTGATATGTCATTGATTTTCCTTTATGTCTTAGAAGAAAGACTCAGTGGTTTCAAATCCTTCTCTCATATTTTCACAAAAACATCCACAAATTCGGCTAAGGAGTGGGAAATGTTTCAGGAAGGAAGAAAACTTTCAGGCAAACCTTTTATTTCTTTTTTTAATTTTTAACATTTTTCACTTTATTGGAGTATAATTGCTTTACAGTGTTGTGTTAGTTTCTGCTGTACAACAAAGTGAATCAGCTATATGTATACATATATCTCCATATCCACTCCCTCTATTTTTTTTTTTTTTTTTTTTTTTTTTTTGCGTTATGCGGGCCTCTCACCATTGTGGCCCCTCCCATTGCGAAGCACAGGCTCCGGACGCGACGGCTCAGCGGCCATGGCTCACAGAACCAGCCGCTCCGCGGCATATGGGATCTTCCCGTAACGGGGCACGAAACCGTGTCCCCTGCATCGGCAGGCGGACTCTCAACCACTGCGCACCAGGGAAGCCCTCCCCTCCCTCTTAAGCTTCCCTCCCAACCTCCCTATCCCACTGCTCTAGGTCATAACAAATCATCGAGCTGATCTCCCTGTGTTAATGCAGCAGCTTCCCACTAGCTATCTATTTTACATTTCGTAGTGTATATATGTCAGTGCTACTCTCTCACTTCGCCCCAGCCTCCCCTTCCCCCCTGTGTCCTCAAGTCCGTTCTCTACATCTGCATCTTTATTCCTGGCCTGCCACTAGGTTCATCAGTACCCTTTTATTAGATTCGATATATGTACATTAGCATCCGGTATTTGTTTTTCTATTTCTGCCTTACTTTACTCTGTATGACAGTCCCTAGGTCAATCCACCTCACTACAGATAACTCAGTTTCATTTCTTTTTATGGCTGAGTAATATTCCATTATATATATGTGCCACATCTTCTTAATCCATTCATCTGTCGATGGACACTTAGGTTGATTCGATGTCCTGGCTATAGTAAATAGTGCTGCAATGAACATTGTGGTACATGACTCTTTTCGAATTATGGTTTTCTCAGGGTATATGCCCAGTAGTGGGATTGCTGGGTCATATGGTAGTTCTATTTTTAGTATTTTAAGGAATCTCCATACTGTTCTCCATAGTGGCTGTATCAATTTACATTCCCACCAATAGTACATGAGGGGTCCCTTTTCTCCATATCCTCTCCAGCATTTATTGTTTGTAGATTTTTTGATGATGGCCATTCTGACTGGTGTGAGGTGATACCTCACTGTAGTTGTGATTTGCATTTCTCTAATGATTAGTGATATTGAGCATCCTTTCAAGTGTTTGTTGGCAACGTGTATATCTTCTTTGGAGAAATGTCTAATTAGGTCTACTGCCCATTCTTGGATTGGGTTGTTTGTTTTTTTGATATTGAGCTGCCTGAGCTGCTTGTAAATTATGGGGATTAATCCTTTGTCAGTTGCTTTGTTTGCAAATATTTTCTCCCATTCTGAGGGTTGTCTTTTTGTCTTGTTTATGGTTTTCTTTGCTGTGCAAAGGCATTTAAGTTTCATTAGGTCCCATTTGTTTATTTTTGTTTCCATTTCTCTAGGAGATGGGTCAAAAAGGATCTTGTTGTGCTTTATGTCATAGAGTGTTCTGTCTATGTTTTCCTCTAAGAGTTTTATAGTGTCTGGCCTTACATTTAGGTTTTTAATCCATTTTGAGTTTATTTTTCTGTATGATGTTAGGGAGTGTTCTAATTTCATTCTTTTACATGTAGCTGTCCAGTTTTCCCAGCACCACTTATTGAAGAGGCTATCATTTCTCCATTGGATATTCTTGCCTCCTTTATCAAAGATAAGGTGACCATAAGGCATGGGTTTATCTCTGGTCTTTCTATCCTGTTCCTTTGATCTATATTACTGTTTTTGTGCTTGTACCATACTGCCTTGATTATTGTAGCTTTGTAGTATATTCTGAAGTCTGGAAGCCTGATTCCTCCAGAACCATTACTCTTTCTCAAGATTGTTTAGGCTATTTGGGGTCTTTTGTGTTTTCATAAAACTTGTGAATTTTTTTGTTCTAGTTCTGTGAAACATGCCATTGGTAGTTTGATAGGGATTGCATTGAACCTGTAGATTTCTTTGGATAGTGTATTCATTTTCACAATGTTGATTCTTCATATCCAAGAACATAATATATTGCTCCATCTGTTTGTATCATCTTTAATTTCTTTCATCAGTGTCTTATAGTTTTCTGCATACAAGTCTTTTGTCTCCTTAGGTAGGTTTATTCTTAGGCATTTTATTTGTTTTGTTGCATTGGTAAATGGGACTGTTTCCTTAATTTCTCTTTCAGACTTTTCTTCATTAGTATATAGGAATGAAAGAGATTTCTGTACATTAATTTTGTATCCTGCTCCTCTACCAAATTCAGTGATTAGCTCTAGTAGTTTTCTGGTAGCATCTTTAGGGTTCTTTATGTATAATATCATGTCATCTGCAAACAGTGACAGTTTTACTTCTTTTCTGATTTGGATTCTTTGTTTTCTTTTTCATCTTTGATTGCTGTGGCTAAAACTTCCAAAACTATGTTGAATAATAGTGGTGAGATTGGACAGCCTTCTCTTGTTCCTGATTTTAGAGGAAATGTTTTCAGTTTGTCACCACTGAGAACAATGTTGGCTGTGGGTTTGTCATATATGGCTTTTATTATATTGAGGTAGGTTCCTTCTGTGCCTACTTTCTGGAGAATTTTTATCATAAAAGGGTGTTTCATTCTGTCAAAAGCATTTTCGGCATCTATTGAGATGATCATATGGTTTTTATCCTTCAATTTGTTAATGTGGTGTATCATATTGATTGATTTGCATATATTAAAGAATCCTTGCATTCCTGGGATAAACCCCACTTGATCATGGTGTATGATCCTTTTGATGTGCTGTTGGATTGTGTTTGCTAGTATTTTGTTGAGGATTTTTGCATCTATGTTCATCAGTGATATTGGCCTGTAGTTTTCTTTTCTTGTGACATCTTTGTCTGGTTTTGGTATCAAGGTGATGGTGGCCTTGTAGAATGAGTTTGGGAGTGTTCGTCCCTCTGCTATATTTTGGAAGAGTTTGAGAAGGATGGGTGTTAGCTCTTCTCTAAATGTTTGATAGAATTTGCCTGTGAAGACATCTGGCTCTGGGCTTTTGTTTGTTGGAAGATTTTTAATCACAGTGTCAATTTCAGTGCTTGGGATTGGTCTGTTTATATTTTAAATTTCTTCCTGGTTCAGTCTCAGAAGGTTGTGCTTTTCTAAGAATTTGTCCATTTCTTTCAGTTTGTCCATTTTATTGGTATATAGTTGCTTGTAGTAATCACACATGATCCTTTGTATTTCTGCAGTGTCAGTTGTTACTTCTCCTTTTTATTTCTAATTCTGTTGATTTGAGTCTTTTCCCTTTTTTTCTTGATGAGTCTGCCTAATGGTTTATCAATTTTGTTTATTTTCTCAAAGAACCAGCTTTTAGTTTTATTGATCTTTGCTATCATTTCCTTCATTTCTTTTTTCATTTATTTCTGATCTTATCTTTATGTTTTCTTTCCTTCTGCTAACTTTGGGTGTTATCTGTTCTTCTTTCTCTAATTGCTTTAGGTGTAAGCTTAGGTTGTTTGTTTGAGATTTTTCTTGTTTCTTGAGGTAGGATTGTATTGCTATAAACTTCTGTCTTAGAACTGCTTTTGCTGCATCCCATAGGTTTTGGGTCATTGTGTTTTCATTGTCATTTGTTTCTAGGTATGTTTTGATTTCCTCTTTGAGTTCTTCAGTGATCTCTTGGCGATTTAGTAGCATATTGTTTAGCATCCATGTGTTTGTATTTTTTACAGTTTGTTTCCTGTATTTGATATCTAGTCTCATAGCGTTGTGATCAGAAAGGATAATTAATATGATTTCAATTTTCTTAAATTTACCAAGGGTTGATTTGTGACCCAAGATATGGTCTATCCTGGAGAATGTTCGGTGAGCACTTGAGAAGAAAGTGTAATCTGCTGTTTTTGGATGGAATGTCCTATAAATATCAATTAAGTCTATCTTATTTAATGTGTCATTTAAAGCTTGTGTTTCCTTATTTATTTTCATTTTGGATGATCTGTCCATGGGTGAAAGTGGGGTGTTAAAGTCCCCTACTAGGATTGTGTTACTGTCGATTTCCCTTTTTATGGCTGCTACTATTTGTCTTATGTATTGAGGTGCTCCTATGTTGGGTGCATAAATATTTACAATTGTTATATCTTCTTCTTGGATTGATCCCTGATCATTATATAGTGTCCTTCTTTGCCTCTTGTAATAGTCTTTATTTTAAAGTCATTTTGTCTGATATGGGAATTGCTACTCCAGCTTTCTTTTGATTTCCATTTGCATGGAATATCTTTTTCTAACCCCTCACTTTCAGTCTGTTTGTGTCCCTAGGTCTGAAGTGGGTCTCTTGTAGACAGCATATGTATGGTTCTTGTTTTTGTGTTCATTCACCCAGTCTATGGTTGGAGCATTTAATCCATTTGTATTTAAGGTAATTATTGATATGAATGTTCCTGTTACCATTTGGTTAATTGTTTCGGGTTTGTTTTTGTAGGTCTTTTCCTTCTCTTGTGTTTCCTTCCTAGATAAGTTTCTTTAGCATTTGTTGTAAAGCTGGTTTGGTGGCGCTGAGTTCTCTTAGCTTTTGCTTATCTGTAAAGATTTTAATTTCTCCATCGAATCTGAATGAGATCCTTGCTGGATAGAGTAATCTTGGTTGTAGGTTTTTCCATTTCATCACTTTAAATATGTCCTCCCCCTCCCTTCTGGTTTGCAAAGTTTACTGAAAAGTCAGCTGTTAACCTTATGGGGATTCCCTTATATGTTATTTGTTGCTTTTCTCTTGCTGCTTTTAATATTTTTTTTGTATTCAACTTTTGATAGTTTGATTAATATGTGTCTCGGCGTGTTTCTTTTTGGGTTTATCCTGTATGGTACTTTCTGTGTTTCCCGGACTTGATTGACTCTTTCCCTTCCCATGTTAGGGACGTTTCCGCCTATAATCTCTTCAAATATTTTCTCAGACCCTTTCTTTTTCTCTTCTTCTTCTGGGACCTCTATAATTTGAATGTTAGTGCATTTAATATTGTCCCAGAAGTCTCTGAGACTGTCCTCAATTCTTTTCATTCTTTTCTCTTTATTCTGCTCCCTGGCAGTTATTTCTACCATTTGATCTTCCAGCTCACTTATCTGATCATCGGCCTCAGTTATTCTCTTATTGATTCCTTCTAGAGTATTTTTTTTTTTTTTTTTTTTTTTTTTTTT
>NW_020837949.1:10245148-10279338 GCF_003676395.1 Aethalodelphis obliquidens | reverse complement strand
TTTTTTTTTTTTTTTTTTTTTTTTTTGCGGTTTGCGGGCCTCTCACTGTTGTGGCCTCTCCCATTGTGGAGCACAGGCTCCGGATGCGCAGGCTCAGTGGCCATGGCTCACGGACCTAGCCGCTCTGCGGCATGTGGGATCTTCCCGGACCGGGGCACGAACCCGTGTCCCCTGCATCGGCAGGCAGACTCTCAACCTCTGCACCACCAGGGAAGCCCTAGAGTATTTTTAATTTCAGTAATTGTGTTGTTCATCACTGTTTGTTTGCTCTTTAGTCCTTCTAGATCCTTGTTAAATGTTTCTTGTATTTTCTACATTCTGTTTTCAAGATTTTGGATTCTCTTTACTATCATTACTCTGAATTCTTTCTCAGGTAGATTGCTTGTTTCGTCTTCATTTATTCGGTGTTGTAGGTTTTAACCTTGCTCCTCCATCTTTAATATATTTTTTGTCATTTCATATATGTTTTTTTGATGGGTGGTTTCTGTATTCCTGTCTTTCTGGTTGTTTTGCCTGAGACCTCCAGCACTGGAATTTGCAGGTAGTTGGATAGAGCTGGGTCTTGGTGCTGTGATGAGGACCTCCAGGTGGCCTCACTCTGATTGATATTCCCTGGGGTCTGAGGTTCTCTGTTAGTCTACTGGTTTGGAGTTGGAGCTCCCACCACAGGAGCTTGGGCCCAACTTCCAGCCTGGGAACCAAGATCCTGTGAGCTTTGTGGTGCAGTTAAAAAATAAAAAAATGAAGAAAGAAAGAAAAAAAGTAGCTGTACAATATCAAAGAATAGAAAATAAAATAAAATTAGAAAGATAAAAAATATATTAGGAAAAAAAAACTATAATTGAAACAACTACAAGAAGGTAAAATAAAACCACAACAGAGAAAAGAAAAGAAAACAAAAAATGGCTGGGGGGAACAAGTCAAAAGGAGAGATCACTAACAAAGTATAAAGAATAAAATAAAATTAGAGAAATAAAAGATTAGGAAAAATAAAAATGTAAAAGAATCAACAACAGTGAGTCAACAAGGTAAAACAGAACTGCAATCTAAAAGAGGAAAAAAGAAAAGAAAAAGAAAATCCTTGGCTATGGAATTTCGGCAGAGTTGGAACTTAGGTAGGGGCAGGGTTTAGGGTGGGGTGGGACCTAGGCCGGTGGGGGGTTGATGTTTGAGTGTGGGGTGGGGCCTGGGCGGGGCCTAGGCAGGGGGGACGTTTAAATGTGGACGGGGCCTCTGCTTAGGACCTGCCCAGAAGGGGAGAGGCAGCACGTGGAAAGGAGGGCCTTTGGAGTGTGGGCTTCCAGAGTTTGGAGGTAGGGCCCTGAGTGAGGGTGTATGGGTGGAGTTTAGGCCCAGCTCATTGGACGGGGTCTCCGAGTGTAGATGTAGGGCCCTGGGTTGGGGTGTAGGGGTGGGGCTTGGGCTCTGTGTGCCAGAAGGGTGGCTCCAAGTGCAGAGGATTAGTCCCAGGAGCCCAACAGGCTTCCTGGTGCTTAAGTGGAGAGGGCCCCATTCCCTTCCATTCCCTCATGCCCCTCCCCCACTGTCTCCCCCAGGGTCTTCCCTAGGGTCTTCCCCATCACCCCTGGACCCCTAACCGTGGGTGGGTCCTACTGGGTGTAGGAACTCCTCCCCTCCCCCAGCCACCCCTCAGGGGCGTCAGTCCCTTCCCGCCTCCACTTCTCCTCCCCCTCCACTCCCCCCATGCACCACATCTTACCTGGTCACTGGGGGTTCCTCCCGTCCCCTTAGGTGTCTGTGGCCTCACACCAGTGCCTGGTAGGTGCCCTAGTTGTGAGGAGATGCGAATTCTGCATCCTCCTAGTACGCCATCTTGACTCCACCCCTCCCATAGTTTTGGGGTCATTGTGGTTTCATTGTCATTTGTTTCTAGGTGTTTTCTGATTTCTTCTTTGATTTCTTCAGTGATCTCTTGGTTGTTTAGTAGCATATTGTTTAGCATCCATGTGTTTGTATTTTTTACAGTTTTTTTCCTGAAATTCATATCTAGTTTCATAGTGTTGTGGTCGGAAAAGATGCTTGATATGATTTCAGTTTTCTTAAATTTACTGAGGCTTGATTTGTGACCCAAGATGTGATCTATCCTGGAGAATATTCTATGTGCACTTGAGAAGAATGTGTATTCTGTTGTTTTTGGATGGAATGTCCTATAAATATTGACTAAGTTCATCTGGTCGAATGTGTCATTTAAAGCTTGTGTTTCCTTATTTATTTTCTGTTTGGGCGATCTGTCCATTGGGTAAGCGGGGTGTTAAAGTCCCCTACTATTATTGTGTTACTGTCAATTTCCCCTTTTATGGCTGTTAGTATTTGCCTTATTGAGGTGCTCCTAGGTTGGGTACATAGATATTTACAATTGTTATATCTTCTTCTTGGATTGATCCCTTGATCCTTACGTACTGTCCTTCCTTGTCTCTTGTAATAGTCTTTATTTTAAAGTCTATTTTGTCTGATATGAGTATTGCTACTCCAGCTTTCTTTTGATATCCATTTGCATGGATTATCTTTTTCCATCCCCTCACTTTCAGTCTGTATGTATCCCTAAGTCTGATGTGGGTCTCTTGTAAACAACATATATATGGGTCTTGTTTTTGTATCCGTTCAGCCAGTCTGTGTCTTTTGGTTGTAGCATTTAATCCATTTACATTTAGGGTAATTATTGATATGTATGTTTCTATTACCATTTTCTTCATTGTTTTGGGTTTGTTTTCGTAGGTCTTTTCCTTGTCTTGTGTTTCCTGCCTAGAGAAATTCCTTTAGCATTTGTTGTATAGCTGGTTTGGTGGTGCTGAATTCTCTTAACTTTTGCTTATCTGTGAAACTTTTGATTTCTCTATTGAATCTGAATGAGATCCTTGCTGGGTAAGGCAAACCTTTTAGATTGATTTATTTCTCATATACAAGAACAGTAAATCTTGTGAGACTTACATCTACAGTCATTTTGTATTAAAACATTTCCTTTTTTAAGGCTGAATGATATTCCACTGTATACACCACCATTTGTGACAACATGGGTGACCCTGGGGAACATTATGCTCAGTGAAGTAAGCCAGAAACAGAAAGAAAAATACTGAATGACCTTACTTGTAGGTGGAATCTAAAAAAGTCAAATTCATAGAAGCAGAGAGTAAAATGATGGTCACCAGAGGTGGGGAGGTGGAGGAAACAGGTAGCTTTTGGTAAAAGGGTACAAAGTGGAAGTTATGTAGGGTGAATAAAGTTTTAGAGAGCTAATCTGCAGAATGATAACTGTAGTTCATAATACTGTATTGTATATTAAAAATTCGAGAAGAGAGTAGATTTCAGATGCTCTCCTCACCACACACGATAGTGACTATATAAGGAGATGGATATGTTATTTAGCTTGACTGTAGTAATCATTTCACTATGTATGGGTATATCAAAATATCATACTGTACACCTTAAAAGTTGTATTAAAAATAAATGAATAATGGGGAAAAAGTCTCCTCTTGCATTCATATTGAGGGAGAGCCCATGGTGTTCTGAATATCATAGGCCACGACTAAGCCTTGACTACCTATGGAGGGACAGAACTGAGGAGAGCGGCAATGTTCTTCTGATACTACTTCTCTGTTCACTTCTGTTCATAGAGCAGAGTGAAACCAAGTGTCTGGGAGAACAGAATTTCTAGACTCTGTGCCAGCTGCCTGAAATGTTATCCTCAATAATACTCTGATAAGAGTCTCTTTGGCATCGTGTAGCTGCTGTGCTCCCAGTAATCTGGGCTTCCTGCAGCATTAGCTTTGCTTAAATAAACAGGTTAGCATTGGCATCTGAGGCACAGAATATCCCTGAACATAAGAGCAGTCAGCAAGTCATGTTACTTAGTAAATAAGTAGCATGTAATGACGGAAAGTTTATGGTTACTGCCACAGAATTAAACAAAGAAGTAGAGAATAAAAATATCAGGATTTGCTGAAATATATAGATGTGTATTTATACATACATCTATATTAATCTATATCAGTATCTTCATATATTTAGGAGATAAGAAAGAAGAAAAATAGTTTTTTTCTTTTCCTCTTAATGACAAGGAAGTGGCCCAGATGTGTGCATTCATCTCTGATTTGAATGAAAGATGTAAATGTATTTTCAGGGATAGAGCATATTTTATCTCAAAGAGCATTGCCTTATTATTCATACATTTATACTAGAGAAGATAAATCAAACTTCTACTTAAAATTCAGCATATGTGGTAGAAATTATAGAATTGATGATCATCAGAATTTTTGGCAGATTGTAAATTTTTCACTTGAATTGGTACATGCTATTTCTTGTCATTATAGCCACCTCCTCTTCTCCTCCATTTTTTTTTAAACAGGAAAAAGATCTGTGGGGATATAGCTGGGAGAGTAATTCAGAAAGCATGTCGACTGGGCAGACTTTCTCTGTTATGAGCACATCTTCTATAAGGTCACATCACAGAACAGAGGCCAAAGTCCCAAAGCAAGAGTTTCTGTGACCAAGAATATGAATATCTTTGGAAGGCCTGTTTGTCTAAAAATATTATTTTTCATTTATTGACAGTTCACATGTCATCACTGACAATTTTAGCAGTGGTCCAAGTGATGAAAAAAGTGCATTGCTTTTGCTATTGACACAGAGCTAAGCACATGACAGATATTCAATATTAAGTTGAATGAGAAATATTCTTATGAGAAAATACTTTTAGTGTGATAATTATATAAAAATTAAACCACATAAATTGTGTTTAAAACAAACAAATGAAAGCAAAACCAACTACAGTTCGTAACCTTCCTGCATCTAGGAGTACCAATGGTATACTTCTCTCCAACAAAATGTAAGTGGAAGATGTTTGAGTGGAGTTTGCAGGAAAATTGTGCTTTCTAGTGAAAGGTGCAAATATGATCAGTACTGTGTCTTTAGCCCTTCCTCCCAGCTTGAAGACCTGTGGTGCCGGAGCTAGGCCATCATCTTGTGACTATGAAGAAAAAGCTGAATAATTGCAGAGTAGTCAGTCCTGCCATTCTTGAGCTGCTGAACCAAAGAGAGAGGTCCCCTAACTTCAGACAGTCTGAAATGTGAGAAAAATAAACCTTATATTTTAATGCCACTATTAGGTTTTACCTTGCTTATAGTTTAATGCATTTCTGATTGATACAGTGACATATGGAGTGAACAAAAGTTGCCAGTTCAATGGAACACACTGAAAATGTAATAAGAGGGAAGAGAGTTTTGATAAAGCAGTGTCTTGGAAAGACCAGAAAGGATAGAACTAAATAACAGGTTTTTTTTTTTTTAAAGAAAAGAATGAACTAAAAGGATAATGGAATAGACATCTCTGGCCTTCAGATTTTTTGCCTTCAGGTTCATCAATGGTGAAATGAAAAGGATGCAGACTAAATGACCTTTAAAATTCCCTTTATTTCTATAACTTTGTGATTATAATAATAGCTCTATTCTTTCTCTGAGTCTGGAAGTTGTATAAATGTAGGGGCATTGATTCTTGGATGTGAAGAAGAAAGTGTATGTGGCCTCAGTTTTCTCCATAAAATCAATGAAGGTTGAATAGAGGAACTGCTGAGGGCCGGTGAAGGTCAGGTTGAAGTTGTACATGAATTATTCATGTGCTAAGACTGTAGTGTTCCAGTCTTCCTCCAAAAGTGCTCTTCAAGGAAGATCAGAAGTAGAGAGGTAAACTGCATAGGGGATTCTTTGACAGATGTGGGTGTAAAAAAATCAAAGTGCAGGATAGAAGGATATGTGTACAACAAAAATGAATGAAAATATCAGAATTATCTATGAGTAATGTCCCGGTTTAAAAAAAGAAAATTATTTGACACGAGAACATCAGAAGTCAGAAAAGTTTATTATTATATATTTTACAGTTCTTTTTAAGCATTAAGATGAATGAGGAAAGGGAGGTAACATAGTGTTTACAGATTTCTTTTATTTACTTAACACAAGTATATACAGTGCTGAACAAAAGCCCATTGATGTTCGCAAGAAGAATGTAAATGTAATCAATTCTGGTTTTACTTCTCTTTTCTCCACTGAAGAAAGTGATTTTCAAAAAAAGAGTTTAAATGCTACATCACCAAAAATTCATCAAATATCAGGATGACACAAAATATACTGACTGTGTTTAATCACTTTTAATTACTCCCTTGTCTAACTTCAGGTCCATTGTATAGGAGGAGTCCAAGATTTTAAAGATGTGTTCTCAGACACTTGAAATCTGAGAGATTATGGTAAATGGAAGTGTTTTTTTAATACTGAAAGTAATTGAATGTTCTAATTTGTAAAATGACAAACTCAAGTTGGAAATCTTATCAAAATTATCAAACTCAATTTCGAAAATGCAAATTAGGAAAACTTGAGATCAATACCCACCAAAATTACACAGTAGATTATCCTATAAATGAAGTGAAAGCAGATGGAAAATGAAGAAGTGAAGATGAGGAACCATCATGTGCTCACTAAGAACAAGTAATGTCCAACTAACCTGCTATCTTTTACTGATACAAATTCTACTGGATCGATGAACTGCTGGGGAAGTGGTATCATGCAAGATGCCCCAATTCTACTGGATTGGTAAATTAGCCTTAATCCAAAAAGGTTTATTGAGGGTATACTCTGTGAGAACATAGTGCTAGTTTTGGGTAATAACTAATATCACCAATTCTGCCTTTAACATTGTACTATACTTTAATGATAACTACATGCAGAAAGCACTAAATAGGGTGAGTTACTGCTGATGAAATAATATGGTACTATAAGTAATAGAAGATTAACTTTGTGCTTATGGAGCAATTATGGAAGGCTGTAATGTGGTCAGTAGTATACAGAACTGAGTTCTGGAGAAAAGGACCTACTACCATCTATTACTACTACTATTACTACCACCATCTACTGCTGTTCTTTGAATTATGGGCACTGAGCTCTTGTCCCCAGCCCATAAATGCCATGTCTGAAGGCCTCACAGGTGTGCTGTCAGGTGATGAATCCACCTTTGCTCTTCAGGTGCTGTGAGATGAATGTCAGTCCCGGTACCTGCTGTGGCCTCTGGAAGAGGCTAAGGAAAGCCCACTTGCGTAAGTGGTTAGTCATCTTCGAAGACTAGGATGCCTACAATGACCTGAGGAACAAGAGACTTTGGGGGAAGATCCCACCCAGAATAGAATTCCTTGCTTTTTGTTAATATTATGGCTTTGAAGGGAGTTTTCAGTATAGGGCAAGGTCTACTACAGAGAAAGCCAAACTCCTGATGAAGTTATAATTTGAAAACTCTGACAGGTGATTCTGAAAAAATAAGCTCCTTATTTAAAGGGTATCATATATAACTTTATTCAAATGGGCCAAAGAGATGGGCCAATTCCCCTCTGACTGGAAAGGTCAACTCAAGACAGCCTAAGTTGCTAGAATGCTCCATGTCTTGGTTCAGTTGAAGCCACAGTGGTGTCTAAAGGACATGGCCCATGGAACTGTACCCCTTGGCCTATCTCAGTAGGAAGATAGTTTCAAGAAAGTTGACAGCGCCACTGGTGAGTCTCCCTAGGAAGGGCCCCTTTTGGAAGGCTACTTGGTTAAGGGGTCAAGTTTGATTTTTATGTGGAGAAAGCAAGCGTGGTTATCTTGACTGTATCATCAAACCTTGCTATATTGAAAAAATGCTGGGACCCTAGGACTCTGTCTGAAATCACCTAGGGATGGGTACAATCAGACTGACAACTTAGCACAAGATAATATTGGGAATAGTGCAGATGATTCAGAGGATAGGAAGAAAAGGATCAAGGGGTGGGAGAAGACAGTGGCAATTGGGTGACTCCAGAGTCCTTGTTGAACTGATCTCCCTAAGTATGGATTGGCTTACATGGTTAGTTTCAAAAAGACCTTCCTCATCTGTGAGTAGGCCACCGTTTAAACCAATGGAGGTGGAATGTGGGGTTATAGACTAACCCATTCTTTGGTGTGTTTCTCACAGGTTGTAGCTTCCTTAGCTCAGCACTATACTGTACTCATAAATTCAGACTCCAAAACTTTTTGAAGGTGTCATGTCATATCATGTCATATCTTTAGGAGAAAATTTGATCTTTTTTTCTATGTAGAGTAGGTGAAGCCTGATAAAGTTCCTTGTTGTCTTCCTTTGTGAACACACACACACACACACACACACACACACACACACATATACACACATACACACATATATATTCCTAGTCCATCCTTTCCCTGAGAGGGTAGCCTTCAGAAAATCCCTGCTTTCTGCAGAAGTGCTAGGTCAAATGCCTTGCTTATGTAGGGGTAGTCAAGCCATTTCATTGATGAAATTATCAAACATCCCAAGGTTGCAAAAGCTGTCATTGCCTCACTTACCATTCTCATTTTCATTTTCCTCTTTTCTAGCTTTGGAGGATGTCTCTTATTTTCTTGTAATGCATTTATTAGATTTGTAATATTTATTTTTAGCAGTTTTGTATTGAAAGGACTTTTTTTTCAGACTAACTATTCTGACATACTGCTGAAAATGGCAACCTCAAGTATATTACATAAAATAGTTTTATTGCAGTGTAATAAACATGTTATATACGTGCAGAGAAGTGCGCATGTCTGCATGTCGAAAGTACTAGTGAATGAAGAGGCAGGAAATGAACTTAACCATGTGACATCACCCAGGTCAGTAAACGGAACGTTACCAGCCTCCCTCTACCCGAGATCACTAGAAAACTGATTTCTAATGCTGTAGATGACTTTTGCATGATTTTGAATATAACTGTATTGTATGAATTATACCGTGCTTGGATTTTTTGTCCAATACTAAGTTTATAAGAATTATTCATTCTGTTCCATGTGGCTCTATCCACTAATTTACATTGATGTTGTTTCTGTTGAATGAATATATTTATTCACAATACTTTTTTCTATTTTACTGCTAATGGGCATTTGAGTTGATTAGAGTTTTCAGTCATTTTAAATAATGCTGCTATGAACATTGTTTACATGACATTTGGGTGCATGTGTGAGCTTATTTCTGTTAGGAATTGCCTAAAAAGAAATGTAAAAATACTGGGTCGTAACGTATGCACTTTTCGGTGTTAGTAGGTAATGCCAAACATTTTTCCTAAATGTTTATATAAATTCACAGCGTGATCCACAATAAAAGAGTTCCTTTGATTTCATGTTTGCCAGCACTTAATGATTCAATTAAAATATTTTTTAGCTAACTTGTTGGGTGTGTGTTGGTATTATACTATATTTATAATTTGCACTTCCCTGATGACAAGAACTTGAACAATTTTCATTAGTTTATTGGATGTTTAAACATTATTTTCTGTGAATTTCTAATTTAAGTGTTTTGCCCAATTTTTATTAAGTTGTTTTTCTTTTACTTGTTGATTTGTATATACGTGGGTAGGAGCTTTTGTTCTAATCAGTGGTTATTTTTTACTTATATTTGATGACTTTTTATAAGCATACATTATTATTAACACAGTCTGCTTTATCAAACTTTATAGTTAGTGGCTTTTGGTTTAAGGACTTGTCCTATTCCTCTGGCATGATAATATCTTATCATCTAGATTCTAGAAGTTTTATTTTACCTTTTGTGATCATATATAAAATTGATCTGATATTAATTTCTACATATGTAAGTTTCCTTCTTTAGTAGTTTGCTAAAATCTTATTTTTGTTTTTGACACAAATTGATGTTGATATTTATCAAATGCTTTATCTGCTCCTACTGGGATGGTTGTATTTCTTCTCCTTTATTCTTATAATGTAGCAAATTACACTGAGTTTTTAAAATATTAAAACACCATTGTATTCTTGGAGTAAATCCAACCTTGGTTATAATGTACATTCTTATATTGGTGGATTTGATCTGCCAGTATTTTGTTTAACATTTTTGTCTATGTTCATATCAATTTTTGTATACAGATTCTGCTGAATTTTTAAATAAATTGAGAAGTAGTCTCTCCTTTTTTTTTTCTTGGAAGAGTTTGTGCAGGAGTTGAACTTCTTCCTAAATGTTAGTAGAATTCATTGACTAAATCATTTTGGACTAGAGTTTTCCTTGTGGAAATTTTATAGTTATGAAATCAATGTGTTAAATAGATATTGGACTGTTCCAATTTTTTATTTATTTTCGGACTAGTGTTTGTAAATTTTGTTTTCTTGGAATTTTCTCATTTTATTTAAAATTTCAAAATTTCTGGAATATATTTGATACTGTAACAGCCTCTAATTATTTTCTAATATCTGTAGACGCTGGGATGATATTTATATCCCTAATTTTTGTTGCTTTCTTTTCTCTTTCAAGTCTTGCCAGAAGTTTATCAATTTTTAAATTCTTTTTAAAATACCAAATTTGTTTTTATTGATAGACTCTATTGTAACTTTTTTTAGGTTTCCTTTATTTTTTAATTTTTTAAAAAATTTAAAAACAATTTTTATTGGAGTATAGTTGATTTACAATGTTGTGTTTGTTTCAGGTGTAAAGCAAAGTGATTCAGTTATACATATACATATATCCACTCTGTTTTAGATTCTTTTCCCATATAGGTCATTACAGAGTACTGAGTAGAGTTCCCTGTGCTAAACAGTAGGTCCTTATTAGTTATCTATTTCTATTGTAACATTTTTAATGATTTCACTGATGCTTTCTCTTTATTATTTTCTTCTTTCTTTGGAGGGAGTTTAACTTACTGTACATTTTCTAATTTCTTGAGATGGATGATTGATGTTTTTGCTCATCTATTGCCATATAACAGATTACTCCAAAATTTGGTGGTTTGAAAAAAAGTCTATTGTTATTTCTTATTGGTCTGTCAGTTCACAGGGCTTAGCTGGGGTCTTTTGTGCCACTACAGATAACATCTGGGGCAGGAGTCATCTGAAGACTTGTCTGGGAAGGTCACTTAAGATATCTTCTTGACTCACATGGCTGATGACTCATTTTTGGGATGATCGGGGCAGCTGGTTGAACATCACCCTCTCTCCACACTGTCTCTTCATTGTAGATAGCCTGGGCTTGCTCACAGCATTGTGGTCTCAAGAGAGTTGAACTTTCTACATAGTGGCTGGCTTGCCTCAGAGTGATCAAGCTAAAAGAGATAGATGGTAGAGTCCTAAGAGAGCATGTAGAAGCAGTCTGAGAGAGCAAAGTATAAGCTATAAGACTTTCCATGACCTGAGCTCAGAAATTAGGCAAATTCAATTCTGCTGCAATCTGCTGGTGAAAAGTGAGTCAAAGGGTGGGTCTAAATTCAGGGGAGGGGATCATACAAGGATGTGAATATGAGGTGGCATTTGTTTCTTTGTGGGGCCATCTCTGGATTAAGGCTAACACACTTTGTTTAGTACGTTTTCTAATATGTTTATTAAAAGACATAATTTCTTTATAAGCACAGCCTTTTCTGCATTCTTCAAGTTTGCTATATTGAATTTGCATAAGCATTCAGTTAAAAATACTTTCTAATTTCCATTGTGGTTTCTGCTATAATTCACAAGTTATTTAGAAATGTGCTTGTTCGCTTCTAAATATGGGGAGATTCTACAGTCACTTATGTTTTGTTGATTTCTCTGTGATCAGAGGACACAGTCTATATAAATTCTCTGTGATCAGAGGACACAGTCTATATAAATTCTCTGTTTAATATCCCAGAATTTGTTGATTGTGATCAGTACTCATGGGTATTTGAAAAGAATGTGTTTTTGGCAACTTATAAATGGATTGCTATATATAATTTAGTTGAATTTCGTCAATCATGCTATTCAAATCTTTATATCCCTAAGGAAATTTTGTTTCATTAAAAGGTATCCCAATATGACGGTTGATTTAATCATTTTCCTCTTACTTATATTAATTTTTGGTTTATATTTTCTGATCTTATTAGGTAATACAAATTTAGGACTAGTTTCACTTCCTGTTAATTAAAACATTTATCTTTAGGAAGTGTCCTCTTTATCTCCAGCAGTGCCTTTTGCTTTACCCCCAGAGAGCTCAGTCTGAGGCTGGCTTATCCAGGGATGGACAGAGACTAAATCCATTTTTCAATCATCTCACTCTCACCACTGTGCATGTTTTCCCCATGTATTCCTGCCTTATCTTACCTACAGTTGCTGATCAAACTCTTTTGACCAGCGAATGTAGTCAGCTTTCTTTCTGACTTTTGAAGGTATTTTGAAAAATAAACCTTTCCTATATACTTCAAAAGTCAGATCATGTATTTTCTTTATTTAAAATTTTATTTTTTTGAAATATAGTTGATTTACAATATTGTGTTAATTTCTACTGTAAAGCGAAGGGATTCAGTTATACATACATATATATACATTCTTTTTCCATTATAGTTTATCCCAGGATATTGAATATAGTTCCCTATACAGTAAGACATTGTTGTTTATCCATTCTATATATAATAGTTTGCATCTGCTAATCCCAAACTCCCAATCCATCTCTCCCCCACCCCCTAACCCCTTGGCGACCACAAGTCAGTTGTCTACACATCATATATTTTAAGTGATTGAAAACATTTTTATTTGCTTCTTAACTGATTAAATATTCACATGCTAATTCTGTTTAAATGAGTTTTTCCTTCATATGTGGAAAAGGTAATTTTCTACCTACTCTTGTGTCAATAACCCTGTACTTTAAATTAAGCATATGCCTTCCCAAAGGAATTAACTCAAACTGAAACTATGGATCTACAATCCACAATCTGAAACTGCAACGAACCACGTGTACTTGGTGAATTTAGTATTAAGCCCAAGTATTGCTTTTCCACAACTAGATTATGAACAGAATCATTATCTAAAAGTAAAAACAAAACTAAATAAAACTCAAAAAGCCAAGTCCTAAGAAATTGTCTAACACTCCTGTTGAACCTGAAATGAATTTGTGAAGTTATAATAAGGCAGCTGTTTCACTCCTGGTCAATGTGTTTCAGAGCTTATCTGATCTTGTATATTATGGCCATAGTCTATTTTTAAAAATATTTCCTAATTGTGTGGTAGGAGATGCTGCTGTCACTTGAAATATGTTTCTATAGCATCTCGGAAAACGCTGTATATTTTGAGGATTTTTGAGCTCACATATTTTTAAGAGGCAATTGTACACCTTTAACTTTATTTTCTTCTCCTCACCATAAATATTAGATGCTATAATTAAAGAAAGGCATAAAACTGGAGTGCAAAATAGATGGTGTGTCACCCCACAGTACAACTTTGAAAGAAAAAAAAAATTCCTTGTAAAGCAACAGAAACATACTCTGTGATTATGTGCTCTGGGCCAGTTACACAGCAAGCATGATGGGGATTACAAATTTGCTCGCGCTGGCAGGAAGGATATGCCTATTAACAGAAACCAGCTGTTCGGAAAAAATGCTATGCCCAGAGTAGTGAAAGGATGTCTTAATTTAGTTCTGGGCCACATTTATTACTGCTGAAAAAAATCACAGCAACTATCTACTCTATTCAATTAATGACATTCTTGTGAATTTATGCAACACAAAGGAAATATTAAGAATAGTTCATCTAAAGTAAATCAATCGCTATGGTTTAACAACTTCTTTGTTTCACCACACGATGTCTCTAGGCTTTCTAACTTGTTATTTTTCATCCAGGCCTATGCAAGGAGGGAATTTAATCAACTCAGTAGAAAATGTTTGTGCTTTCCTTTTTGGAGTGACCAGCAGACGGGATAGGTCACTTAGAACGCTTCCTGAGCATTGAGGTGACAAGAGAATGGCATTTAGGATTCACTGAGCATTGAATCTGTTTTCTCACTCAATGACTTCTGTGCAAATATCTGGTCTCTTCTAAATTTGAGTGAAATTATGTTGTGACTATGATTATGTTTAAAGCTATGGTTTATGGAAATATTTAACTCAAAGAAGTAAAATGCACATAGATAGAAAAGGTCTAATTGGAATATGTAGAATACAGATGTAAAGCTCTTATTTGAAGCTCTGAGACATCTGCATATCCAGAATGATCTCTTTTTATTTTGGCATCTATTATAATGTGAAGATTTTTACTGAGAACTTATTAATGGCCAGATGATGTAGTAAGGGCTATTTATACAACTTCAATATGATAGATTTCTTCCTGCAACTCAGTTAAGGCAAAATAATCAATGATTACAAACCTAACTGATAAACTGATAAACACTATGAAGATAGAGGGTTATAAGGATACTGTAAAGAAAAAGAGCACTAAAAAAAGGCAATTGACTTAGGCTTGGCTGTGGTGTATGTGCGCGTGTGTGTGTGCACGCGCACATGTGTACTATCCCACAGGAAGTAGACACTGAATCAAGTTTGAAATTTTGATTGGATTTATTCAATTTAATCTGGTGGATAATACAGGGAAAGGCATTCCAGACAAAGGAACCAGCATGGGCAGAGACTTCTGAAGAATTAAGTGAGTTGCGCAGCTCTTTCAAAGAGTTTGAAAGGACTAGGGAAGAATGAGGCCAGGAGATGTGCAGAGGGTGAGTCCAGAAGGGCTTTGTGAGCAATGCCGAGAATTTTGAACTTTATCCTAAAAATTGGGAAAACCCTGAAGGATTTTAAGCAAAGACATAAGATTTTTTTTTAAATTTTATTTTTATTCTTTAACATCTTTATTGGAGTATAATTGCTTTACAATGGTGTGTTAGTTTCTGCTTTATAACAAAGTGAATCAGCTATACATATACATATATCCCCATATCTCTTCCCTCTTGCGTCTCCCTCCCATCCTCCCTATCCCACCCCTCTAGGTGGTCACAAAGACACAAGATTTAGGATTAGACATTTCAACTGTCCTGCTCTCTCCGGCTACCCCTCAGCTTAGGTGGTCAGGGCTTAGGTGAAGCTTGGACCTCCTAAGATCCTTGAGGTCAAGGACTTATCTGTTAAGCACTAAGTAACCAGAACTGGGGATATTTTCTGGAACTCTGGATGAGTTTGGTAAATAGTTTTTGAATGGCTGAATAGATAAATGAATATACAATACCTGCGATTAATCACCTCTCTTCTTCAGACTTAACAAAGAAGTTGAGATATTTCCTGACCCCAACCTCTACTATTTAATTGGCCCCATGCCTCAGTACTGTCCATGAATAGGCCCTCAAATATCTCAAAGGTTGGTTTTTATCAATCGCACATTTAGTTTCTTACAACGAACAATTACTGAAATTCCAGTGATTGTGCAAGAGTCATATAAAGACAACAATGCTAGGTCTTTATCACCAAGCAGCTTGTAATCTCACCTCTCTTCTCCTATAAACATAGTTTTCCTAAATCTTGTATCTTCCTTTTTATAATTGAATGGAATTTTCATTGCATCAGGGCAATTAGGAGTTACATCTTTATTCAGTATTTCATTGTACCAATTTTCTAACCACTTGAGGGACTTGATATTTTATTCTCATAAGTGTTTGCCAAATCTCTATTTTAATTAAAGAAATATTTCCCTTAAGTTTACCTTATAAATCAATCAATCATTTAAAACTTGCTCATATCCATAGCATATCACTGTGCACTCAGTATTACTTTCATTATTTGTATCATATTAAAATTTGATTTTCAACAGATGGCAACTGGTAACTCTGCAATTGCAGGAAGAAAAGCATATTTGTTTTTGACCTTTTATTATACACAGACTTGGTTTGCTTTATACATGAATGAGCTGATATTCTTCTACTACTTTAGCTTCTGTTCTGGTCATTTTGGATTTCTTTTCCACAATACAATTTTCTTAACTGCTCTTTAGACTCATAAGTTTGAAAGTAACTGCAATCCTTATAGTCTTGAATAGATACTTTGATACAGTTTTGGGGGGCACTGCTCATGCAGGTTAATTGTATTGGTTAAGAGAAAAATAGTGTTAAATGCATAGATATGGAAATTGTGCAAAAACAATGAAATATTAGAACAATGGAATGTTTATAATCAATTGTTTTGACTCTTCCATTTAGGATGTATGAGGTCAAATAGCATGTAAATCTGTAGTTTTAAATTTACCTTAAAAGCTAATACTTTTAAGGCACCATACTTGGAAAACGCATAGATTGATACAAAATTATCTTTATTTTAGAAATTATATTTAATGTACTAGACTGTACGTGTAAGATGACTGCCCCATTACCGTAAACTTTTGAAGATAACTGCCCCATTACCGTAAACTTTTGAAGATGACTGCCCCATTACCGTAAATTTTTGAATGTTGCAGGCTTACGTTTTGCCCATTTCAGTAAGTTTTTTTTTTTTTTTTGCATTCATTTTCTTTTCAAGTAAGAGAAGAGAAAAGAAACATTTAAATCTGTAAGAAAATTACATGGTGCATTCATAGTTCTGAGTTTCTGGGACAAACTGAAGTGTTTTTCGGCTATGCCATTAAATAAGCATTAAATGCATTTTATGAATTGAAAAAGAGTCCAAAGCTTTGCGTGCTTGGACGGTATCTAGAAGGTTATGTTCTGGGTGGTGAATCCTGATGGGCTTCACATATGGATACAAAGTTGCCCAGAGCATTTAAGAGTCTGAGCTTGGCCATCCTTCTTGCTCTGAGCTAGAGCACAGGCATTTGCTTACTAAGGGTTAGTCTTCTGATGACCCTGGAGAGGACAGTGAAGGGCTTCAGGGATACTGAGGAACCTCCCCTTTGCTAGACCTACATCCTGCATCTCTGTTGAGTACTTCGTTTTTTCCCTACCAGTACCAATGATGAAGGTAATTAATGTGAATTATTGGATAATCAGGTACCATCCTCTGTGCTAACTGCTTAATAAGCATCACCTCCTTCAGTCAGCCAAGTGAAGTAGGTTTAATGTCCACATTGTAGAGATGAAGGAACTGGAGTTTACAGAAGGGATGCAATTTACCAAAAGTCAGAAAAGGAGTTAGTAGAGGGTACGGTAGATTTCACCCCACAGCCCATGCCCTCAACCGTGGCATTCACAATTTCTCTCTCGATCCCACCTGTTTTGAAGCAGGCACGAGCTTTCCATTCCTCCTTGGTGTCTGTCTCCTCGCGAGTTTTTGCATTTCTGCCCATCATAATCTGCTTTCAGGTGATTCCATGATGTAGTCCTGAATTACCTGTGTTAAAGGCTTCTCTCAGAGGGAATCTGCACTTCAATTCTTGGACACCTTCAGCACAGTTACCTGAAGCCTCTGAGTTGATTTTACGGGACTACCGATAGAGGGTGGCAGATTACCCCTACTTCACTGTTTTTTTAAGGTTTGGGGTGCTTTTCAAAGCTCTATCTGCATCTCCTCTCTCCTAAATTCCTAAAGCAATTCTCCACCTAAGGGAGACATCCCACCATGCAGAACCACTCTGTGGTCTGTCACTGTGGCTGTGTGCATCCCTCAGGTATATTAGAGCAGAATAAAGAAAAGAAAACTGTTAAAAACACTTTTTCAATGGGTGAATACCAGATAAGTAGTCTGAATTCAGTTGCACTAGAAAGATCAGTCAACAGATAGACATGCCATACTCTTCTCAAGCAACAGCTAGGTAGCTTGCTTATGTAATATAATTCCTGGGCAGCTTCAGCTCTTAAATGATTGAGCCTCTCATTCACAGCCATTGCTCAATTCCTCCCAGGGACTGGGATGTTAAACCTTCTCTGTGTTTATTTCCCTGCTTACGCTCCCTCTCTGCAAGCCAAATATTCTAAGTCCCTTCTTTTTTTTTTTTTTTTTTTTTTTTTTTGCGGTACGAGTGCCTCTCACTGCTGTGGCCTCTCCCGTTGCGGAGCACAGACTCCGGACGCGCAGGCTCAGCGGCCATGGCTCACGGGCCCAGCCGCTCCGCGGCATGTGGGATCTTCCTGGACCGGGGCAAGAACCACGTGTCCCCTGCATCGGCAGGCGGACTCTCAACCACTGCGCCACCAGGGAAGCCCTGTAAGTCCCTTCTTTGATGCAGGAAAATGTAAAATCAGAAATATGATCCTTCCTTTAAAAAAAAGAATCAGCTAGGCGATTTCCTGGGTGTGGAGGGGAATACTTGCCTATTCGGTGTCTATCTTGTAAATCCTTTTTGAGTGCTTATAAGAAAGCTGAAATCTCGACCTAGTAAACTAGACAAACAAGCATTAGGTGGGTAACATTAGTTGGGTAACAATTAGTTGGGTAACAATATTTGAAGTAAATTTCTCAAGTTTAAGCTTGACGGTACTCTGCCTTTGGGATGGTGATGATCTCTCCGCAGTGTTTACCTGCCAGTCATTGTAAAGAGGTAAGGACACACCTGTTGTCACTTCCCTCAGCTGAAATGTAATGTCTTCCGTGTAAAACTTGGTATTTCAAACTCGTTGCAAGTTTGTGAACTACATTTCACATGAACTGAGGCAAGTTTTAGAGCATGACAGTGGGGGAGGAAGTGGTAGTTTATAATCCGCCCTTATGGTTAAGAAACACGGATAGAATCAACTTAAATGCACTCACTTTTTTAATCATTACCCCACTCCCAAGACAAATTCTTTATTGTGAATGCATAGGAAAACCTTAGTAAAATCTCTGATGTTTGGAAGCAGCCTGATTTCCTGTCTCTAAGCTGCAGACATTTAGAATAAACTTGAAATGCTTGTGACAGTTTCAAATCCAAATCATAGCTTTCAACTTTATTCATATTTTAACACATACCTCCAAGCTCCCACAGTATTTCACTTCGTAAAATGTATTAATTTATTTTTTTTCCAACACCTAAGCTAAGTACATCTTCCCTCATGGGGGTAGCTCACTTTTTCCCCAGAACAAGATGTCGCTCATAACCCATATGTAGTTTTTTTTTTAAATTAATTAATTAATTTTTGGCCGCGTTGGGTCTTTGTTGCTGCACGTGGGCTTTCTCTAGCTGCGGCGAGTGGGCTTCTCATTGTGGTGGCTTCTCTTGTTGTGGAGCACGGGCTCTAGCCGCGTGGGCTTCAGTAGCTGCGGCACGCAGGCTCAGTAGTCATGGCTTGCGGTCTAGAGCGCAGCCTCAGTAGTTGTGGCGCACGGGCTTAGTTGCTCGGCGGCATGCGGGATCTTCCCAGACCAGGGCTCGAACCCATGTCCCATTGACAGGCGGATTCTTAACCACTACGCCACCAGGGAAGTCCAACCCATGTGTAATTTTGGATTTGAACATTTTGTTAGAGTCTCGCATCATCCAGTGCATACGAATATTTTCTTGGAAATGGGCCTCCTTGATACTTCTGAAATCATGTTACACAAATAGCTGTTTTTAACAATGTGAAGGAAGTAATGATAATTGGCGTTCACAGCCAAACAGCGTTAAAATAGCATGCTTTTGAGCAATTATTATCTCACAGGCCTTCTGTCTATTGTGTCATTTGAGAGTTACAAAACCTTTTGAAGAAATGTAATCTGATGGTATAATTGGCCAAATTAGAAGGTCCTAAGAGTAGGAGGCATATCTGTTTTGTTGACTGTTCCTTCCCCAGTGTCTGGCACAGATCTGTGTTCTATCATTATTTATTTGATTGTTGAGTGACTGCCGTCACCCCTGCTTTACAAATGTGGAGACAAAGCATCTGAGAGGTTATGTAATTTCGCCAGAGGGACATAGTTTGTGAGCATCAGAGCCAGAATCTCTGATTTCACAGCCCAGGCTTAGATCGTTATGATCTGTTACATGCATGTGTAAATATAATTCTAGTTCTATGTTAATAGCATATAAAATCAGAATAGTAACATAAAAAGCAAACTTCTGGTTACCAAAGGGAAAAGGGGGTGGGGGAGGGCTAAATTAGGAATTTGGGATCAGAAGATACAAACTACTATATATAAAACTGATACACAGCAAGGTAGTACTGCATAGCACAGGGAACTATATTCACTATCCTGTAGTCAACCATAATGGAAAAGAATATGAAAAATAATATGTATATATAAGTATAACTGAATCACTTTGCTGTACACCAGAAACTAACACAACATTGTAAATCAACTCTACTTCAAGAAAAAAAACGCACAGAGACACTCAGAAAATAAAATCAGAAGAGTGGAGACTCTGAGAGGTTTATAATACAGAGGAACAAAAAGTTGATCTCAAACATACAGCTGTTTGTTCTCATAAAAGGTAGTCTTCACTCATTCTTACAGGACATGAAGCACCACAGCTTGACACTATTTAGCTAATAATAATGGCCTGAATTCAGTGGGAAATGGAGTTATTCAGCCTGTGTCAAGGGGATCTGTGCTGTTGCTGAAATTCTCTACATCAGAGAGGTGGCTATTCTTTATTAATCATTCAGGATGTCTGCTATGGAAAGCTTAAAACCATCTGCGGACCAAACAGATTTTCTCAACTGCAAATTTCACGGTGCCCTCTCCTGTGCCTCTCCGGACCTGAAGTGTATCAGCCGAGCATCAAATTTTATTCCAGTGATTTACTTTGTTAGTTTCACATTCACCTTCCACTTCCTGAGATTGCATTCTTCTCCGGGAGAATTCAAACTCCTAGCAGCCCAGAGTTTCTCTCTGACATCCCCCGGAACCATCCATCTTACATCACAGAGAGACAGTAACTCTCTTTCAAGTCGTTTGCCTTCTCCCTGTTCTAGTGAATACAAAACCGTTCTGGGAAAAATGTCTTTTAAAAGTGTGTTTTCGACGGACATTCAGATCAGTTCTGAACCCCCAAACTTCTGAAACGTGCTTCTCCGTTTAGAATTCAGAATCAGTGTGAGATTCTTAAGAGTGAACATTAGGAATCCTGCCATGGTTATAGTCTGGCTAAAATATGCTTTGTAACTTTGAGGGAGAATGAAAAAATGATGTGTGTTTGCTTGTTTTAAATCCCACTGTTTGTAAAGGAGAACTGCCCCCTCACTTGTTAGAAGGTTAAAATATAGAAATGTGTGCTATGAATTAACCAGCTCTCCAAAGGCATTTAAAAAAGAGATTAAATGCCTTTGGAAGCATTCTGTAAAATTAGTAAGTCCAACTATTTGTTGAATCTAGGGGCTGATGTTATCGAACCAAATGGGTTCCTTGGGTATTGAAAAGACATGACTGGCACCAAATCTTCTGTTTCCAGCAGTGCTGCAAGGCAGCCTTCTCTAAATGCATAATGGGAGAACCAAAGATTCTCTCTGGCGTAGGCACTGTCCATAAGACTGAATGCTCTTGGAGTATCTTTTAAATTGTTTTCTTCCATAGGCTAACAGACCTACCTATATATAGATCTTCCTGGCGTTTGAAATATTCATGTAATTCATCAGATTGATTGGTGGGTAGTGGACCCCAAATCAACCTTGAATATATTTTGCTGTCTTGATTCACTCATTTTGTCCAGGACCTGGTGTTGAAGCTAATTGTTAGGGTACCATGCCTACAGAATGAATGCCTAGCAAATGAATAGCATGTAGTGGTGTATAGAAAGCTACCAGAAGCTTACGAATTCCTAGACGTTAATCTTTTAAAAAAAATCACATCTGATTGAGATGTAGAAAATTCACCCTGAGGCATTTACTTTCTATTTTAAATGAATATTTTGCAAAATTTTAGACAAATCCCAAAGCAGCTTAGTGTTAGACTGAGGTAAGGAATAAGCTTAGATTAATTGAAAATCTTTTGAGTATGCTAATTATTTATTATAATCCTGAGAGGTTTTTTTTCTTTGTTTTTAAAACTGATTCCTCTTCCCAGTGTCTAAAATCAGGTGTTTCTGGCAAAAGATAAAATAAAGTATGTAGGGGATATGAGACATTTAAATTAAGTTCCTTAGTGTTTGTGGCTGAAACTCTTTTTTTAAATTAATTAATTAATGTATTCATTTATTTATTTTTGGCTGTGTTGGGTCTTCGTTGCTGCACACGGACTCTCTCTAGTTGTGGCGTGAGCGGGAGCTACTCCTCATTGCGGTGTGAGGACCTCTCAGTGCGGTGGCTTCTTTTGTTACAGGGCAGGGCTCTAGGTGCAGAGGCTTCAGTAGTTGTAGTGCACGGGCTTAGTTGCTCCGCGGCGTGTGGGATCCTCCCGGACCAGGGATCAAACCCGTGTCCCCTGCATTGGCAGGCAGATTCTTAACCACTGCGCCACCAGTAAAGTCCCATGGCTGAAACTCTTTCCTGGCCTCCAGCATCAATTTCTCCATCTTCCTTTTAATAATAGAAACCCTAAAGTTTTAGCTGGACGCCTGACTGGCTACAGACAACACCCGAGCAGATGGCAGCCACAAAATGGAAGGGGTCTAGTCCTTGAACGATTCTAAATGACCTCATGGAACGCTAATTTTTATTCCCTTTGTTGTAGTATCTTATCCTGTACTCTGATATAGTGTTGGAGGACCATTTATGTAGGAAATTATTTTACCTGTCTTTAATTCTTAGACTTTAATTCATTTCAATTCAATTTTTGGTAAGAAGATAACAGACTTCCAGTTTCTAGATTTACCCTCCCTCCTTAAACAGCCAAGGCAACCAGACACAATGTGTAAAACAATGGTTTCTGAGACAGTAGGCATCAGGCAATGAGCAACAATGATCCCTGAGAGATGAGAAACAATTGAAGTGAGCCCTAGACTGTCCCAGCTTACTGGCTGAAGGAATTTCCAGATCCCCATGCTAGGAGGGGAACCCAGGCAGAGCTGGGTGGGGTCCCTGTGTTGAGGAGACCTAGCTAAGAATCCAGGGAGATTAAGGTGGCTAGAGTTTGCAGGGCAGAGCACCAAAGAGGAGACAGAGATAGAGAGACCCTCAAATCTGTAGAAAGTCCCCCTTGTATATCCTATGTTTTTCCCTATACATACATACCTATGATAAAGTTTAATTTACAGATTAGGCACAGTAAGAGATTACAACAATACCTAATAATAAAACAGGACCATTATAATAATATACTGCAATAAAAGTTACGTGAATTGGTCTCTCTCTCTTTTTCTCACAAAATATCTCATTGTATTGAGCTGACCCTTCTTCTTGTGCTGATGTGAGATGATAAAATGCCTTTGTGATGAGATGAAGTGAGGTGAATGACGTAGGCATTGTGACATAGCGTTAGGCTATTGATCTTCTGACTATATTCAGAAGGAGGCTCGTCTGCTTCGGGTAATCGTGGATTATCCAGACATGATGATGTTGATAGTTGGACCTCACGAGCAGATGATGTTTATGGACGTTGATGGTTGGGAACATCCTGGGTGGGATAAAATGGACAGTGTGAGATTTCATCCCACTACTCAGAATGGCACACAATTTAAAACTTATGAATTGTTATTTCTGGAATTTTCCATTTAATATTTTTGGACTGTGGTTGACTTTGGGTAACTGAAACCATGGAAGGTAAAGCTGCCGATAAAGGGGGGACTACTGTACTCAGAAGTGTCTTGATTCAGTAGTAGGCTATTTTGACCCTTCAGAATTAACGCTGCCCTTGTCCCACCTAACAAATCTTAAAAGCAATACCTGAAAGGATCCAACAGTTTCCAACTAATGTAACCGTGTCCCAGAACAAAGCTCAAGGGTATTAATAGGAATAAAAAAATACCTGGCACCCAGCAAGCAAACATCTGTCCTGGCATCCAATCAAAGATTACTAGCCATGGAAATAGGCAGGGAAATGTGAATTAGGAGAAGGATCAACTGAAATTGACCCAAATGTTAGAATTAGCAGAGAAGGGCATTTAAACACTTATTATAAATGTATTCCATATGTTGAAAAAGTTGAGTAAAGACATAGAGAATATTAAAGAGACCCAATATTCAGTCAGTTGCTGAATAAACTAATACCTGGACTGGATAGAAGGCTAGAGGTGGGAGGAATAAACCAGCCTGGATATATACAGGGCAACCAGAGGCAGAGTGTGAGGAGCAGAAACTAGAATTTTAATGGCAGGGAAACCAAGATCTTAAACTGGTACAGAGATTCTCAACTGGATGTCGAGGGACTCCTGGTAGACTGTTCCCATATTCTCAGACTCTCAAGTTCTCTACCTTATTTCTTTATATGTTTGCCTCTTTATATACTTAGTTATATGATTTTTGTTTAGATGACAATGAAAGGTTTAAAGCATACTCTTAATAATCTTGACCACCAAGGTATAATCAGGTAGTACCATAACTCTTTGTTGTCGTTGGTGCACGTGTCTGTGACCACTTTGTCCTCAAGTAATCCTTTATCCATGGGTGCTTTCAAATTCATTTTGGCTACTTTCAAGTTCTCTGGTTCTTAATTAGTGGTCTAGAATGTATCATTGAGCAACAGTCTTTGTTGAATGAATGAGTGTATGAATTATGGGGAAAATACCGCTTACGTGCTAGGAAGTTAACATTTTAAAAGATAATAAATGTTATTATGTTTGTGATGTTAACAGAATATTGTTAGTTTTGTACAGCTTCTTGAAAATATTCAGGGAAGAAACAATTTTTAGTTTCACAACTAGAACGGAAAAGTTCAGAAGGAAACCACAAGAACATACTGAGAATCCAGGTCTTGTAGGCTACAAAAGGATTGTTCTAATTAGATTGTTAGAATTGCAAAATGATACATTTCAGCTGCAGATTTAAAGCAGTTTTTTGATGCTCAAATCATAAGTGGGACAAAGCAAAGGATGTATCCTTAAGACAAAAAGGAAAGAAACCAAATTTAACTTAGTTCAAGGAAGAAGATAAATAACATATATCTTCTGTCTTATTTTACGTAATTTCTATCTGTACTGGACAAGTAAAGTGAGTTGGAAAATTTGTTGCCAGTATTTTAATGATCTTTCTTTTATAATAGTGACTATTATATTGTCTGGATCATATATTATAGTTGGGATCTTGGTTCACTGTGTCCAGAGATACTTTCTATTGATCTGACTTGGCTGTTAGCGGTCATTACTACCTCTTGATATTTGATGAAATGGCATGAACAGGGCTAGCAAGAATTAATCAGCATTTCTAGGCCTTACCTAGAAAACAAATTTACGAAGTCACAGTTACTGACATGGAGCTCCAAACTAAGAAGCCCATGAACATAGTAGTTCTATGATCAATACAGAGGAAATGTTGAGTTTCAGCGGATTTTCTTTTGTTTTACAAAATAGGTCTACAAGATTTAAGTTATTCCTATTTGGAGAAATTCTCCAGGATTATTACAGTGTTCATTTATTAAAACCATGAAGAAATGAGACATTACAAATATTTGTTTCTAGTATCCAATTTTAATTTCTGCATTCAAATTAAGCTCCATTCTTAGGTTATAAGGTTTTAGGGATTTCAGGCTATGTTTTTCTTTTTTTAAAAAAATCTAAATTTAATTTTCATTTTGCTTAGTGCCTAGTAACTTTACATAAGAACAGAATTGAACATTTTTACAGCTTTGTGACATTCACTACCTCTTACAATTTTGTCAATTCAAAACTTCTAAGCCTCTAAATTTACATTTCACATCTGCACATCAAAGTGCTCATTTCATCATCCTGTCTTAGAAAGGATTAGAATAACCACAGAAAATCATCACGGAGTACTAGCTTTAGAACAGATTCCTATAGGATGAATAAGTATATCTGTCACGAACACTGCTGCAAGACGAGAACTCCACTGAAGAGATGGCTTCAGACACTAGGAGTCATTAAGCAGGTTGTTTTTTTCTTCTGTAAATTACCCCATGACTGTAATCTGGAAAGTATTTTGGGACAGATGATGATTGGTTCTAGTTTATCTGTATACCTTGTGATTTGTATACTATGTTGTACTGACATAACATACACTTGCACTTAGCTGGTGAGTATTACCCTTGCTATGTCAATGAGTGACCTTTTTCATATAACCACCCTGAGGCATATACACAAATACACGCATCATTGGCTCATTGCAGTGAGCAAACAAGAGCTGCCTTCTTCCCTAGGGGAGGTCAAATGACTCTGGATGGAGAGACCTATTTATCCAAGATAAACCCAGAAATGTTGGTTGGAAGTATGAAGTCCCTTGGAGAGACGAAAAAATGTTCTGTTCTCAAACAACCGGAGACCAAAAAAGAAAGCTTGTGGAATAGTCAGGGGAGGTAGGTCAGTTCAGATGGGACTGAGCAAAAGAACAAACACGAACAAGGACTGACCCTGGGATGGTAGCAACCAAGCACTTCAATACTAACATTTTTCTGACCTGTGATTTCCTTCAATTCATCTCTGCCTCCTTTGCTTCAGTTGGGCAGATAGCGGACATTGTTCTTTCTTCCACAGTTCCCTGTAGTCCTATAGTCTTGTGTTTGTATCCTACAGACATTTTTTTTCTCCTAGGTTACGACAAGGTAACTACTGTTTAAAAGAGGAGTGATAATAATAAAATCTTACAGTTTTAATGAGCTTTTAACTTTTCCAAACAGTTTCATATCTATTAGTTATTAGCACATTTAAATCTCACAACAGCCCAGGGGCTATGTTGGGCAGTTATTAGGATTTCCATTAGATCCATAAGAAAAAAAAAACAGTTAAAAACTAGAGTAGAAGGACTTCCCTGGAGGTCCACTTTTATGTGCTTCCTGTGGTTATTTTTTAATCTTATATTCTCAAAAATTACTCCAAGATTCCTGGTGGCACTATTGGCTTAGGATACCTTGAGGTAGGGTTCCAGAGGTGGTTAAAATGGTAGAAGGTATCTCACAAATAAATGAATAACTTTAGTCTCATTTAGCCAATCAGAAAATAATAGAAATATGATAGGACAATATATTGAGTTATGTTGCCCTGCAGTATTCATATCTAATTGTAAATTTTGGGGGGAGATTGATTCTTATTGAATTACCTTATCTGTAAAATGATGTTTGGGACTATATGATCACCTACTTTCTTCTAGGCCTAATAGTCTCCAGTATTTTCTAAAATTGTTGTTGGAATTGTAGTGGATTATATTTGTAGAAAAAGCAAGCAAGGTGAAATGACATAATTTGAGTATCCTTTTTAAAATTGAAATACAGTTATGATATACATTGTTAAATAAGCTCTTGATACTCAATTTTTAACAGAAATAACTAGACACTTTTAGTCAAACTCAAGTGATGAATTTGTATATTATAAATGTGTATAAATTCTAAAATTAAGTTAAACAAGGCAAAGTATAACCAGTTTCCCAAATTTAATTTAAATTATGTAAATACTTTCTACAAGAGTGTTTCTCTGTGTTGTAGAGCAATGTGATGGGGCCAAAAATGAATTCTAGGATCCAGAGATTCCTGGGTATACATGGGTGTTTGAGATGCTAGTTGGCTTTGAATAGTCAAAAAACATGGTATTAGCTGACACAGGGATTTGATTTATTTAAAAAAATATTAGTTCCCTCTCCTAGCAATGCAGATTTGCTGCCAGTACATGGAGAAGAGCTGATGTCCCAAGTAAAAGCCAAGAAATTGAGGTTTGCTATGAAAACATATTTCTCTTTAATACTATCATAGAAAATGTATTTTATTCATTTGACAAGTATCACTGAGTGATTAGTATATGATTAGCACTGTGTTTGCTAAAGGGAACGTGAAAGAAACCCCAGGTGTGGTTACTACCCTTCTCAAGCATTTGGAAAATAATTTGGAAGAAACAACTTATTTGCTCCAAATCATTATTTAGCAAGGTACAATACTATTTTGTCCAAATGTCTGATATAAGCAATAATTTACCTAGAGCTCAATTATTGTTGGGAAACAAAAGAATGCTGTTTTGGAGAAAATGAAATGAGCTTCAATTGATTTGAAAGAAATGGATAGATTGGGGCTAAGAATTAAGAAAATGGCAATTTAAGTGTAGTAGGTATCCTAAGCAAATGTTTATAGACTATAAAGAGTGTGGTGTGTGCAGGAGATTATGATACTAGAATGAGGGGTGTGGGGATTTGTGTTGAGATGTCGTGGGAAATAACAGTAGGTAAAGTAAGGGCAGATCATTGAGAACCTTGAATGGCAGTGATTTTGGATTGCATTTTCAAAGGAGAAACACTGACAGCTTTCAAGGAGTTGAAATTATTGTTTGAAGAAGGTAAATCTGAAAGCAGAATAATATATAGTTGGGTTGGATAGAAAAGTATTGCATTGTCAGAGAGATTTCTTTGGTTATAATTTTCATTTTAGAACTCGCCAGCTATATAATGTTCAATAGTTCACTTAACTTTTCTGAGCTTCAACAGAATCATCTGTAAGATCTGTAGGAAAGTGGGTGGGAGGGTCTTTATTAGATAATATTTTCGGGTTTGCTTCTAGCTAGGCCTGGCTAGGAAGACCAAATATAAATTTATACTATTCGTCCAAGTGTGAGTTGATAATGAGCTGGGGAAGTAAAAGGATATACAGGAAAAAGGAGATGTAAGGGTCAGAGAGGGCCTCATTTTGAACTGATTGATTCTTAAGAACCATCAGTAGAAGTAAGTTATACAGTTAGAGGGATATGGTGTGAAAATGATTAGAAGAAATCCCTAACTCATATATTGACTGTGACGTGACCTTAGGACGTCCAATTCTATCTATCTGACCTAATGTGAATGAGTAAATGGTACGCGGGCCTCTCACTGTCGTAGCCTCTCCCGTTGCAGAGCACAGGCTCCGGACGTGCAGACTCAGTGGTCATGGCTCATGGGCCCAGCCGCTCTGCGGCATGTGGGATCTTCCCAGACCGGGGCACGAACCCATGTCCCCTGCATTGGCAGGCGGACCCTCAACCACTGCGCCACCAGGGAAGCCTAGTAAATAGTTTTTGTTAAGCCCTTAAACAACAGTATTCCTTTTGGTTATATTCTTTTCTAGTCACTCTACTTTCCCTCACCCTAATATCTAATCTATTACCTAATCCTGTTATCTCTCCAAGATAAATACTTGTAGTCATCTAGTTCTCTCCACCCCACTTTGCCTCTAGTTATTTGGAATACTACTGCAGACTTTGTGATCAATTGGCAAAGAAACTAGTTATATTAGGGGTTGTAGCAGCAATCTAAGAAAATAAAGCTAGTTTAAGTCAAGCTGTTTTCACAATATTTCAAGCAATTTAATAATCTTAAATGATTTAGGGGAACCAAGAAAATGTTAAGAGAATACAGCCATGCAATAGGAACATATTTAATGAATAAAAAAATGGATAACATGTGCTGGGTACTATCCTAGTTGTTTTACGTATAAAATTTCATGGATATTAATATACAATTTTTGATGTATATGTAATGCTCCCATTTCCAGGTAAAGAAACTTAGATTTAGAGAGAAATGAACTTGCCCAGAGTTGCACAGTTGACATTGCAGACCTGGGATTTGAATTGCGTTATTTTAAATTCCAACATCCATCCACTTGTCAATACATGAAACTACTACAGAAAGCAGTTGAAGATGGGAGACTGAATCTCAAATGAATGTTTGGGGTTGTGGTTATATATTAAGGACTCTTTAGTTTAAGGTTGGTAAGTGAAGATTTAAAACAGAATTACTTCATTATGGAAAGGGGAATAGAAAGATTGCAAGAGACAGCTGAGAAGTGTACCCCAACATTTTTCACTGAATCATGAAGCTCTGAATTCTTAAAGTCTGTTACACATAGCTGACAATTCCTTGTAGCACTATGCCTTTCATTTCCTATAAGACTCTCCAGAATGGCAAGTCACTTTGTCACAAGATCCTGTCACTTTTACATCATGAACCAATTCTTCTTTATGATCAAGATTAACTCCAAATGAGCATCTTCTCTGCTATTGCTGGTACTTCTGAGTGCCATTTTGTTTTCTAGCAACAGCAAGTCAAAATAGCCACAATTTCTATGTTTAGAAGAATATATTTCTAATCTCTTTATATTCTAGGTTCTTCTGTAAACTGACTTCATCCCCTGTCATGGAGATAGCATATTTGCGTCATTGGAGCGGTGGTTTTAAAAACTATGGGTGGATCCTCAATTTTCTGTCTGTCTTTCATAAACTCTTGTTTTAAATTATTATGCATTGATATCCATAAACCACTTCTCATCATACTCTGAATTTAGACTTCCTGCGTTATCTGAAAAACAAGAACGTTGAACAATATTAGCACTGTTTGACAGCCAACAGTTCTGTTTTTCAGTGTTGCTAATTTACACAGTAGTGTTTCTTCATTATTTGAATATTTTATTGCATTTGCCCTTATTCATTTACCAAAAAATGAAGTGATAAATAGAAAAAGTGATAAGCTTAAGTCTTATAAACTTCATAAAATTGAGATGAAGATTGAAATAATTGTCTATTAAAAAATGATGAATTTTTAGCTCCATTTGAGTACTCAGTTAATTTTGTGCTCAATTATAAGGGAAAAGAATAAAATTAAAGCCTACAAAATGCTGGGAATAGATTGCCAAGATTGAGTCCTGGAATTCTATTATAATTCTTAAGTTATAGGAGGATAGACCTCTACCGACAAGATCTCTGCCTAAAAGTTTCACTCTTGCCATTGGAATTTCTTAGGAAGAAATCATAATTGAAGGTAGAAGTCTGTCTTTATTGAGTTACCCCTTTCCCCTGTTAACCTGTCAAGCTTGTTCAGGGTTTTTGTAATAAGGAAGGAATTAATATTCCTTCTAGACCACACAAACACTGCACTCAGTAGAAATGTTCTGTTTCTACACATTAGAAATCCAGAAATCCAGAATTATGTAATATTCTGCTTTTTTGTTTGTCTCCATACCTGTTTAACCTGCTTGGGTAGGGAGTTGTTCTAAGTTAGCTAAATCCCAATAACAGAATTCAACAAATATGTTCTATTACTGTGTTTAGTTACTTATTCGATTTTTGTTATAAGTGTGTCCCATTGACCCTCACCTGATTTTCTTGAGTATAGTCTCAGCTGGTTCCATTCGATCCAGTGTAGTTCAACTATTCTTCCCTCCCTGACAAATTTTTTTAATAATTCACTCATTTATGGGAAAATGAAATGAGTGTTTCTAGTCTCTTCTTGGTCTAGATCACTCTGTATACACTTGTCAGGAAAATATTCCTCAAATATTGTTTTCATCATGGCGTTAGTTTACTCAAAATATTCCAACCCCTTCCAACTCTCCAGATCTGGGTTTTAACACAGGCTGTCCGTACCTCTGTCCTCATTCCCTTCCTGACAAGCCTCATTTTTGATTATGCTTTTTCTTTCGTTCATTAATGAAGTCAAATTCATCTTCTTGGCATATCTACAGAATGTTCTTTTTAGCATTCAGAGGGCAAATAGGGAAGGAAAGGGCGTTGAGAAAGGAGACAGCCAAGGGGGAGGTGGAAGTGAAGTGAGGAAACACAGAAGGAAGAAAAGGAGAGGGGAAGGGGGCTGGAAGGAGGAGAGGACAAGGCATGCCTCCTGAGAGGGTGTCCAAGGATGAATCTGAAGACACCCTCTCCTTCAGATGAAGGCAGTCCCAAGCTGGGTACACAGCTTCATGAGCAGAGCATGGACTGGACACCCCCAAACACACACAAACACACACACACACACACACACACACGCACACGCACACACACACACACACACACTCTCCTCTAGCTGTTCAGGGAGCTCTTCTGCCGGTACCATTCTGTGCAGTTGCCCACGTCGTGCATCCTGATGCTCTTAGTAAGCAGGTTGGTCTTCCTGGTGCTAATTCCCCTTCTCCCAGATAGTGAGTCAATATTGCCTTCCTATGAACCTACCATTTCTGGAATTCCTACTTCTCCCTCCCTCTCCGCGTGTCTAGACCTTACCGTCTTGGTCCCCATGGCATGCGTTCCTCCCTCTCTAAGCACTGGCAGCTCACCATCAAATGCTAAGGCAAAGTGTCCCTTCTCTCTGAACTTTGTCAAAACAAAGTTTCAGGTGGGCAAATTGAGTATGTTTTACTTAATACCGGTGGCAGTGAGGAAGTAAGGTAGGGCATACAGAATATTTCATTTTATAATACTGCTATGGATCAGTTAAAATTAAATTGGTGGCTTTTTCTCCTTATTTTAAACTCATGTGGCCTCCCCAATTTGTATAATTGGGTTATAATTAAGTAAAAACACTAAAGAAACTTCCTTATGTAGGGATAAATTGGAAATCACTACTTTGCAAAGTCTGTATCATGGAGCTACAATTGCGTGATTGTTTATAAAATTCTAAAAGTACCAAAAGAGATTAAAAAAGGAAGAATGAGTTCACTTATTGTAGGGAAAATACAGTGGTGCATATACAGTTCTTCACACTTCCCTCCTGAATCTTAAGGATTGACTTCTCAGAGAGGACAGACAGGATCTGTTAGGGGAGGAATCCAGTTCTGTGATGTCCAACTTACACTGAGTTTCCTAAGTCTCAGGGGAACATCTTTTACTATCAGAATATAAACAACTAATAACCCAAAAGATTTTCCTTTGACAGTCCCTGGAGCTTAAAAATCTTGTCAGAGATACATTTCTGGTACATCAGGAAGTCTGCTCTTATGGTGTGACCCGTTCTCATACAGGCATTTTCCAGGAAAAATTGTTTTGTAGATGCCTCGACTATACCAGAATACATTAGCATTTGTATCTTTATCTATACGTTTAATTGCCTCCAACTGCAGAAGTTGGAAAAGGACTATGAAATTACTCAGTCGATATGTCTTCACTTCTACTTGAGTTTCTTAAGGGAATGCATTAAAAATACAATCAAGTTGTAGTAACAGAAAGTCAACCAATAGACTTTATCTTACTACAGACCACATTTACCAAATGTTATTTTCCTTTTTCTTTTATTTGGGTGCACAGTAAATGTGGATGGGTTTTCTGGAGGATAATTTTAAATATTGTAGCATCCACAACGAGGAAGACAATACATCTTCCATTTTCAGAGACAAGAAAGAGTCACCTCCTGGTCATACAGAAGAATTTTGACGTTGATGCAAAGAAAAGGAAACAAAGATCAAAGGGGAGAATAATTAAGACAGGAATCTAAACAGCAGGCTTTTGGAAGGTAGAATAGGTAGAATATAAATCTTAATGACAGGACTCTAAATAAGAATTCAGGGAATCTGAGAAGTTATGATCATTTATATAATAGGGAACCTGACAGAGGGAACAAAGATGGTGTGGGACTCAACAGAAGGAAAACTTTAGACCAGAAGAGGTGGCTTTAGAAAAGGCTATTGAGGAAGAATGTCAGGATGAAAATATCTAACTCTAGCTGCATGTGATTATCAAAGGGATTACCTGTCCCTAGGGGGACGTTATCATGACTTTAAAACTGAACTCACTTCTGTGTATACCCGTCATTCAGTTAACCATGCAAAGAACATTTGTGTACAGCTTAGCCAGAATGATGTTTGCTTTACTCAATGTCATTTTCTCCAAAGTCTTACCTAAGTGCTCGATTTCTCTATTATCCCATCACAAATACTAGACCTGGGGAGGTTGAATGATGAACTTTATTCCTGACTTGAGTCTAGCATTTTATGCTTGCTTAAAACAGAAAAGTGACTCCGGCTCCAGCCATGGTGGTATAACCAGTATCACATTTACCCTCCTGCTTCAAACAACTATAAAAATGAACAAAATATATGCGGCAACTGTTTTTGGTCATCCCAGAACTGTGACCCCCGTAAAAGGAAACACCTCAGGTGAGTTTTCTGTTGCTGCAAAACAAATGACCATAAACCAAGGGACTTAAAACAATACCCAGAGATCACAGTTCTGTAGGTCAGAAGTCTGGCATGTCTCAGAATATCACAAGGCTGAAGTCATGGTCAGTGAGGCTAAGTTCTTGTCTAGAGGCTCTGGGGGAAAATCTGCTTTTAGGGTCATTCTTACTGTTGGCACAATTCTGTCCTTGCTGTTGTAAGAAAGGTTCCAGTTACCTCGCTGGCTGTCAACCAGGGACTGGTCTCAGCTCCTAGAAACCATCTGTAGTCTTTGCCACGTGTTCCGCTCCATCTCCAAGTCAGCAAACACCCATCACATCCTTCTTGTGCTTTAAACCTCTGATTTCCCCTTCTGCTACCACAGAGACAGTCGTCTGCTTTTCTAGGGCTCCTGTGATGAGGCAGGTCACCTGGAATAACCTCCTCATCTTGCAGTCAACTGCGCCATGTAACACAACCTAATCACGGGAGTAAAATCCATCGTATCCACAGTCCTGGGGATTTTGCAGGGTGTATACACGCGGTGAGGGATGGGAAATTGTGGGTGGTAACTTAGAATTCTGCCTCCCACCCACCTTCTGCTGCCGTGCTCCATTTGCCACTGACCCTGAATACACATACACACACACACACACACACACACACACACACACACACACACAC
>NW_020837949.1:10201714-10245048 GCF_003676395.1 Aethalodelphis obliquidens | reverse complement strand
ATCCCATACACACACACACACACACACACACACACACACACACACACACACACAGAGCTTGGACCACTTCTCTTTCTACACAGAGTGAATGAGCAGGTGCCTGACGCTCTGCCATTTGGGAGTGTTTCCACCACCGCTGTCTTTCAAGGCTCCCCTGGAGAAGGTGTGTATTCATGTACCTAGATGATGTGTCTGTGACCCAACTCAGGTGTCTCATCTGATTTTAAATCCCTTATTTTATAAATGAAGAGACTGAGGTCACAGTTCAAGGTCACACCAGAGGGGCACTAGCAGAGCTGAGAAGAGAGCTAGAATCTCAAGTTCATCAGTCTGGTGATCTTTGCCTTCTACTGGCTGTGTTTGCTTGATAATGCTAAATAGGAGAGAAAAAACTCTCCCCCGGCCAGCTTACATTCTGGTTGACCACCAGTTATTGGCCTTTTGACCAGGAGGGATGGTGGGGACAGATCCTGAGGAGAGGCCATGTCACCTTGAGAGGGAGCTTCTGTCCCCTTCTTTAAGCAAGGGCTAGTGCTTGCTTCTCCTTTAAATGGGAGGAGCGAGGGGAGAGTGGACCACTTTTGCAGTTCAGAGGGTTTAGGAACATTTGAAGATTCCAGACTTTGGGGCCATCAACCCCGTGAAAGCCCATTCTTTCCCAACCAGGGCTCTGTCCTTGCCACAAAATGTAACTCAAAGTGGGGTCCAGCTGCTCGCCGCTCAAAAGCCAATAAAGAGGCAAGGTTGGTGGAAAGGAAAGTTTGCTTTATTTCGGATGCCTGGATGCCGGCAACCAGGGGGCCAGAGGGGAGGGCGGGGCAGACTCCTGTCCAAAGGCCGACTCCCCCCCCACTGACAATCAGCGGGCAAGAGCTTTTATAGATGGAGAGAGGGGGCTACATGCAGAAACAGCACCATCAGCACCGACTGTCATCTTGAAATGGGTCGCGCAGTGGTCTGATCAGCGTCATCTTGATTAAGTACAGTTCCAGGGTCGGTTCGTTCCCATTTCCTTGAGGCCATTCTCAGAATTGTGCCACTTATGTCATGGCTATAGTCTGCTCATCACGTAGCTAACTTCTTCCACCTGATGGGGGTTTCAGTGTTTACAAGACAGCTCACAGGATAGGGCTCAGAATATTATCTACAGCCTCGGAGGAGGAACTAAAGGTCCTTGACTCTGCCTAATGACTAAACTACTATTATTTAGTCTTGCTGGACTGTTTTCCTTCGTTTCTGCATTTTCTCACTTCTCTGATTAAACTTATTCTTTGGCTAAAGTTTTTTTCATAGACAAAAGGCAGGTGGAGGACATGGGGGGCGAGGACCACAGGAGGGCCCTGCTCCGTTTCTAAAAGACCCGCCTTTGTTGGGAATTTAACCTTCTTTAGAGCTTGGCCACTCTTACAATTAAGTCCTTCGTCTGGTTCTCAGGTTTTTTTGTCCTTTTGCTGTGGACAAGAGCTCCTTTATATGCAACCAAAGAGGCATTCTGGTCTTCACACAACTTTAAATTACTGATCAATACATTCAGCATTGTGTTGACCTTTTTGAAAATGTCAATTATACTTAGCAATAGCCACTTGGGTCCATCGTCCTTAGAGTTACTATTCCCCCCATATTTCTCAAACGCTGATATACTGTATCAGCGAATACCTTTCCTTCCAACAGTATGCCACCAGCAAAAGTTTTAACAATCACAGGGACACCTTTTGCCCAGAGATATCTGTGCCCCAGCTACCACTGGTGGGGTCCTTCTTGCCATCCAGGGGTGGGTGACCCAGCTCCCACATCTCTTAGCATTTGCTGTTATGTTATGGACCTTGCCTGGCATAAACTGTCACAGGTTGGGTTCCCTGGGAAGCAGGCTCTGAATGAGATTACCATGCAGGGCATTTATATGTGTGTGTGGGGGGACTCATGAGGTCCATACCTAAGGAAAGGAGGAAAGAAAGAAGTTTAGGGAGGAGGGAATATTTGAGTAGTGATGTGATTTCAGCAGTCTCAGCTGATTTCAGGGGAGTTTTGCAGTTGGGATGGCCCTTTAGAGCGGTCCAGAGTCGGGACTAGGGGAATGGGCCTTTCTAGGGAATCTCCATTTCTACCCTTGGACCAATCTTTGAGTGCGGGCATACTCCGAAAGGGGGCTTATTCTTGGGAGAGGCAGCTTTAGTCAGCTGAGGCTGACAGCGTGGGCTATCATCAGGCAGCGGCAATTCCAGCAGCTTAGAGAATGGGCCCTTTATACCTGGAGGAGGATCTGGGCAGCATGTCAGGACATCTAATAAGTTCCTATTTTAATGAAGATAATTCAGTGGAAAAATTACGTCCCCGTCGACTCTAGTTTTTATGCAGCTGTCACCAAGATACCACTGTATACTTGGAGACAATAACTGCTAATTTCAGATTCCGCATAACAGAGGAAATTAACAAATTCAATACTGCTTGTCTTTTATAAGCAAATCTATTCTAAACGGCCAATATTATGATTACGTGGAGGAAAGACAATCCAGCAACACAGAAGCATTTATTTAGAAATAGTTCAGAAATCATCATATTGAGGCTCCTTGGTGGGGCTAATGGCGGACTCCGGGAGGCCTCACGCCAATGAGTACTTCCCAGAACCTCTGCTGCCAGTGTCCTTGGCCCCTCTGTGGGCCGTAGCTGCCGCCTCCTGCCTCTGCAGGAGACCCGCCAACACTAGCAGGTATGTGAGCTGAGGTTCTAAGATGTTAAGGAACTTGATCATAGTCACATATAGAAACCTGAAGAGCTGAATAATTGTAGACTTTACCAACTGACCAAGAAACCCATCCTCAAATTCAAAGATTTCTGTACACTTAATAGAAGAAGGGATATTTTCTCAAGAATGCAATTGCTGGGACATATGAGCCCCAGGATGCAGAAGACATTGTGCAAAGTAGTGCAGAAATATAAAGACAATAATGAAAGCATCTTTGTCTTCAGGAAGTGTATTATCGTGCAGAGAATGAACGTCCGCTCAACATGATGTCATCAGTGTAGTGACATAGCGTGAGGTTCTTCAGAATTTCCAGACAATGAATATTCCTTCATGCTACATTATGACAGAAGGCAGAAGATAATACAGTCCTGGCAAAACTGTGTGTATACTTCTGTCCATTTAAGTGCCTGAGGAGTGCTTCTGATGCTCATCTCTGGTGGCGCAGTGGTTGAGAGTCCGCCTGCCGATGCAGGGGACGCGGGTTCATGCCCCGGTCCGCGAAGATCCCACATGCCGCGGAGCGGCTGGGCCCGTGAGCCATGGCCACTGAGCCTGCGCGTCCGGAGCCTGTGCTCCGCAACCGGAGAGGCCACAACAGTGAGAGGCCCACATACCGAAAAAAAAAAAAATCACAGTAAAAGTCAGTGGCTAAGGACTGGCTCATGTTTGGAAACTAAGTGAATTCTTATTTTCCCTTGTAGAAACGTACATCAGTCTTGAGTGCTGGCTTCTGATCTTTTTAAGTTATAGAAGTCAAGAAATGTTCTTATTGTCTGAATATTTATTTTGTCCCTTGGCACACCGTGATCTATTAACCGTCACTACAGATCTTTCTTGATTGCTCTTCTAGTCTTGCTGCCTGTTATGATAATTATTTCTACCTGCATCTAAGAGTTCAGCGCCACCCTGTGACTTCTTTTATTCTAGAGCCCTGCCATTCCATTGCCAAAAGGAATCCAGCTCCATGATTGCACTCCCAGTTCCATCAACCTTGAACTGTAAGAGACAGCTACCTTTGAATTCTTTATCACTTAGGTAAAAGGAGGTCCTCTGGACTAATAAAGACTCTCCGGGACCAAACTTTAAAAAAGAAAAAAAAAAAGAAATCATCGTATTTATTTATTTATGACGCCAATAAGACAAAAGCAACTGCTAATAACAGCCAACATAGGAAGATAAATGTCTATAAAGACAAATTACTAAGTTGTTTTTTTTTTTTTAAACCCTCGCACAGATCGCCCAGTAGAAATTTCTCAACCTCAGTGACTTTCCTTCACAGATTTACAAGTCTTCACTGCCACTTCCTTGGAGTTTTAAGTGGCCCTCACCCAACCGCATGTGCAACCTGGTTCCGTTTTTGTGCAACTGCAGAGGTCACACTGTTTCACTTCCATTCCTTGTGAATTCTCCGTAGATCAGCTTTCTCCTGCAGCCAGCTTTTGTTGGCTGATTCCAGCAGCTGCTGCTAGGAAGCCACCGAAATGAATCTGAGGTGTTCAACGACCGTCAATTGCTGTTCATCCCTGTGGCTACCCATGATGGAGATGTCGGGATTGCTAGCTCAGATCTGTTTACAAGAAGTCTAAGTGTCTCAGACGAGCACAATTATTTTAATGCACCTGTAGATGACATTGGCTTCTCTTTTCTTTTTCCTCCTGCTGATCCATTGTTAGAGCACTGAGTCTGTTTTAACCAGAGCTAAAAAAAAATTGTTTTTTCTTTGTTGTTTGAATCAGAAGTGTTTATTGCAGAAATCTGGCTAAGGCACCAGTTGAGTGGCTCCAGCTGAGGTTGGCTTGAGGCCCTCTGCCTGGGTCAGGCAGGTGAAAAAGGGAAGGGGAGAAGAAATACCTCTGGGCAGAGGCCAAAGAGCTACAAATGAGGTTCCCAGCCAGGCTGCAGGTGAAGCCTGGGCCATGGGCTCCCATTCATGGACTTCACCTTCCTCTGTTACAAGCAGTACCTCTTAAGCCATCAGTTCCCAAAGAGAAACACCAAGGAATCATCTAGTAACAAATGTGTCTCCTGCCCGAAGACCACAGTGGGATCAGCCGGGAGCCCACCCTTGCCTTTCGTGTTGTGGGCTCGTCCCTGCCCTTCAGTCACGAAGACATCATTCACCCTCAGACCTGCCACCACCTGGACCCCCTCAGCCTTCAGAGCCCCAGCCTGCTCCACAAACCGTGGCAGGTGGGTCTAGGAAGAGCTGAGGGTAAAGGCCTCAAGGATTCCAGACAGCACCCCCTCCTTGGCCTCAGATTCTGCTAGACTCACCTTGTTTCAGGCTCACTTTCAAACACCACCACCGATGGGATGGCATCTCCTGCCTTGATGGGGCAAAGGAATGTGGATGTGGGAGTGCTTCTGAAACCACTGGTCCCCAAGTGTCCACTCTCCTCGCATCCAGGCACCTCCTCCTTTGCCCAGGACATGCAGACCTGCCAGCCATACAACCACCCGCCCGGTTTCCTCTTCTGCTGTTTTGTTTGTTTTTTAATCAAGAAAAGATTGTGGTGAAAGAGGTAAGGCAGTTGGGGGTTTGTGGATGTAGGAAACGGGTGTTTCAGTTCTCTGACAGATAAAATCATATCTGCATGTAGAACCAGTACCGACAGTCACATAAGGACCCTCAGCCCCAAACAAACATACCACCTTGTACTTATTTTATTTTGTTTCTTATGCAGGTGCATGCTTTTGCCAGTTCTCTAATGCTTGATTAGTTAGTAGTCAGGATCTCCATTAGGCATTTTCCAAAAGTAAGGAGTACTTCCTTCTGTTAAATCAAGCCTAATTTTTAGACCTTTTAAATAAAAAAACAAAAGAGGCAGAGCGTTCATAAAATCATGAGAATTACAAACGTCTCTTCCCCTTTGTTTTCTGCGCGAAACAGTAATACACAACATTCAGATACTACTCGGCTGGTTTCAGTTCTCTCTTTTTTCAGTGGACTGTCTTTCCCATACGACTATGCAGACTGGACCCCTCATGTTTAGGGATGAACACAGCGGATTTTGCCCATCACCAGGCATCTGCCTCCAGGAGGAGAGGTTAATGGCCCCTCTTATTACAGGAACCACTAGATGGGTGGTGAGAAGCAAGCATGCCTCTGTTAGTTCATCAGAGGTGGGTTTGAGAGGATCTCTCTGTTCTTCAGTAGCAAAAATAAACAGCATCATAGAAACTCTGCAAGCATCAAATTCTCTTGCAATAACACACAGTCACTGTAAGTTAAATATGCATGGTTTTATCATGGTAAAAATATAAATTTCTGAGAAAGGTGTGCACAGATCTTAGTGTCACTTAATTGAAAACAATAGTTAATTGTCCCAAATTTCTCTGTTCATTTTTTAGCTCAGGTGAGAGCAAAATATTCCTTATTTGTGGTAGGTGTTATGAGAATGTTAGGCCTATGCTATGGCGTTTTATTAAGTATATACTGAAACAGAAACTATCAAAATCAAGTGAGAAATATTGTGATTTATTTGACAAAAGTCACGTTCAGCTTCAGAGGTCTTGATTATATATGTCTAAATCTAAAATCTCAGTAGGGCTTTGCTCAAACAAAATTGCATATTTTCTGTAAAGAATCCATGTTTATTTATGTATTGGCATGGTGAAACCCAGAAAATAATTATCTTAAGAAAAGAAGGATTTAAGCTTTATACTTAAGGACCACTTAGTTTGAATATGGGTTTTTTTTTTTGGCAGTCTCAAATAGTGGTATTATTGAATGTTGCAAAGCAGTAATTAGAACGTTCTTCCGCTCCTGAATTGGGCAAGGATTACAGCTGAAATAGCACACTGTTGGAAGGAAAGATACGGAATTCATTATGGCAGAGTTATAAGAAGGTCTCATGATAGGAGTGCAACTCTCTGGCGTCTCCCAGGAGGGAGAGAAGTTTCAGTAGCCTTCACCATGAGAGAGATAGGAGGTGGGCTATGAGGCAGCTTACAGGAACCACCTTTTTTTTTTCTGGAGACTTCTGTGACCATAAAGAGAGAGACTGTCCCAAGATGGATGCTGATATCTATCAAAAAGAACCTGATATTTATGAAGGTGCAAATAAGCTAAGATTAGTTGTCCTAGAATCTTGCAGTACCAGACGTGGCTTCATTATAAGTTATACCTGATGATGATATTGTGGTGAAGGAGGCCCCCAGCCTTCACCTGTCTCTCCTCCATGCACTATACTTGCTGGGAATCAGGAGCTGAAGATGACCATTGATTGGGGTTGTTTGGCAGAAGGAGAGACTGACTCCTGTTTTCAGTGGGTTGATTCTTGAGGGAGTTGATTTGCACTGGGGAGAGATAACAAGAGTCAGCTGAACTTGTGGTTGGATCGTGTGATGGAATGCCCATGGACATGTACTGAACTGAAGCTCTGAGCCCAGAGCACCCCCTGATGTGAACAGGCTGCTGTCCTCACCAGATTTTATTTCTTAAACATGGAAGGACAGAAGTGCATGCTCACTGGCTGTAACCAACCTACTTTTCTTTTTCTTTTTAAAAATTCTGTTGAAGTATAGTTGATTTACAATGTTGCGTTAATTTCTTCTGTACAGCAAAGTGAAAATATATATATATATATTCTTTTTCATTACGGTTTGTCACAGGATATTGAATATAGTTCCCTGTGCTATACAGTAGGACCTTGTTGTTTATCCATTCTATATATGATAGTTTGCCTCTGCTAATTCCAAACTCAACCACAAGTATGTTCTCTATGTCTGTGAGTCTGTTTTTGTTTCATAGGTGTGTTGATTTGTATCATATTTTAGATCCCACGTATAAGTCACATATGATATTATATCATATGGTATTTGTCTTTGTCTGACTTACTTTGCTTAGTATGAGAATCTCTAGGTTCATCCATGTTGCTGCAAATGGCATTATTTCATTCTTTTTGATGGCTGAGTAATATTCCATTGTGTATATATATCAAAACTTCTTTATCCATTCATCTGTCAATGGACATTTAGGTTACTTCCATGTCTTGGCTATTGTAAATAGTGCTGCTATGAACATAGGGGTGCATGTATCTTTTTGAATTATCGTGTTGTCTGGTTATATGCCCAGGAGTGGGATTGCTGGATCGTATGGCAACTCTATTTTTAGGTTTTTGAGGAAACTCCATACTGTTTTCCATAGTGGCTGCACCAATTTACATTCCCACCAACAGTGTAAGGGGGTTCTCTTTTCTCCCAACCTACTTTTCTTGCAGCACTTCTACCAAATGCTAGTTATGGAATCCACTAGCGCTACTGGGTTCCATCCCTGATCAGGGAACTTGATCCCACATGCTGCAACTAAGACCTGTGCAGCCAAAAACAAAAGAACAAAAAAACAAAAACAAAACCTGACACACCCACACATAGAGCACACTGTTTAAGTTAAAGTGTCTGAAAACATTTACAGACACTGATACAAGACAAGAAAAGTTCCATGATCAGTTATATAAAAGGAGGTGTCTGCTTTCCTTCTTTCTCCTCCCAACCCCAACTCCAGAGAGAATGGCTTGAAGAAAGTTTTGCAGACCTGAAAGTCACTCTTTTTTTTTCAATAAAACAAAAATTTAAACTCATTTATTCCTAAATAATATTTCTTTAATAGGGACATCTAAAGGAATATATTTTGGAAACAAAGTTTTTTTTTTCACATACACACTTCAAACCTATCAAAAACTCAACACATTCTAAGGGCTGAGCACTGTCCAGATTTTTAAAATATATGCTCAGCACTCCCTAATTTCCAGATCACCAAAGTTCATCTGACAGATCATTCTAAGCACAAAAGTGTTTCCTTTCTTCCGTTTGTCTTTTTGTTTTCTTCCAAATATGCCCAGTTGTTTGAAGGAGAGGACTTTCCCAAATGTAGAGTAGTTCTTTGGTCAAAGCTATATGCTGTCTGCTGAAAATTCCCATAGAAGTTCCTCAAGTCCATTTATAAGAAATCAAACTAGCGGCCTCACGGCAGCCTGTACAGATCCTGGAACCAGCTATGACATCTTCCCAGAATAATTGTTTGGCAATTACAGAATATATGGCAACTAAAAATTGGACCTATAAATTGGCTAATCAGTTTCTCATTTATCTTTCTTTTGCAAGTCACTCTTAATTGAGTGACATTGGCATTTGGCACTCCCTTCAATTTTCAACTGAAGTGAGTGTCTCACTTGGTTTTACCCTAGTCCAGGCTCTGCCCATACAACCAAAATAACCCTCTAGCTTTCGCACCTAAGTTTCAACTGGCTTTTTGCTCATCTCAGCTTGTCATTATCTTTCAGTGGCACATCGGCACATCAATGGCTCTTAGCAAAAGCCCTCCAGTACTACTTCCCCCATATGTTGCAAATGCTTGGCACACTATACCTGCTAATGGATTCTCTCCCATTAGTACGTTGTCCCAGTTCAGCACCACTGAAAGTGTTAACAATTGGACCACTACCCTGTACTGCAGGATTCCTGGCTCTGTTTATCTCAGTACCAGCTTGGCAGTGAGGATTCCTCTCCCAAACTCCGTGGGACTTTCTCAGATTATTTCCAATGCCAGCTGTCACAGGTAGGGTTTGCTGGGATAGGATTGGGGAAAAAAGAAGGTATTTATTAGGGATTAGCAGTAATGAAAGGAAAGGGGGAGGAGCAGAGTTGGGCAGTGTGGGAAGCTGAACTGTGATGGGGGCTTCCCAAAGTCTCGGAGGCCCATGGGGAATCAAGAGTGAGCGTTACTCCCAAGAATTGTCTCCTGTCTGGCTCAAGGTGCTGGGACCTTTTATTCCCATCTTGCTCAGTGTCCTGATGCGGGTTGTCCCAGGAAGGGTACCGCCTTGAGGGAGGTGGCTCTCTGCAGCGAGGTGGACGCTGAAAGAGCTGAGAGTTGAAGGTTGTCTATTTGGGGACAGTTAAAAGTTGTAAGCGTTTAAGATGCACAGCTTGATATTTTGAGACGCATACGTATTGTGAAACAATCACTACGATCAAATTAATTAACAAGTCTATCACCTCACAAGTTACTGTTGGGAAAGGCAATCTGGTGCCTGCAGGCTTTCCGCTTTTATTTCTCTGTATAAAAATGGGTCTTGGGCTTGGAACGCTCCCTCTCCGAGAGTTAAAGAGCCCACACAACCTGTGCCGGGCTTACCACCTGGTGGGGGAACATCTTTCCCTGTTTTAGGCTCAAAGAGTACTCCTGCATCTTTGCTTGAATCGTGTGCATCATAGAGCCCCTGGCCAACCCCGCTGTTATGTCTGTCCTCCATGGAGAGGGGACCAATGACCACTACTGAGGCTCATGTTGCTGTCTCTTCTCTACATGAGTGAAATGCTTTTCCATCGGTATGTGGTGTTCTCCTTGGTGATTCCAATATCAAGATACAGTGGCCAGAGGTGTTTAGGGTCCTCCCTTAGGATTGATAACCAGTGCTTGGTAATCTGCTTGACGGTTACCGTTTTCTTCCCTTCCCTTTTTTCTCTTCTTTTCTTTCCTTTCCTTTTCTGTTCTCTTTTCTTTTCCTTCCTTCCTCTCTCTCCCCTCCCTTCCTTTCCCTCTCCCCCCTCTCCTCCCCTCCTTCCCTTCCCCCCCCCCCCCCTTTTTTTCTTTCTATACTTTTAGAGCTAAGAACTACCTTCTTAGCAAGTTTCAAATATACAATAAAGTATTGTTGACGACAATCGTATTCCTGTACATGAGAGCTCTGGAATCTATTCATCTAATAGCTGGAACTTTGTGCACTTTCACCAACATCTCATTTCTCCCTCCCACCAGCTCCTGGTAACTACCCTTCTATTCTTTGCTTCTATGAGTTTAATTATTTCAGATTAAATATGTAAGTGAGATAGATCATGCAGTATTTGTCTTTCTGTGTCTGGTTTATTTCACTTAGCATAATGTCTTCCAGGTTCATCCATGTTGTCACAAATGCAGGATTTCCTTTTTAAATGGCTGAATATTATTTCATTGTGTGTGTGTGTGTGTGTGTGTGTGTGTATATATATATATATATATATATACACACACACACTGCATTTTCTTTTTCCAGTCATTCTTTATGGACATTTAGGTTGTTTCCACATCTTGGTTCTTGTGAATAATTTTGCACTGAACATGGGGGTGCAGATATCTCTTTGAGATACTGATTTCATTTCCTTTGGATATAAACATATTCAGAAATGGGATGGCTGGACTGTATTTTGAGGAACATGCATACAGTTTTCCATAATGCTGTACCAATTTATATTCCCACCAACAGTGTACAAGGGACCCCTTTTCTCTACATCCTTGCCAACAATCGTTATCTGCTGTCTTTTGAAGATTGTCTATTGACCTCATTCTTCACAGTTAGCAAGAAAGTCCTTCCTTAAAGGGAGTTCTGAGAGGGCAATCTCCTGTTTATTACATTACTATGTGTTCCTTTTCTATACCTGCAAAACATGAGACCAGATCAGCAGAACCAGAAGGTCTACTCTCTTTGAATCTACTCTGTGTTTTCAGAATCTATGATGGTAATCTTAATCCTGAAAGGAGGATTGGATTGGAATAAAGGATAACTGTGGTCACACAACCACATCTTACTGGATTCTCTTAGCAGGTACATTCTTACCTGTGGAAAATTAGCCTAATTCTTACTTTCCTTTCACCTATGTACTTGCCTTTGGAATCCCTTTTTTTTTTCAACCGTTAGTTCTCTGGCTTGTGACTCATGTTTGACTAACTGACTGTCATGCTCATAACTCACCTTCAGGTTCATTTTATCTCTAACATATAATCAGTTTGTGGCCACTTTTCTTGTTCCCTTTGTCTCAGTTCAGTCATCTACTTGTACCCACCGTCTCCCTGCTCATGCTGACTTAGTGGAGTACTGGCTGCATTGATGGTTCTATTCTGGTCCACAGAATAGGCTTAGACACACCATGGCTCAGTTTCTCCCCTGGGATGTGACATTTCCTTATACCGCCCCCCCCCCCCGCCACTTGTATTCTCAAAATAAGTTTGGAAAAAAGAAAGATTAGATGAGCCTGTCTTATACATAAGCTTTTCTATGTATCCTCTCCCGTCAGTAACTTCTTCATCTGGTATTCAGGAAATGATAGGCTATACCAGTCCTTTTAAAGGATTATTCTTAGCCCATGGAAAAGACTTTGATTTATGGAAATTTAGGCAGTATACAGGTTGGTGTGAGAGGGTCTTCCTGACTTTTCCATATCATTTCAGTAATAACTTACTATGTAGACTTACAAAGTAGACTCTGAGCATATTATCTAAATGAAAAATGGGAATACAATCAGGTGAGGGAATAGAATTCTTACAAATTAGTTTAGGGCTTCCTTCAGATTATTTTGTATTATCCCTTAAGAGGAGAATTTCTTTTTATGTTTTAGCTCAGATTTTATTTTTTGGACAATCCCAGGCTAGCAGAAAAGTAGCCGGGATGCTACAAAGAACACTTCTTTTTTTCTTAAACCATTTGAGAGTAAGTTGCTGGCTTGATGACCTGTCACTTCCAAAATTTTTCGAGTATTTTCCTCCAAAGCAGGAAGTTCTGCATAAGTTCTGAAGTTCTGAACACAGCCTAAAGGGGTTAGTGCGCCACAGCTAGCCGGGAGGGAGTCCAGGAAAAGGTCTGGAGCTGCCGAAGAGGCAAGAGACTTTTTCTTGCCTCTTTGTTTCCTGGTGCGCGAGGAGAGGGGATTAAGAGCGCTGCTTAAAGGAGCTCCAGAGACAGACGCGAGCCGCGGCTAAAAGCGCGGACCCCAGAGACGGGCATGAGACGCTAAGGCTGCTGCTGCCGCCACCAAGAAGCCTGTGTGCGAGCACAGGTCACTCTCCACACCCCCCTTCCGGGGAGCCTGTGCAGCCCGCCACTGCCAGGGTCCCGGGATCCAGGGACAACTCCCCCGGGAGAACGCACGGCGCGCCTCAGGCTGCTGCAACGTCATGCTGGCCTCTGCCGCCGCAGGCTCGCCCCGCATCCGTGCGCCTCCCTCCCCGCGGCATGAGTGAGCCACAGCCCCTGAATCAGCCGCTCCTGTACCCCGTCCTGTCTGACCGAATACAGATGCCCTCAGGCGATCTACACGGAGAGGCGGGTCCAAATCCAAAGCTGAACCCCAGGAGCTGTGCGAACAAAGAAGAGAAAGGGAAATCTCTCCCAGCAGCCTCAGCAGCAGCGGATTAAAGCTCCACAGTCAACTTGATGTACCTGCATCTGTGGAATACATGAATAGACAACGAATCATCCCAAATTGAGGCTGTGGACTTTGGGAGCAACGATATATATATATTTTTTTCCTTTTCCTCTTTTTGTGAGTGTGTATGTGTATGGGATTTTGTTTGTATAACGTTGTTTTTATCATTTGTCCTAGGGTTCTGTCTGTCCATTCTTTTTTTTTTGTATAGTTTTTAGCACTTGTCATTGGTGGATTTGTTTTTTGGTTTGATTGCTCTCTTCTTTCTTTTCTTTTTTATTACTTTTAATTTTTTTATTTTTAATAATTATTTTTTATTTTAATAACTTTATTTTTTTTCTTTCTTTCTGTCTTTTTTCTCCTTTTTCTTCTGAGCTGTGTGGCTGACAGGGTCTTGGTGCTCTGGCCGGGTGTCAGGCCTGTGCCTCTGACGTGAGAGAGCCGAGTTCAGGACATTGGTCCATCAGAGACCTCCCGGCTCCACATAATATCAAATGGCAAAAGCTTTCCCAGAGATCTCCATCTCAATGCTAAGACCCAGCTCCACTCAACAACCAGCAAGCTACAGTGCTGGACACCCTATGCCAAACAACTAGCAAGACAGGAACACAACTGCACCCATTAGCAGAGAGGCTGCCTAAAATCATAATACATTCACAGACACCCCAAAACACACCACCAGACGTGGACCTGCCCACCAGAAAGACAAGATCCAGCCTCATCCACCAGAACACAGGCACTACTCCCCTCCACCAGGAAGCCGACACAACCCACTGAACCAACCTTAGCCACTGAGGGCAGACACCAAAAACAACAGGAACTACGAACCTGCAGCCTGCGAAAAGGAGACCCCAAATACAGTAAGTTAAGCAAAATGAGAAGACAGAGAAATTCACAGCAGATGAAGGAGCAAGGTAAAAACCCACCAGACCAAACAAATGAAGAGGAAATAGGTAGTCTACCTGAAAAAGAATTCAGAGCAATGATAGTAAACATGATCCAAAATCTTGGAAATAGAATGGAGAAAATAAAAGAAACATTTAATAAGGACCTAGAAGAACTAAAGAGCAAACAAACAATGATGAACAACATAATAAATGAAATTAAAAATTCTCTAGAAGGAATCAATAGCAGAATAACTGAGGCAGAAGAACAGATAAGTGACCTGGAAGATAAAATAGTGGAAATAACTACTGCAGAGCAAAATAAAGAAAAAAGAATGAAAAGAATCGAGGACTGTCTCGGAGACCTCTGTGACAACATCAAATGCAACAACATTCAATTTACAGGGGTCCCAGAAGATGAAGAGAAAAAGAAAGGGACTGAGAAAATATTTGAAGAGATTATAGTTGAAAACTTCCTTAATATGGGAAAGGAAACAGTCAATCAAGTCCAGGAAGCGCAGAGAGTCCCATACAGGATAAATCCAAGGAGAAACATGCCAAGACACATATTAATCAAACTATCAAAAATTAAATACAAAGAAAGAAATATTAAAAGCAGCAAGAGAAAAGCAAGAAATAGCATACAAGGGAATCCCCATAAGGTTAATAGCTGATCTTTCAGCAGAAACTCTGTAAGTCAGAAGGGAGTGGCAGGACATATTTAAAGTGATGAAAGGGAACAACCTACAACCAAGATTACTCTAGCCAGCAAGGATCACATTCAGATTCGATGGAGAAATTAAAACCTTTACAGACAAGCAAGAGCTAAGAGAATTTAGCACCACCAAACCTGCTTTACAACAAACGCTAAAGGAACTTCTCTAGGCAGGAAACACAAGAGAAGGAAAAGAACTATAAAAATAAACCCAAAACAATTAACAAAATGGTAATAGGAACATACATATTGATAATTACCTTAAATGTAAATGGATTAAATCCTCCAACCAAAAGACATAGACTGCCTGAACGGTTACAAAAGCAAGACTCATATAAGTGCTGTCTACAAGAGACCCACTTCAGACCTAGGGACACATACAGACTGAAAGTGAGGGGATGGAAAAAGATATTCCATGTAAATGGAAATCAAAAGAAAGCTGGTGTAGCAATTCCCATATCAGACAAAATAGAATTTAAAATAAAGGCTATTACAAGAGCCAAAGAAGGGCACTACATAATGATCAAAGGATCAATCCAAGAAGAAGATATAACAATTTAAATATTTATGCACCCAACATAGGAGCACCTCAATACATAAGGCAAATGCTAACAGCCATAAAAGGGGAAATCGACAGTAACACAATCCTAGTAGGGGACTTTAACACCCCACTTTCACCAATGGACAACTCATCCAACATAAAAATAAATAAGGAAACACAAACTGTAAATGATGCATTAAACAAGATGGACTTAATTGATATCTATAGGACATTCCATCCAAAAACAACAGAATACACTTGCTTCTCAAGTGCTCATGGAACATTCTCCAGGATAGATCATATCTTGGATCACATATCAAGCCTTGCTAAATTTAAAATTGAAATCATATCAAGTATCTTTTCCGACCACAATGCTATGAGACTAGATATCATTTACAGGAAAAAATCTGTACAAAATACAAACACATGGAGGCTAAACAATATACTACTTAATAACCAAGAGATCACTGAAGAAATCAGAGAGGAAATCAAAAAATACCTAGAAACAAATGACAGTAAAAGCATGACAACCCAAAACCTATGGGATGCAGCAAAAGCAGTTCTAAGAGGGAATTTTGTAGCAATACTATCCTACCTCAAGAAATAAGAAACATCTGAAATAAAAAACCTAACCTTACACCTAACCTTTCTCTAAAGCAATTAGAGAAAGAAGAACAAAAAACACCCAAAGTTAGCAGAAGGAAAAAAATCATAAAATCAGATCAGAAATAAATGAAAAAGAAATGAAGGAAACTATAGCAAAGATCAATAAATCTAAAAGCTGGTTGTTTGAGAAGATAAACAAAATTGATCAAGAAAAAAAGGGAGAAGACTCAAATCAATAGAATTAGAAATGAAAAAGAAGAAGTAACAACTGACACTGGAGAAATACAGAGGAGCCTGAGAGATTATTACAAGCAACTATATGCCAATAAGATGGACAGCCTGGAAGAAATTGACAAATTCTTAGAAAAGCACAACCTTCCAAGACTGAACCAGGAAGAAATAGAAAATATAAACAGACCAATCACAAGCACTGAAATTGAGGCTGTGATTGAAAATCTTCCAATAAACAAAAATCCAGACCAGATGGCTTCACAGGCGAATTCTATCAAACATTTAGAGAAGAGCTAACACCTATCCTTCTTCAACTCTTCCAAAATATAGCAGAGGGAGGAACACTGCCAAACACATTCTACATGGCCACCACCATCACCCTGATACCAAAACCAGACAACGATGTCACAAAGAAAGAAAACTACAGGCTAATATCACTGATGAACATAGATGCAAAAATCCTCAACAAAATACTAGCAAACAGAATCCAGCCACACACTGAAAGGAGTGTACACCATGATGAAGTGGGGTTTATCCCAGGAATGCAAGGATTCTTCATTACACACAAATCAATCTGATACACCCTATTAACAAGTTGAAGGATAAAAACCATATGATCATCTCAGTAGATGTAGAAAAAGCTTTCTACAAAATTCAACACGCATTTATAATAAAAACCCTCCAGGAAGTAGGCATAGAGGGAGCTTACCTCAACATAATTAAGGCCATATTTGACAAACCCACAGCCAACATCATTCTCAATGGTGAAAAACTGAAACCATTTCCACTAAGATTAGGAAGAAGACAAGGTTGCCCACTCTCACCACTGTTATTCAACATAGTTTTGGAAGTTTTAGCCCCAGCAATTAGAGAAGAAAAAGAAATAAAAGGAGTCCAAATTGGAAAAGATGAAGTAAGACTGTCACTGTTTGCAGATGACATGATACTATACATAGAGAATCCTAAAGATGTTACCAGAAAACTACTAGAGTTAATCAGTGAATTTGGTAAAGTAGTAGGATACACAATTAATGCACAGAAATCTCTTGCATTCCTATACATTAATGATGAAAAATCTGAAAGAGAAATTAAGGAAACACTCCCATTTACCATTGCAACAAAAAAAATAAAATACCTAGGGATAAACCTACCTAAGGTGACAAGAGACCTGTATGCAGAAAACTATAAGACACTGATGAAAGAACTTAAAGATGGTACCAACAGATGGAGAGATGTACCACGTTCTTGGTTTGGAAGAATCAACATTGTGAAAATGACTATACTACCCAAAGCGATCTAGAGATTCAATGCAATCCCTATCAAACTACCAATGGCATTTCTCACAGAACTAGAACAGAAAATTTTACAATTTGTATGGAAACACAAAAGACCCCGAATAGCCAAAGCAATCTTGAGAACGAAAGAAGGAACTGGAGGAATCAGGCTCCCTGACTTCAGACTATACTACAAAGCTACAGTTATCAAGACGGTATGGTACTGGCACAAAAACAGAAATATAGATCAATGGAACAGGATAGAAAGCCCAGAGATAAACCCATACCTTATGGTCACCTTATCTTTGATAAAGGAGGCAAGAATATAAAACGGAGAAATGACAGCCTCATCAATAAGTGGTGCTGGGAAAACTGGACAGCTACATGTAAAAGAATGAAATTAGAACACTCCCTAACACCATACAAAAAAATAAACTAAAATGGATTAAAGACCAAAATATAAGTCCAGACACTACAAAATTCTTAGGGGAAAACATAGGCAGAACACTCCGTGACATAAATCACAGAAAGATCCATTTTGACCCTCCTCTTAGAGAAATGGAAATAAAAACAAAAATAAACAAATGGGACCTAATGAAACTTAAAAGCTTTTGCACAGCAAAGGAAACCATAAGCAAGACGGAAAGACAACCCTCAGAATGGGAGAAAATACTTGCAAATCATTAGAGAAATGCAAATCAAAAGTACAATGAGGGGCTTCCCTGGTGGCGTAGTGGGTGAGAGTCCGCCTGCCAATGCAGGGGACGCGGGTTTGTGCCCCAGTCCGGGAGGATCCCACATGCCGTGGAGTGGCTGGGCCCGTGAGCCATGGCCGCTGGGCCTGCGCGTCTGGAGCCTGTGCTCCGCAACGGGAGAGGCCACAACAGTGAGAGGCCCGCGTACCGCAAAAAAAAAAAAAAAAAAGTACAATGAGGTATCATCTCATACCAGTCAGATTGCCATCATCAAAAAATCTACAAACAATAAATGCTGGAGAGGGTGTGGAGAAAGGGGAACCCTCTTGCACTGTTGGTGGGAATGTAAATAGAAGTACCATACGACACAGCAATCCCCCTACTTGGCATGTACCCTGAGAAAACCATAATTCACAAAGAGTCATGTACCACAATGTTCATTGCAGCTCTATTTACAATAGCCAGGACATGGAAGCAACCTAAGTGTCCATCGTCAGATGAATGAGTAAAGAAGATGTGGCACATATATACAATGGCATATTACTCAGCCATAAAAGAAACGAAAGTGAGTTATTTGTAGTGAGGTGGATGGACCTAGAGTCTGTCATACAGAGTGAAGTAAGTCAGAAAGAGAAAAACAAATACTGTATGCTCACACATATATATGGAATCTAAAACAAAACAAAAAAATGGTTCTGAAGAACCTAGGGGCAGGACAGGAATAAAGATGCAGACATAGAGAATGGACTTGAAGACACGGGGAGGGGGAAGGGTAAGCTGGGACGAAGTGAGAGAGTGGCATTGACTTATACATACTACCAAATGTAAAATAGGTAGCCAGTGGGAAGCAGCCGCATAGCACAGGGAGATCAGCTCGGTGCTTTTTGACCACCTAGAGGGGTGGGATAGGGAGGGTGGGAGGGAGACGCAAGAGGGAGGAGATATGGGGATATATGTATATGTATAGCTGATTCACTTTGTTATAAAGCAGAAACTGACACACCATTGTAAAGCAATTATACTCCAATGAAGATGTTAAAAAAAAAAAGTGATGTGAAATAGAGTTTATTAATAGTCAAGTGCAAGAACGTATTTTTGGCAAGGTCTCGATTTTCATTTAATTCCTTTTTCAAATCACTGTTTATGTATGTATAAACATACATGTATTTTGGAATGAGTAATGAAAACACATATACTCTAGGGAAATCACATGATTGATCACGGAGGAATACTGTGAATTTTATTTCCCAAGTAAAAACCGTCTTGAGCATGATCTTACAAATATTTACTTAAACACCTACAACTAAAGCAGTAAGGCAGTTTTTATCTAGGAATCTTACAATACATATTTTGCAATGTTAGGCTTTCTGCACACAAGAAATCTCTTTCATTGAACTGTTTTGCAGCTGCTCAACAATGGCTTTCAAACTAGGTAAACCGAAATATCTTTGTGAAATAATGGTTTCAGTGTTTGGTTAATTTTTCTTAAAAGAAAGCTCTTACTTCATAGCAAACTGGCAGTCATTCAATGTCAGTTTAAGGTTAAATATCGTGTGAGGATAGGTGGGGGTCAGCGTCTCCTTTCTGCTCACACAAAAATCGATTCTGAGCAAACTCACCGAAGGTCTGGAAATGAAAGGGTTTGACATGGTTGTAAAGTACAGCCACAGAAAAGACTGACTTCAGATTTGCTTTCTAAGAACTCACTTCTTATTCCCCTCATTTGCAAATTAAACACCATTGAGAACTGCTGTGCGGCTGTAAAACCCTGCTTTTCTGTCGGGAAGACTCGTGCTCACCAGCTTTCTGTCAGGCAGGAGCTACATAAAACCTCGCTAAAGCAGCCTTCCCTTGCTCCTCAGGCTATTGTTATGTCCCCTACGGAATGCTGTTGTCTTCAAGTCTAGATGCAATCTCCTTGCCATCACCACCAACCTGCACCCAAGACTCTCTTTGGAAACCCTAGTTATTTATAATTTCGTAATTATTTTCTCTCATCTCTTCTCTAATCAAGTAACAGCTCACACATTGCTCACAATAGTGATGGGTACCAGGAGAGTTAGAGCGGGGAAAGGCATCGTCTCTGTCCTATCATTCACCATTTAATGCAGAGAGAGCGCCGACACGCCTGCTTCAAGGGGGGACAATAGCAGAAAAGGTAATGGTGTTAGATTTTAGTTTGAGTGAACATTTTTACGGCCAGGTACAATAATTGCAAGTTCTGAGGCAGGAATTATAAATGAAACTTTACTTATTACATGCTATTTTTTTTTTACTTATAGAAAAAACTAACGAACTGTTAAATAAGAATATTTTTTCCTCCTTCATTGACAAAATGTTTTTTATAATGAAAAGCATTTGTGGAAAGCTTTGGTGTTTCATATGACCAAAAGATGACAAAATAGCAATGATGGCTGATTTTAGTTACTATTGAGTGTGCCCAAGTGTTCTTTTGATAGTCTGGTTAATGTTTAGATGATAATAAGATAAATGTACACAAAATTCATAATTTATTATATACTTATTTCATAAGATTTGCCTTTATTTTCATTTCAGCAAACCACTAAAAATTACTAAAATTCATAGTTACTATTTTCACTAATAATTAATTAATAAAAATAGTTAATTGTTTTCTTGTCACAATAATGATTTACAACACAAATAAATACTACTGTATTAGAGTGTGCTAAATTTGAAAATATTTTTATTAAGCATAAATCAATTTTTTCAAAAAGTTATTTTGTCCTAAAATATTTAAAATTACTAAAAATTATCTCTTATAATAGATGGATAACTAAAACTTTATAATTAATAAAAACAAAAAACTTGCATCAACATTTAAATAAAGCCAAAATTTAATTTATTTTTTAAAAATTTAAATGGTATCAAATATTTTAAATTCTAGTATACAGTTGTGGTATCTAGTTGTTCAGGTAAAGAAATTGTATCATACTTTGTGCATTCTATACCTATGAAGATAGAATTTTTATAAATAAATGAATTTATGAAAATATGAACTTTTTAACTTTGCAAAAAGCTCCTCGTCCCTCTTGCTAATTGTTGCAAATGTCATGCTAAATTACAGATACTTCCACGACTACAAATTAGGTTAGTAATTGAAGCAAGAAAAGGGACTTGGCAGTTCTTGAAAATGATACTTGGTTATGCAGGACTCCATTGAGACCATATGCAAACTGAGAGTAAGGGCTTGACAAGTGAATTTGTCTTGCCTTTTACCAAAGCACGTCTTGCCCCTGTGCTCTAAGCAGTGTTCGTATCACACATTGGCAGCGCCCAAACCCAAATCCCTTATGGTACTCACCAATGGTCAAAAGCAAGATGGGAAAAATTGGGTAAAGAATATCTTTAGGGCCTGATCAGCGTAGTCATAAAAATAGATGTTTAGGTTAGGGGTTTTTCTCTGCCAGTACTGACCCCTGGACTCTGAATGACAGAGGTATCCATGTGTTCTTTAGTGAATGGAGTGTGTGTGTGTGTGTGTGTGTGTGTGTGTGTGTGTGTGTGTGTGTGTACCATCTGAAGCTTAAGGTCCTAGGCAAGGAGTTTTCTTGCCCATGTCTTAAGTAGTCTAGCAAGTTGGGAAGTGGAAGCATCAATTAAATTGAGATAGAACTTTGTAGAGAGGATGGGAAGTGAACCTAGCCTTAGAGAATATATAGGGTTTAGACAGCAGAAGTGAAGAGGATAAGAGCATTCTGGGCAGAGGTAACAACATAAATGCTCGAACAAATTTATTGTGACAAATAATAGGACCTGCCAGACTAGATGGGAGAATTTCCTCTGTAGGAAAGAAATGGCATGAGCTCATGAAAACAGAGACTACGTGAAAAAAGAAAGGAATTTGATTTTATCTATTAAGTCATTGGTTCCTGTCCTAGTGATGACATGCTAATAGTGGTGTTTGGGGGAAAGTAATAACTGGAAGTACAAAAGATACTGACAAAAGAAGCAGCTTGAAAAAGAGAGAACAGTTAGTAGAAACTTGAAAAATAGAGAACAGTTAGAAATCTCCCACAATAAATCAAATTAGGATTGATAAAATGCTAGGGTAGAATGCTCGCTAGCAATGCGGCTGCAGAATGGAGGATAAATCTTAGGACTGTCATAGGAAAGAGATAAACAGAGTTTGGTGTGTTCTTATTTTCTTTCAAATCCTAATATTAAAATTAAAAAGTTTAGTGAAGTCCCTTTAATTGAAGACCTAGTAAGTTCATGAAAATTTCCAATTCTCATGTTTAAATTGAGTACAGAGGAGACGTGTGCATAGGTGGAGAGGGGAGGGTTGATTAAAGCCAGGGAAGATGGGAGAAACTTCTTTTTCACATCTCTCAATGGATTTCACGTCATACTTAAGTAATTCCACTGCCTCAGTTTTTTGCCAGCTTTCCTAAATCTTCTGTTTGTGCTGTCATGTTTTTCATGTTATTTGGCCTTCAGGACAAAACTAAAAGGTACAGAAAGCAAATTTGAAGAGGGTAATTTAATAGGGTTGGGAATTAAAGCTATTGTAAACCAGTTTTTTGGCCAAAAGATAGGAGAAAAAATTTTATCATTAAGGTAAAATGATCAGCAATTTGAAATCATAAACTTTTGCTATCTTTCTAATTTTTTTTTTTTTTTTGGTACGCAGGCCTCTCACTGTTGTGGCCTCTCCTGTTGTGGAGCACAGGCTCCAGACGTGCAGGCTCAGTGGCCATGGCTCATGGGCCCAGCCGCTCTGCGGCATGTGGGATCCTCCCGGACCGGGCACGAATGTGTGTCCCCTGCATCGGCAGGCGGACTCTCAACCACGGTGCCACCAGGGAAGCCCTGTTTGTAGATTTTTTGATGATGGCCATTCTGATGATACCTCATTGTAGTTATGATTTTGCATTTCTCTAATGATTAGTGATGTTGAGCATTCTTTCATGTGTTTGTTGGCAATCTGTATAGCCTCTTTGGAGAAGTGTCTATTTAGGTCTTCTGCCCATTTTTGGATTGGGTTGTTTGTCTTTTTGATATTGAGTTGAATGAGCTGCTTGTATATTTTGGAGGTTAATCCTTTGTCAGTTGCTGGATTTGCAAATATTTTCTCCATTCTGAGGATTGTCTTTTGGTCTTGTTTGTGGTTTCCTTTGCTGTGCGAAAGCTTTTAAGTTTCATTAGGTCCCATTTGTTTGTTTTTATTTCCATTTCTCTAGGAGGTGGGTCAAAAAGGATCTTGCTGTGATTTATGTCATAGAGTGTTCTGCCTATGTTTTCCTCTAAGAGGTTGATAGTATCTGGCCTTACATTTAGGTCTTTAATCCATTTTGAGTTTATTTTTGTGAATGGTGTTAGGGAGTGTCCTAATTTCATTCTTCTACATGTAGCTGTCCAGTTTTGCCAGCACCACTTATTGAAGAGACTGTCTTTCATTTTATATTCTTGCCTCCTTTATCAAAGATAAGATGACCATATGTGTGTGGGTTTATATCTGGGCATTCTATCCTGTTCCATTGATTTATATTTCTGTTTTTGTGCCAGTACCATACTGTCTTGATTACTGCAGCTTTGTAATATAGTCTGAAGTCCAGGAGCCTGATTCCTCCAGCTCCATTTTTCTTTCTCAAGATTGCTTTGGTATTTGGGATCTTTTGTGTTTCCATACAAATTGTAAAATTTTTTGTTCTGATACTGTGAAAATGCCATTGGTAGTTTGATAGGGATTGCACTGTATCTGTAGATTTCTTTGGGTAGTATAGTCATTTTCACAATGTTGATTCTTCCAAACCAAGAACGTGGTATATCTCTCCATCTGTTGGTATCATCTTTAAGTTCTTTCATCAGTGTCTTATAATTTTCTGCATACAGGTCTTTTGTCTCCTTAGATAGGTTTATTCCTAGGTATTTTACTCTTTTTTCTTGCAGTGATAAATGGGACTGTTTCCTTAATTGCCCTTCCAGGTTTTTCATCATTAATGTATAGGAATGCCAGAGATTTCTGTGCATTAATTTTGTATCCTGCTACTTTACCAAATTCATTGATTAGCTCTAGTAGTTTTCTGATAGCATCTTTAGGATTCTCTATGTATAGTATCATGTCATATGCAAACAGTGACAGTTTTACTACTTCTTTTCTGAATTGGATTCCTTTTATTTCTTTTTCTTCTCTGATTGCTGGGGCTAAAACTTCCAAAACTATGTTAAATAATAGTGGTGAGAATGGGCAACCTTGTCTTGTTCCTGATCTTAGTGGAAATGGTTTCAGTTTTTCACCATTGAGAACGATGTTGGCTGTGGGTTTGTCATATATTGCCTTTATTATGTTGAGGTAAGTTCCCTCTATGCCTACTTTCTGGAGGGTATTTTATCATAAATGTGTGCTGAATTTTGTCAAAAGCTTTTACTGCATCTATTGAGATGATCATGTGGTTTTTATCCTTCAATTTGTTAATATGGTGTATCAGATTGATTGATTTGTGTGTACTGAAGAATCCTTGCATTCCTGGGATAAATCCCACTTGATCATGGTGTATGATCCTTTTAATATACTGTTGGATTCTGTTTGCTAATATTTTGTTGAGTATTTTTGCATCTATGTTCATCAGTGATATTGGCCTGTAGTTTTCTTTCTCTGTGGTATCTTTGTCTGGTTTTGGTATCAGGGTGATGGTGGCCTCATAGAATGAGTTTGGGAGTGTTCATCCCTCTGCTATATTTTGGAAGAGTTTGAGACGGATAGGTGTTAGCTCTTCTTTAAATGTTTGATAGAATTCGCCTGTGAAGTCATCTGGTCCTGGACTTCTGTTTGTTGGAAGTTTTTTAATCCCAGTCTCAATTTCAGTACTTGTGATTGGTCTGTTCATATTTTCTATTGCTTCCTGGTTCAGTCTTGGAAGGTTGTGCTTTTGTAAGAATTTGTTCATTTCTTCCATGTTGTCTATTTAATTGGCATTTAGTTGCTTGTAATAATCTCTCATGCTCCTTTGTATTTCTCCAGTGTCAGTTGTTACTTCTTTTTCCTTTCTAATTCTATTGACTTGAGTCTTCTCCCTCTTTTTCTTGATGAGTCTGGCTAATGGTTTATCAATTTTGTTTATCTTCTCAAAGAACCAGCTTTTAGTTTTATTGATCTTTTTTTATAGTTTCCTTCATTTCTTTTTCATTTATTTCTGATCTGATATTTATGATTTCTTTCTTTCTGCTAACTTTGGAGTATTTTTGTTCTTTCTCTAATTGCTTTAGTTGTAAGGTTAGGTTGTTTATTTGAGATGTTTCTTGTTTCTTGAGGTAGGATTGTATTGCTATAAACTTCCCTCTTAGAACTGCTTTTTGCTGCATCCTATAGGTTTTGGGTCATCATGTTTTCACTGTCATTTGTTTCTAGGTAGCTTTTGATTTCCTCAGTGATCTCTTGCTTATTAAGTTGTGTATTGTTTAGCCTCCATATGTTTGTATTTTTTACAGATTTTTTTTCCTGTAATTGATATCCAATCTCATAGCATTGTGGTTAGAAAAGATACTTGATACAATTTCAGTTTTCTTACATTTACCAAGGCCTGATTTGTGACCCAAGATATGATCTATCTTGGAGAATGTTCCATGAGCAGTTGAGAAGTAAGTGTATTCTGTTTTTTTTGGATGGAATGTCCTATAAATATCAATTAAATCCATCTTGTTTAATGTATCATTTAAAGCTTGTGTTTCCTTACTTATTTTCATTTTGGATGAGCTGTCTATTGGAGAAAGTGGAGTGTTAAAGTCCCCTTTGTCTCTTGTAATAATCCTTATTTTAAAGTCTATTTTGTCTGATATGAGACATGCTAGTTCAGCTTTCTTTTGATTTGCATTTGCATGGAATATCTTTTTCCATCCCCTCACTTTCAGTCTGTATGTGTCCCTAGATCTGAAGTGGGTCTCTTTTAGACAGCATATATACAGGTATTATTTTGTATCCATTCAGCCAGTCTATGTCTTTTGGTTGGAGCATTTAATCCATTTACATTTAAGGTAGTTATCAATATGTATGTTCCTATTACCATTTTCTTAATTGTTTTGGGTTTGTTATTATAGGTCTTTGTTTTGCTCTTGTGTTTCCTGCCTAGAGACATTCCTTTAGCATTTGTTGTAAAGCTGGTTTGGTCGTACTCAATTTTCTTAGCTTTTGCTTGTCTTTAAAAGTTTTGATTTCCCCGTCAAATCTGAATGAGATCTTTGCTGGGTAGAGTAATCTTGGTTGTAGGTTTTTCCCTTTCATCACTTTAAATATGCCCTGCCACTCTCTCCTGGATTGCAGAGTTTCTGCTGAAAGATCAGCTGTTAACCTTATGGGGATTCCCTTGTGTGTTATTTTTCCCTTGCTGCTTTTAATATTTTTCTTTATATGTAATTTTTTATAGTTTGATTAATATGTGTCTTGGCATGTTTCTCCTTGGATTTATCCTGTGTGGGACTCTCTGTGCTTTTTGGACTTGATTATTTCCTTTTCCATATTAGGGAATTTTTCAACTATAATCTCTTCAAATATTTTCTCAGTCCCTTTCTTTTTCTATTCTTATGGAACCCCTATAATTCAAATGTTGGTGCATTTAATGTTGCCCCGGAGGTCTCTGAGACAGTCCTCAATTCTTTTCATTCCTTTTTCTTTATTCTGCTCTGCAGTAGTTATTTCCACTATTTTATCTTCCAGGTCACTTATCTGTTCTTCTGCCTCAGTTATTCTGCTATTGATTCCTTCTAGAGAATTTTAAATTTCTTTTGTGCTGTTCATCATTGTCTGTTTGCTTCTTAGTTCTCCTAGGTCCTTGTTAAACATTTCTTGTATTTACTCCACTCTATTTCCATGATTTTTGATCATCTTTACTATCATTACTCTGAATTCTTTTTCAGGTAGACTTCCTATTTCCTCTTCATTTGTTTGGTCTGCTGTGTTTTTACCTTGCTCTTTCATCTGTTGTGAGTTTCTCTGTCTTCTCATTTTGCTTGTCTTACTGTTTTGGGGATCTCCTTTTCGCAGGCTGCAGGTTAGTAGTTCCTGTTGTTTTTGTTGTCTGCCCCCTGTGGCTAAGTTTGGTTTATGGGTTGTGTAGGCTTCCTGGTGGAGGAGACTGGTGCCTGTGTTCTTGTGGATGAGGCTGAATATTGTCTTTATGGTGGGCAGGGCCACGTCTGGTGTTGTGTTTTGGGGTGTCTGTGTCATTATTGTGATTTTAGGCAGCCTCTCTGCTAATGGATGGGGTTGTGTTCCTGTCTTCCTAATTGTTTGGCCTAGGGTGTCTTGCACTGTAGCTTGCTGGTCATTGAGTGGAGCTGGGTCTTAGCGTTGAGATGGAGATCTCTGGGAGAGCTTTTGCCGTTTGATAGTACCTGGAGCCAGGAGGGCTCTGGTGGACCATTGTCCTGAACTCAGGTCTCCCACCTCAGAGACACAGGCCTGACACCTGGCCAGAGCACCAAGACCCTGTCAGCCACAGTGCTCAGAGGAAGAAAACAAGAAAGAAAGAAAGAATAAAATAAAATAAAGTTATTGAAATAAAAAATTAAAAGTAATAAAAAAAGAAAGAAGGAAAGAAGAGAACAACCAAACCAAAAAACAAATCCACCAATGATAACAAGCTCTAAAAAGCTATACTAAAAAAAATCCCCAAAACGGACAGATAGCACCCTAGGACAAATGGTAAAAGCAAAGCTATACAGACAAAATCACAGCAAGTCCACTGCCTCAATTTTGGGATGATTCGTTGTCTATTCATGTATTCCACAGATGCAGGGTACATCAAGTTGATTGTGGAGATTTAATCTGCTGCTCCTGAGGCTGCTGGGAGAGATTTCCCTTTCTCTTCTTTGTTCTTACAGCTCCTGGGGCTCAGCTTTGGATTTGGCCCCGCCTCTGCGTGTAGGTCGCCGGAGGGCTCTGTTCTTCGCTCAGACAGGACGGGGTTAAAGGAGCAGCTGATTCGGGGGCTCTGGCTCACTCAGGCTGGGGGGAGGGAGGGGTAAGGATGTGGGGCGAGTCTGCAGTGGCAGAGGCCAGCGTGATGTTGCACCAGCCTGAGGCGTGCTGTGTGTTCTCCCGGGGAAGCTGTCCCTGGATCCCGGGACCCTGGCAGTGGCGGGCTGTACAGGCTCCCGGGAGGGGGGTGTGGAGAGTGACCTGTGCTCGCACACAGGCTTCTTGGTGGTGGCAGCAGCACCCTTACCGTCTCTGGCCCGTGTCTGGGGTCTGCGCTATTAGCCGCGGCTCGCGCCCATCTCTGGAGCTCCTTTAAGCAGCGCTCTTAATCTTCTCTCCTCGCGCACCAGGAAACAAAGAGGGAAGAAAAAGTCTCTTGCCTTTCCGGCAGGTCCAGACTTTTTCCCAGACTCCCTCCTGGCTAGCCGTGGCGCACTAACCCCTGCAGGCTGTGTTCATGCCGCCAACCCCAGTCCTCTCCCTGTGCTCCGACCGAAGCCCGAGCCTCAGCTCCCAGCCTCGCCCGCCCCGGCGGGTGAGCAGACAAGCCTCTCTGGCTGGTGTGTGCCGGTCGGCACAGATCCTCTGTGCGGGAATCTCTCCGCTTTGCCCTCCGCACCCCCGTTGCTGTGCTCTCTTCCGCGGCTCTGAAGCTTCCCCCCTCCGCCACCTGCAGTCTCTGCCCGCGAAGGGGCTTCTAGTGTGTGGAAACCTTTCCTCCTTCACAGCTCCCTCCCACTGGTGCAGGTTCCGTCCCTGTTCTTTTGTCTCTGTTTTTCCTTTTTTCTTTTGCCCTACCCAGGTACGTGGGGAGCTTCTTACCCTTTGGGAGGTCTGCGGTCTTCTGCCAGCTTTCAGTAGCTGTTCTGTAGGAGTTGTTCAACGTGTAGATGTATTTCTGATGTATTTGTGGGGAGGAAGGTGGTCTCCACGTCTAACTCCTCTGCCATATTGAAGGTCTTCCGTAAAATATTTTTTTAATAGATCTTTACTGGAGTATAATTGCTTCGCAATACTGTGTTAGTTTCTATTGCACAACAAAGCTAATCAGCCATATGCATACACATGTCCCCATATCCTCTCCCGCTTGAGCCTCGCTCCCACCCTCCCTATCCCACCCCTTCAGGTCATTGCAAAGCACCGAGCCAATGTCCATGTACTATGCTGCTGCTTCCCACCAGCTAGCTATTTTACATTCGATAGTGTATATATGTCAATGCTACTCTCACTTCACCCCAGCTTCGCCCTCCCACCCCACTGATGAATGGATAAAGATGTGGCACGTATATACAATGGAATATTACTTAGCCATTAAAAGAAATGAAATTGAGTTATTTGTAGTGAGGTAGATGGACCTAGAGTCTGTCATACAGAGTGAAGTAAGTCAGAAAGAGAAAAAATACCATATGCTAATGCATATATATAGAATCTAAAAAAAAAATGGTACTGTAAAATATTTTTAATCAAACTCTGTAGTGCTTTTTGATATCATTGCCTTTGCTATCACTAAACCAACATTTTGAACCATCTAACAGTTTTTTTTCATGCCACTTTATCTTGCTGTCTAGTGTGAGATATTTCAATTTCTGTATCTGCGTATGGTGCTGTCACTGGAAATTTTATTTCGAGTCCCAGCTTTAGAACAGTTGGTTTTTTATTCATCCCGAGCGTGCATATATGTGAACTCTGTTGCTTTTTCAATAGCTCTTTTAAAAGGCTTGTTTAAAATGACAACTGCAGCAGAAACAGCTGGGTGTTCACCAAAGGTGTGTGCTTTACTTTGCACTGTTTAGAACCATCTCTAGAAAGTAGCTACCTAGCCCAAATTACATTTTCCAAGCTTCTCCCAACTAGATGGTACCATGTGACTAGTTCTTGCCCGTGAAATATTAGCAGGAGCAATGGTGTGTCACTTCTGGTATGGGAAGAGCCTTTATCACAGTCTCTTTCCTCAGTTGTGGACTTGTCAGCAAACTTTTATGTAAGGGGCCAGTTAGTAATATTTTAGGCTTCTTTAGCTATATGGTCTCTGTTGCAACTACTCAATCCTGCTGTTGTATTATGAAAGCAAACATGGACAGCACATCAATGTAAGGGCATGGCTCTGTTCTGTGGGGTCAACTCTGCTGACCCCTGTTCTAGAGGTCTGTGGAAACATCAAATAGAAGGAATATGGAAGCCTGAATCACTGCTGGAGGAAAACCTCTCTGGCCATCTGGGAATAACTTCAGTTTGTTATTAATCTAGCAAAAACTAAACTCTCATTGTGTTAAACGATGAAAATTTGGGGATTTGTGAATTTATTGGGTGGGCCAAAAAGTGTTTTCAGTTTTTTTTTTTTTTTTTTCCCGGTACGCGGGCCCCTCACTGCTATGGCCTCTCCCGTCGCGGAGCACTGGCTCCGGACGCGCAGGCTCAGCGGCCATGGCTCACGGGCCCAGCCGCTCCGCGGCACGTGGGATCCTCCCGGACCAGGGCACGAACCCGCGTCCCCTGCATTGGCAGGCGGACTCTCAACCACTGCGCCACCAGGGAAGCCCCTCAGTTTTTTAAATAAAAATAAAGGATAAAATTTTCATTTTCACCAAGAACTTTATTGAAAAACCCAATATTTGTTATAGAATCAAGCAATGACCTAATAACAAAATCTGACACAAGACTTGGAGATATCCTTGTAGAATTGATTACTAGATGTGCATCATATTTATTGCAAGCTTTAAAAAATTTTATTGAAGTATAGTTGATTTACAATATTACTTAGTGGGCCAAAATGTTCGTTCATTTTTTTCCATAAGCTGGCTCTAGTAGCACTTAATTGTCTTTAACTTCATTCAGAACAATTTTGTTAGATTGTATGTGACAACTGTCATATCAGCCTGCATTTTAAAAAAGACTTGTCAAAATTGGTGAATTTTTGTGTAGCCATTTTAATATTGAAGATGAAAAAAAGCAACATTTTCGGCATATTATGCTTTATTATTTCAAGAAAGGTAAAAACGCAACTGAAATGCATGAAAAGATTTGTGCAGTGTATGGAGAAGGTGCTGTGACTGATCGAACATGTCACAAGTGGTTTGCAGAGTTTCATGTTGGAGATTTCTCACTGGACGATGCTCCATGGTTGGGTAGACCTGTTGAAGTTGATAGTGATCAAATCGAAACAATAATTGAGAACAGTCATTGTTATACCACCTGAGAGATAGCCCACATATTCAAGATATCCAAATCAAGGGCTGAAAATCATTTGCACCAGCTTGGTTACGTGAATCACTTTGATGTTTGGGTTCCACATAAATTAAGCAAAAAAAAATCCTTCTTGACCATATTTCTGCATGTGATTCTCTACTGAAATGTAATGATAAACGTTCCGTTTTTAAAACAAATTGTGACAGGCGATGCAAAGTGGATACTGTACAAAAATGTGGAACAGAAGAGATCGTGGGGCAAGTGAAGTGAACCACCAACAAGCACACCAAAGGCCAGTCTTCATCCAAAAAGGTGATGTTGTATATACGGTGGGATTGGAAGGGAGTCCTCTATTACGAGCTCCTTCCGGAAAACCAAATGATGAATTCCAACAAGTACTGCTCCCAATTAGACCAACTGAAAGTGGCACCCAACGAAAAGCTTTCAGAATTAGTCAACAGAAAATGCATAATCTTCCATCAGGATGATGCAAGACCTCATGTTTCTTTGATAACTAGGCAAAAACTGTTACAGCTTGGCTGGAAAGTTCTGATTCATCTGCCATATTCACCAGACATTGCACCTTTGGATTTCCATTTATTTTGGTCTTTACAAAATTCTCTCAATAGAAAAAATTTCCATTCCCTGGAAGACTGTAAAAGGCACCTGGAACTGTTCTTTGCTCAGAAAGATAAAAAGTTTTGGGAAGATGGAATTATGCAGTTGCCTGAAAAATGGCAGAAGGTAGTGGAAAAGGGTGAATACATGTTCAATAAAGTTCCTGGTGAAAATGAAAAGTGTGTCTTTTATTTTTACTTAGAAAACTGAAGACAATTTTGGCCCACCCAGTATATAAGTTCGGATGTACAACATAGTGATTCACAATTTTTAAAGGTTATACTCTATTTATAGTTATTAGAAAATATTGGCTATATTCCCTGTGCTGTACAATATATCCTTGTAGCTTATTTATTTTACACATCGTAGTTTGTACCTCTTAATTCCCTACCCCACTTTCCCCTTCCCCTTCCCTCTCCTGACTGATAACCACTCATTTGTTTTCTATATCTGTGAATCTGTTTCTTTTTTGTTATATTTGCTAGTTTGTTTTATTTTTTAGATTCCACATACAAGTGACATCTTACAGCATTTGTCTTTCTCTGATTTATTTTACTAAGCATAATACCCTCCAAGTTCATTCATGTTGTTGTAAATGGCAAAATTTTATTCTTTTTATATTTTATTCTATATATACACCACATCTTCTTTATTCACTCATCTATTGATAGACACTTAGGTTACTTCCATATCTTGGCAATTGTAAATAATGCTGCTATGAACATTGGGGTACATGTATCTTTTTCAGTTAGTGTTTTTGTTTTCTTCAGATATGTATACCCAGGAGCGGAATCGCTGGATCATATGATAGTTCTATTTTTAGTTTTTTGAGAAACCTCCATACTGTTTTCCACAGTGGCTGCACCAATTTACATTCCCACCAGCTGTGTCTGAGAGTTTTCTTTTCTCCACATCCTTGCAAAAATTTGTAATCTATAGTCTTTTTGATGATAGTCTTTCTGACAGGTGTGAAGTGACATCTCGTTGTGGTTTTGATTTGCATTTGTCTGATGACTAGCAATGTTGAGCATCTTTTCATGTGCCTGTTGGCCATCTGTATGCCTTCTTTGAAAAATGTATATTCAGTTCTTCTGTCCACTTTTTAATTGGGTTTTTTTTGATATTGAGTTGAATGAGCTGTTTATATATTTTGGTTACTACCTCCTTATCAATCATTTCATTTGCAAATATTTTCTCCTGCTCAATAGGTTGTATTTTCGTTTTGTTGATGGTTTCCTTTGCTGTGCAAATGCTTTTAGGTTTAATTAGGTCCTATTTGTTTATATTTGCTTTTATTTCCTTTGCCTTAGGAGACAGATTTTTAAAAAATAAAACTGCGATTTATGTCAAAGAGTGTTTTGCCTATGTTTTCTTTTAAGAGTTTTATAGTTTCCGGTCTTACATTTAGGACTCTAATCAATTTTGAGTTTATTTTTGTATATGGTGTGAGAAAATGTTCTAATTTCATTGTTTCACATGTAGCTGTCCAATGCTTTTTTTTTTTTTTTTTTTTGAGGTACGCAGGCCTCTCACTGTTGTGGCCTCTCCCGTTGTGGAGCACAGGCTCCGGACGCGCAGGCTCGGCGGCCGTGGCTCATGCGCCCAGCCGCTCCGCGGTATGTGGGAACTTCCCGGACTGGGGCACAAACCCATGTCCCCTGCATCGGCAGGCAGACTCTCAACCACTGCGCCACCAGGGAAGCCCCCAATGCTTTTATTTATTTAGTTTTTTAAACATAGATTCTACCAGATGGCCATTATAAGCGCTCAAGAATAGAAGGTTGTTTCAGGCTAGTATGCTTTCTCCAAATAATACTTTCACTGTTCAAAATAATGTAAATGTCAGTGTATTCTGTAATGTAATAGATTTTGTTAAAACTCAAATATAAGGTGACTCCTTTTCTGGAGAATAATTTTAGGGAAAAAAATTCACTCTATATTTCAGTGGATATGGCTGATCACTTTCACAGATTTTTTTGGTACCAAGTTCTGGGAACTAAAAATGCAATGTCAGGGAGAATTGTATCAAAGTCTGGGTGAAATCAAATCATTTCTCTTTCTTGATGAAATTCTGTGCTTTATAGTGAAAGAACCTAAACTTTGAATTTGGATAGACTGTGGTTGAATATTGGGTCCATCTTTAGAAAACTTATCCAGCTTCTCTTAGCCTGAGTTTTTACCTAAAAGTGGATGACCTAACCTCAGGGAAATGCTTTGAATATTAAAGGAGGTACTGTGCACGTAGTGCTTAGCTGACCTTCAATTTCACAAAACAGACAAAATAGACCCATTCTCTTATTCTCCACCTGAACTAGGTAGCTTACCTTGCTATAGATGATGCTGTAGTTAAGCAGATATAATCAAAAAAATTTTTTTAATCTGCCCATCAAAAGACGACATTAATGAAATTATACGATGAGCTACAAAATAAAAGAAAATATTTTCAATAAAGAAAGGACCCACAGACTGAGAGAAAATATTCACAATTCATATATCTGACAAAAATATTTTGTATCCAGAATACAAAAATAACTCCTACAATGAATGATAATAGGAAAAAGAAAACAATGAGAAATAGGCAAAGACTTGAATAGACGCTTCACAAAATAAATTATACAAATGGTCAATAAACACACGGAAACGTTCTCAGTGAGATGTCACTAAACACCCACAAGAGGGAGTAAAATTAAAAAGACTGAAATCACCCAGTGTTGTTGAGACTATGGTACAAATGAAAGTCATCCCTGGCTGGTGAGAATGTAGAATGGTATGTGTTTTGAAAAACTTAGTAGTAAAAAGGAGTAGACTAAGGATACATGCAATGGCATAAAGAAATCCCACAAACATTCCGTCGTGCCCAAAAAATCATACACCAGGGAGTTCAAATGTGTGATTTAATTTATATGAAGCTCTTGAGCAGACAAAACTCATTTATTGGAACAGAAGTCACAACAGTGCTTTCCTCTGGTGGGAGGGAGGGAGTGGAAAAGGGCCAAGGAAACAGTTTTAGGTAAATGTTCCATTCATTGATGGGTGTGTTGGTTATACGAGAACAAAAAATTCCTCAGAACTCACCAAACTGCAATCTTTTACCTGTGTTTTTTAGTATCTGTAAATATTCCTCAAAAAGTGTATTGAGGGGGCTTCCCTGGTGGCGCAGTGGTTGAGAGTCCGCCTGCCGATGCAGGGGACACGGGTTCGTGCCCCGGTCCGGGAAGATCCCACATGCCGCGGAGCGGCTGGGCCCGTGAGCCATGGCCGCTGAGCCTGTGCGTCCGGAGCCTGTGCTCCGCAACGGGAGAGGCCACAGCGGTGAGAGGCCCGCGTACTGCAAAAAAAAAAAAAAAAAGTGTATTGATAAAAGAAAAATAAATTAGTTGAGTTCTGTCTGCTCTCCATCAGCATTAATTTAACAAATAGTGGAGATACTTACAATCTTGTACAGAATATCATTTCAAGTTTGATTCACTTATGGCATTCTAAATTTGTTCTTTTCCTCCTAAATGCATTTTACTGCCATTCTTTCACTGCATTGCTACCTTCATTTATGATTAGATTAATTGATTCCCAATAAAATCTACAACTGCTTCTTTTTGCTTTAAACCACATTAATTTTCATTATTTAAAATACCATAATATTATAATACAATACATAATAAATATATATTTAATGTTTTCATTATCTTTTAAAATTTCTCTTTTTTGAAATGAAGTATTTCCTAAATTGTATGAAAATATGCAAGACATTTTACAGTTGTCTCCAAATCATTATCCAATATGCAATCATATGTAGTTTACAGATCTGATATCAAAAGAAAGAAAGTAGCAGAAATGAGTAGATTAGTTAAGAACAATAACCTTCAAATCTATATTCCCCAGAGATGATGAAGATGACTGGGAAAGGATCCCTACTTTTAACCACTTTGAGTAATTTTATGCTGTTTATTTCATATGCCTAAGAGAAGACCTAAATTTCATATTTTGAAACCCAGATTTCTGGTTTATTTGATGGCTATTGCAAACATATTACAAATTAAGAGCTAGGTATACCCTCATACAAGATTTTACCTCATGGACTTTTGAATGGCATCTTGGTACCTCTAAGCACAGGCTTGTCTGTCAACCATGCATCATGCATAGAAGACACCCAGTCAACATGTAGTGAATGAAGAAAAGAGTAAATACTTTTTCCAGTTCCTTGTAACCCTAACCCTCTTAGTACCCATACTCTTCTTGGGCCAGCATTACTCGTGGTGAAGTGATACACTTTCTTAAACCATCATTTAGAAATGACACAATGTAGGGGAAACATAGCTCCGTTATTCTGTCTCTGTCTTAGCTGGTCTTCTGCACTGCTCACTTGCTGAGAATGAGAGAAAATAATAATTTTTAGTCTAAATAGGTTTAAAATGACCTGGTGCAACAATTTAGAAAGTATCTTTAGGAAAGAGATTCAAAACACTTAATGATTAGCATAGCACAGACAGCAGCTAATCAGAGGGGCCCCTTGAAGCAATGGAAGAGATGCTAGTAGTCTTCAAGAGTCAGTGCAACCGAAAGAAGGGAGGGGCCAGCTGGACACCTGACCTCTCTTTAGATGGTTTGCAGTGTCTTCAGGTAAGAGTATTTAGGCTGTCAGATTTCTATCACCATCCTTCTGCTCTCCAGGAGGGCATTTTATGCAAGGATTTTGTGGAGAGGGCTGTGGAAGTGAATGGATAACACTGACCACATGCTTCACCTTGAGGATAAAAGTCCATTCCCTGGGTTTTCTGCTGGTGTCTTTGAGTTGGGCTGATTTTTCTTGGATTCTTCAGTAACTAACAGTCTTCTGCTGGCTCAGCACCACCTCGGCTTTCATGGTGTGGGAATCTTCTCAGAGGTCCTGGCCCAGGTCCAGGTGATAGAGCAAACACCTACAACAGCTCACTCTGGCAGGGTCTTCAGTCACACTTGCACACATTTTTGGTTTTATCCACATTTTATGGCAACAAAGGACAACTTGGTTTCCCTTTGCATAAACAAAAGTTGTCGGCAGGGTCCTCTGATGGATGGTACACATTAGGTTGGGGAGCAACAGTTTTCAACATATGTATGCTGGGAGCAAACAACATGGGTCAAAGCAAAAGCCTGCTGCCTTTGAAGTTCCTCCAATTTGTCTGAATGGTTCTAAAGCCACCCTTAACTCTCAAGGCGGGGAAAGTGGAATAAAGAGAAAATGCCAACCTGTGTGCCTTCCTCTCTCTGCCTTCCAACTTCTGTTTCCCTTCCTTTATCCTCACTTTCCTAGAAGAAATATGACTTGTTTATCTTTTGCTTCCATTTTGTAACATCCCTCTTATTTCTAATTTCAACTTCAGGGTTAATCAATCATAAAAGAAACTCAACTGTTGCGCCTGCCCAGCCTTTATATATTAAATGGCAACCCATGGAACTCATAAAATACTTCTTTAACAAAATCCATCCCCTAATCCTATTATCTTATTTACTCTACCATACTGTGTCTTACAATAGATCAGTACTTCTCACTTTTTTTTTTTCATTATTCTTCCCTAAAGACCCATTTTAGACATTCTTTCCCCCTAATCTGGGTTTCTCTCTAGGGTTAATCACTTCATTTCTATTCTAAATTCCATCCTTCTTGCCACTCATGGACACGACACTTTCTTTTCTCTTCTCTCTTCTTTACATCATTCATTTTCCGTTTACCGGAACATTCAAACCAACATATAAAAACGAGGTGAATTTCCTATCTTTAGAAATCCTTTTTTTTTAACCCCAATTTCCCCTTGCAAATGTCCCATTCCTTAGTTTGCTACAATTTGCAGGAAAAATTCTCGAAAGAGTTCTTTATTCGGTTTCCAATTCCTCTCTCCTCCATTCTCGCCTAAATCAAATGAGGCTTTTGCTAATTTTCAGTGAAAATTCTTTTCTTTCACTGAACAGTCTCTTTCCAAGGTCTCCAGTTATTTTCTCATCGCTAGATTCAATTGTCAGTGATCTCATCCCGACTTACCTGACTTATCAACAGCATTCGGCATAATCAATCACTCCTCTTCCTTGATCTTTTTTTTTTCTTTTCATTTGGTTTCCATGATACCACATTCTCTTGGTTTTCTTTCCACATCACTGGTTGCTCTTTCACAGATCTTTTTGTTGTATGTTCCCTTTCTTCCTGACCTCTTAATACTGAAGTGCCTCAGGGCTCAATCTTTGATTCTTTTTGTACTCATCCCTTTGGAAGTCTCATCCCACCTCATTGCTTAAATGCTGTCTATATGATGGTAACTTCTAAATTACATTTTAAGCCTAGACTTCTGTAATTAACTCCATAACTGTATAACCAAACTTAATGTCTAAGAGTAGTGTTTCCATTAGGTGAAATCCAGAACCTCTATTCAGCATCTGACGTGAGGGCAACTGTGTCCTGCCAGTTGCTCAAGCCAAAAATTTGGCATCAGCCCATGACTCCTCTTTTCTCTAATATACAACGTCCTACCTGCTTGAAATTTCTCTTGGCATTATCTCCAACATATATACAGAATCCAGCCACTTCTCAGCATTCTCATTGCTACAACCTTCATTGGAGCCACCATTATTTTATCTCAAATTATTGCAATAATCTCCCTTTTCCTAAGCTTTCTTGAGCTTAGGAATAGGAATACAGCCTATTCTCAATACACAAGACAGAATGGCTATTTAAAATGTAAGTCATGCTACACCTTTGTTCAATATCCTACAGAAGGTCCACTTTCCAGAGCAAAAACTAAATTCTTAGAGTGAACTACAAGCCCCTCAGCAACCTGGCCTCTCTCCTCACTCAGTCTGTTCTAGACACAGTGGCCTCCTTGGACACCCCTTCAGCAAGCCAAACACACTCTTGCCTTATTACTTTGCCTTTGGCTAATTCCTCTGCCTACAATTCTCTTCTCCCAAATGTCTACATGAATCATTCCCTCTCTTTCAAATCCTTGTTTCCAAAGTCACCTGCTGAATGAGGCTGTCCCTCACCACGCAACTTAAATCACAACCTGCTCACCACTAGGTGCTCTACTCGTAATGCCTCCTTTCCCTATTCTTTATTTTCCGTTGCATTTTTAAACTTCTAATGTGCTATGGTCTCTAATGTGCTAACAGTCTAATGTGCTATGGTCTCTAATGTGCTAACAGTCTCTGGACTGTTCATCAAATATCTGTGAGCTACTCTAGAATTCCCAGCTTCCATTGCGGTTAGCCTGGGAACATATGATTGATTTGGGCCAATCCAATATAAGCAGAAGTAATATATGCCATTTCTTAGTCAAGGCAGTTGTGCTCTCTTTATTTTTCTCTTCTTTTGCCTCTTGGTACAGTTTTTAGATGTCATGTTTCCAGATGGGATACTCATAGGGTGGATGACAGCCCCAGCACATAACAGACTGCAATATGAGAGAAAATAAACCTTTTTGGTTAAACCATTGAGATTTGGGGGTATTTGTTTTGCAAAAGCTAATATGAATTACTCATACTAATACAATTCTATAACATTTATCATTTATTTTCACGGTCTTTCCTTCTCTTTTGTTCACTGATTTATCCCAAGTACCTAGCTCAGTGCCTGACAAATAGTAGACACTCAGTATGTATTTGTAGAATGAATGGAAGAGCTAGAAAAACGTGATTTTTACATTTTTCTTCCTAGCTCTGAATAAGTTGTATCATTTTTCCTCCTGGCTGATAGTTTTATTTCATGTAGGCATTTGATTAAGTGGGGTCTTCTGGAGGTGATTAGGATATTTGAAATGGGAGGTAGGGGATGAGGGGATGCACAGGTAATTTTAGCTCTCTTCATCTCATCTCACCGTGAAATGTAAGAAAGTATCATCTCACTATAGCCAGAGTGGTTTAGAATGGGCCACAGACCTTGCATTTGTGAACTAACCACAGGTAAACATCTAAGAGAATTTTGTGCTCCAAATTAGCTGATCTCTTGCAGCAAACCCCAATTCCCAAGTTGCAGCATTGTACACATAGGTAAAATCCAAGTATATGTATGAAATTCTATTAAAACAGCAGTACCAGGTTTTATTAGAAGGTTTGCCTTACAGTCACTGGCAGTGTTGGCTCCTTGCGGGGGGCACTACCTGCTGCATCAGTTTCATTTCCAGCCAAGGCTCAGCTGCACCTTCCACACTTTGGAGTCTGTCAGCCTTCAGTGGGGGGAGGTTGACTTGAATTTGAGACTGTTCCTGAATGTAGGCTCTAGGCAACTTTTTAACTCTAGTGACTGAGGTCTTTGTAATGCCATTATACAAAAAAACATCCCAATCCTTCTGTTTCCTTAACAGTATGGACTTAACAGCAAAAGCACATGCACTCTCCTGGATATTATTATAGTGTTAACGTCACCAGATGAGGCCCAAGATGGAGTCACTCTTGCTAAGCCCCAGGTCAGCAAAGCAAAACTTAACTGACTTTTTGTGCTCAGCTCACCCAGAGAAGGCAGGCCCAGGCCACCCAGTCAGCTCTTGCCTGCTCAGCTCAGAGTACCTGACGCTCCAAGCCTTCCCTCTGCTCATGTAAGGGGAGCAGCCCTGCTTCAAACACCAGCACACGCCCGGTGTAACTTCCTTGTCCCTGCTCCCTTTGGTCTGTAAACATCTCTCCTTGTACAGCTCTTCGGAGCTCCTTTCTCTCTGCTATATTGGAAGCTGCCTGATTCATGAATCACTGAACAAAGGCAGTAAGATCTTTAACTTTTACTCAGTTAAATTTTGTTCCCTAACAGTAGTAGTTACCTTTTTTCTATATTTATATAATACATTACAAAACACTTTCACTTAATTACTTTTTAGCCTTGAACCAGGACCTAGCACAGTCCCTGCAACAGAGTGAGCACATAATAATGGTTGTTGAAGAAATGAATAAATAAACAAAAACCTTTTCAAGATAGACCTTAAACGTAAACTACAGGGGAAAAAAGGCAATTTTTGCCTTCAGATCTTCCGTCTCATCATCTAGAATCATTCTTGGCATTTTCTTAACAATATCATATACACCCCACCCCACCCCTACAATCTTATTTATTTATTTTTACTTATAAATAGGACATGTTTAATATCTTTAATACGCACGACCCCTAAACAAACTATTAGGATGGATTATGGGCATGCAAAGTGGGTCAGACAGAACTTAAATTCATTTTTGTTAATATTATTGCGGCTGTTTTCTCTATTAGAAGATATAAGTCATTTTGGAGTAGAGTTTCTTTGTTCTGGGAAAAATCCCTTGAATTGCCCCTCTTAGTTATGTAGATGTTAGAAAAGAACAGCTAATTGTTCTAAGGGAGCAAGAGCTATTACCTCTTCTTTGTTTTGACTTGAAATGTACCGCCCTTCCAATAGTTTTATGTATTTAAAGCTTCTCCTTTGGGACAAAGTGAGCCAATTTGCTTTAAAAGGAAGAGAACCTCCAGTCTTCCTTTTTTGAGATTCGCTGCATTTATATTGGCGAATGGCTATTTTGGCCTGAGGCTGATTCAGAGGAAAGTATACCAGGACCCTCCAGAGGGTCCTCACTGTGAAGGCACAGCCGCCTTCTGCCCTGGTTACCTTGGCTCAGCACGGGGGGGCCCCATAGTCAGGAAGGAGGGCAGGAAGCCCCTGCAGACCCAGCCTCCTGGCATGGAGGGAGGACTTTGGAAACTAAGTGAATTTAAACTAAACTGGTGTAACCTTGGGAATGATGGAGGTGTAATATACCAACAGGCCCAGCAGTGTAACACGTAGGCATTTGAAACTCTGGTCCTTCTTACTCCAGGAGGCTAACATCAGATCTGGCTAGAGCCTCGGCTGAGTCTGCAGAGAAAATATTACACATTTGAGTGGAGGGAACTGATGGAATACAATTCATATTTTATGGCAAGACAAGAAAATTTGAAGGTAAAATTTTTCGTTGTCCCTTTGGGCCTCCTCCCTCCCCTTTAGTGTGTGCTGTGCATCTGCTCTTGAAACTGTACGACTCAGACTGGGTCGTGAATCCACTGTCTTTTCATTGAGATCACACACCTGGTCTCAGGACTTAATGAAGCTCAGTTTCTTTATGTCTCATCACAGAAAGAATTCAGTGAGAGACAAAGTGTTAGGTTAGAAGTGGATTTATTTAGAGAGATACACACTCCATAGACAGAATGCAGTCTGTCCCAAAAGGCAAGAATGGCCTTGGGAGAAACACGCTCTACAGATTGTGGGACATCTCAGAAGGCAAGAGGTCCTGAAATATGGGGTGGTTAGTTTTTTGGGGCTGGGTCATTTCATGGGCTAATGGGTGGGAGGATTATTCGAACTATTTAGGGGAAGGGGTGGAGATTTCCAGGATGTGGGCCACTGTCCACTTTTTGACCTTTTACGGTTGGCCTTGGAACTATCGTGGCACCTGTAGGTGTGTCATTTAGTTGCTAATGTTTTACATTGAGCATATAATGAGGCTCAAGGTCCCCTGGAAGTTGAATCTTCCGCCATCTTGGACCTAGTTGGTTCCTTTATGTCATATCCACTTTATGTCATATCCTCAAGGGCTATATCATTCTTTTAGAGGTTGTGTCCTGCCCCCTCCCCTCTTGTTTCACTTTAATCAGACCTCCTTAGGAGATAACCTTCCTTCTTAATCTTGTAAGGGGCCACGATGACCCATGACCCACTACTTGCTTTGTACATGTAGATCTGGATTGTGTAAACTGTCAATAATATGTCAAAACTTATATAACTGTGCTTTGACCTCTCATGGGCAGAACAGTCCTCAGAGCTTTCTGAAAGACTGCCGCCTGGGTTATAATCCTCAGGTTGGCTCAAATAAAATTTTCCTTTTCTTTCTTTGATTGACTATTGATTATCTTTTTTGTCAAGAGAACCTACCTAGCAAACTGCTTTTCAGTGTCCAAGTTAGGAAAGTGGGATTTCACTCATAGGCCCTGCCTCTGGGGAAGTCTCTGTGCCTCCTGGCTAATAAATGTTCTGTGTAGAAGAATTTATTGGAGACTGGTTCTGTCTTAGACCACCCAGCGTGAGGAGATGTGCAGGTGTCTCCTCTCTCCCTCTAGTTGGTGGCAGTGACCCTATTTAACAAAGTAATCTGCCAGTTGTTGGAGGAGCAGACTGGCTCAGGTCAGTTTGCAAGAAAGATATTTAAAAAATTGATAATCACAATTTTACTAAATAGTAAAGGAAGGAAAATAAGAGTTTTTGTGCAATCTAACTTGGTGTGTGAATCGGGAGAGTTTTCCTGAGGAAGTTGAGGTTATGGAATTAGTTTGGTAAAGAGATCTGGAAATAGCACTCCATGCTGAACATCCTGAGGGTTTCAGGAAAGTCACAGATTTCTGGAGTAGGGCAAGAAAGGCTGTGAGGTAGGGCTGGAAAGCCATGGTAAGGATTTCTGGCTTTATTCAAAGAGAAATGGAAAACCAGGGAAGAAGTGACCCTGGTTAATTTAAATTTTAAAGAAATATTATTTTTCATTAAAAATATAATTTAGGGGCTTCCCTGGTGGCGCAGTAGTTGAGAGTCCGCCTGCCGATGCAGGGGACACGGGTTCGTGCCCCGGTCCGGCAAGATCCCACATGCTGCGGAGCGGCTGGGCCCGTGAGCCATGGCCGCTGAGCCTGCGCGTCTGGAGCCTGTGCTCCGCAACGGGAGAGGCCACAACAGCGAGAGGCCCGCGTACCGCAAAAAGAAAAAAAAAAAAAAAA
>NW_020837949.1:10090994-10201614 GCF_003676395.1 Aethalodelphis obliquidens | reverse complement strand
ATATAAAATTTAGGGGATAGTGGGGCAAAGAGGTGTGTGTGGGGAGCAGCTAGGCAAAGAGTGGGTGAATGAGTCAAATCCAAGGTTACTACTAAAATCCAGGCAGTGATCCACGGTAGCTTGAACCAAAAAGGAGGCTATAGGTAGAGAGAAATGAATGGCTTAGAGTAAAATTCTAGAAAGAAAAATGCCTGGAGATTAGTGATTTGATGGAGGTTAGGGAGGGATTGTTTTTTAAAGAATGGCCCCAAAGTATATTTCTTTGGACCTACCTACATGGAGATTGAATATTAAAACTGAAAAAGACATCAGGAAATATCTGGTGCAAATTTCTCTCTAACTATATGTGGAGAAGTTGATACAGCCCAGGGTGGTAAAGGGAACTGTCCCTCTCTGTGTAGCTGGTTAGTTAATGACAGAATTTAGACCTGAACCATAGTCACCTGCTTTTTGCATTGTTTCCTTAACTCAATGGAGTAGCCCTTTCCCTTTCTTATACACTAATATTCACTTGTGGATACTAAATAATTTTCTAAACATACATGCAAAAGCTCACTGAGGTGTATTTTCAGCAATATAATCCTAACATGTTTTTCCTTCTTTGTTTCTTCTAAAAAGGTTAGATATTTACCTAAATGATGATTCAGATGTCCACGAAGCCGTATTTTACAGTTATCCATACTAATGACGTATGTGCATGAAATGCCACACTTAAAAGGCAGCCCTCAACTTATTGGGCATAGCTTAGACCTAGTATCTGAAATCTAAAGAAGTCTTACTGTTTGATCATGTAATTTGACAAAGATATCACATAAATTTTTAGTTGGATGTGATCTTGCTTAACCAGAGTATAGTCTGATGGATCCTGTTTTCCACCTTTTGGAAATAAGCTACAGTGTTGCAGAAACTCAGATGTCGTTACCATTAAGACTTTAGTATTTTTATCCTGCTAGACTGAGTAAATGCCAAGAACATTAGAATTCTTTTTTGGACAATTCAGTCTCAATGCAATCTACTACAAGTTTAATCAAGGGAAACCAAGGGAAAAATGAAATAGATGTTGCTATTCAAATGGCAGCATTTAGATAAAGGACTGCATAATCATGGACATTCAATTTGACTGAAATTTAAATGACTTTACTACTCATTGGATGTAAGGTCTGTTAATTAAGGCATGAGTGCCTTGTAAATCCTGGATGAGTGCATGTTTGCCACATCCAGTTTTGGCCGACAGCAGTCCTTTGCACAAATAGAAGAATAAATCTAAACCAGTTAAGATGCTGTACAGGTAATTACGAATATTGTAAAGGAAATGAGGTGAGTATGGATTGTGCATTTTAACATGTGTTAGAAAGGAACTATGTTGCATTAATTTTTGATAACTCTTTGCAGATTATCACACTCCACTAGATGATGTGCTACTAACTAATCGTCTTTTGGACAGGTTAGGATAGTCCCCGGTAAAGAGGTATTATATAAAATCTATGTAAATCTGGTCTCTGTTCACAATCCATGATGATGATCTTAGGGAGTATATTCTTCAGTGTGGTATGTAAGAGGGGCTTTTGGGATACTAAAATTATCAAGATGCAATCTTTGTATCAGAGAACTCATAAACTTGTGCGAGATAGACACAGAAACGAATGATCATAACTTCTGTTATAATCAAAAAGTACAGATAACACAAAGGGAGTAGCAGTTCATGCTAATGTTGGTGGGAGGGGTTATTGGGATTCTTGAGCTGAGTCTTCAGAGATAGAAGGCATCTCTTAGATGGTGAAGAACACCTAAATCACTACAACTTTCTTGAATTACCTTTTAAGAAAAGCAAAAGAGTATTTCTGGAGAGGAAATCCAAGTTATCTAGATAACTTAGATGCTGCTAAGAAAAATTACCTAGAATTTGGAAATAAGGCAAAAGAATAACTGCTTGTTTTCTTCATGTTATAACAGAACACTGTCTTATTTAATTCTTTTGCGGATGTACCTTTGTCTTGACTTACTATTTATTAGAGTCAAGTTTGTATGAAATTACATGTTGTTAACATGTAGACTTTATCCTGTAGAGATGCAAAAAAATTTCTGTTCCATGGAAAGATGACCCTGAGATGTATGGCTTTATTGCTCAGCAGGACATTAAACAGTTTTGCCTCTAACCTAGCAAACGTATTCTAGCATTCTTTCTCTTTTGCCTATGTATACTCAGTCTTTCAAATTCTGCTCTGAACCAGCTTTACCATCCTGCTGGTTTTCTGATTAATGAGTTAAATATATCCTTGTCATATCTTTATTCTATATTTGAGGGATAGTCATATTTTAACTTATTAGAAATTATAGCTTGATAAATCATCCACTGAAGTTCATAAGTTTTAAGCCATTTCCCCATCCCATGTAGGAGTTGGTCCCATCCCACCAAAGAGAAAGGAGGATGAGCACTTCTGCTCTTTGCTTCCTGTTCACTCTCTTTACTCCCTTAGATCTCTGGAGAAGGCTCAAAAAATGATCTGCCCTTTGCTAGACTTTAAAAGACCCTTCCATTTATAGAACGGTCCCAGAAAAGAGGCGCTGCAGGTCTTGGCACTGTATTAGTCACTGATGGAGGTGAGAAGGGAACAAGTATGTTTTATAGAACTTCCCTTCTTCTGTTGGAGTGTCCTCGGTAACACATGCCCCATTTGTTAGCTCTGGAAACCAGAATGGAGAACTACTTCAAAGATTCATCTTTGTTGCTTAATCGCTATCTTCCAATGAAATAGCTGAATCTGAGGCAAAAATAAGCACTTTTTCACTTGCTTTGAAATTACCTTTTTGGAATAAAATTACAGTCCATTTTTTAGGAGAAAATAGATGGTACGAGAAAGCTTTTTATCAACTGATATAAAGAAAAATGGCATTCCATCCCTTTTTTCTGAGACGTGGAAAATTCCCAGCACTTCTGTTTGTTGCTGCTTTTCGTTCCCTATAAAACAAACAAAAGATGCAGTGATTGAATGTTTACCCTGGGCCTGCATCGTATTAAGCATCACATAATATATATGTATATATGTGCATTATATATATATGTGCATTGTATATATATACAGTACATACACACCACAGAGTTCATTGTATCCTCAAACATAGTTTACCTGGGCTCTACCATTTTTTGAAATTGATATACTACCTGTCTTGAAATTTAGGGTGATGTATTTCTTCTTGAATTAGTTCTGTTTTGTTTTGTTTTGTTTTTGCGGTACACGGGCCTCTCACTGTTGTGGCCTCTCTCATTGCGGAGCACAGGCTCCGGTTGCACAGGCTCAGCGGCCATGGCTCACGGGCCTAGCCGCTCCGCGGCATGTGGGATCTTCCCGGACCGGGGCACGAACCCGTGTCCCCTGCATCGGCAGGTGGACTCTCAACCACTGCGCCACCAGGGAAGCCCTTGAATTAGTTTTTTAGGAAAGACTCCTTAGTGATCTTATCCAAGGCCGAGCCATGTTCACAGTCAAGACATTTTATACCTTCTGCTGTGGCCTCAGGTATGAGAGAGCCTATCTGAGGTCTAGATATAAGCATGGTTCTTCCTCATTTGTAAAAAATCCTGAACAAGGAACATTTAATACGTTAATGGGAAAACATGCAAAAATATTTATTACATGATGAGTGTACATTTAAATTCTCCCCACTACTGCTTTCTCTTTTTATTCCACAGATCTCATTTTCCATTCAAAGCAACAATTTGCTCAGGGCACATTTTATTAGCATTTGGGTTGATAACGTACAGTATGCAAATTGGATATGAGAGCCTCTGCTGTAAAAAAAAAAAAAAAAAAAGAAAGTCAATCTAATTTGGGAATCTGGTGTCTTTTTGCAGTTACTTACCCACGTCACTGCTGCCCAACATGCATCCTCGGGCCAGATGCACGATGCCCTGCAGAGGATCGTAATGCTCAGTTGTTAATTTTATAGTCCAGTGTAGCACCAACGAATGGCTGAAGCTGCCCACAGCAGAAGACAGCCAGCTGCGAAGCAGTTAAATGTTTGACTTCCTCTGTGACTGGTAAGAGTTTTTCTAAGCAAACTACATTGACTTTAGAACTTGAATATTTATGCTACTGAGGAAATCAGCCATAAATGTGCATTTTTAACAGCTAGACTATAGTAGGGATGGAAAGAAAGAATAATAATTTTTAAAAAGGCATTGGGCAATAAAATCAATCCAGATTTTATAGTCTGGCCCAACTTTAATAGATAATTATTGAAAATAGAAGTCCCTTTGCTCCTAATTAAACCAAGAGTTGTTCTTTTTTGTTTTTGTTTTTTTTGCGGTACGCGGGCCTCTCGCTGTTGTGGCCCCTCCCGTTGCGGAGCACAGGCTCCGGACGCGCAGGCTCAGCGGCCATGGCTCACGGGCCCAGCCGCTCCGCAGCATGTGGGATCTTGCCGGACCGGGGCACGAACCCGTGTCCCCTGCATTGGCAAGAGGACTCTCAACCACTGTGCCACCAGGGAAGCCCCCCAAGAGTTGTTCTTAATACAAGTTTTTCTTAAACCCCTCTTTAATCAAATTTGTTCAGGGATTAACACTCTATTATTATAACAATATTTATCTGTCAGGGAATGCGCTATTCCACATAAGTGAATTTCACAGATAACCGAAGCATACAACTTAAAGTGCAAAACTTAAAAAAGAAAACATTTTGGTGAAAACACTCCTACAACGTGTTATGTAACACCTGCTACCTTAAATAGCATATATCAAATAATTAACACTTTTTCTTAATGAAGTCAGTATTTCCCTAGAACTACCAGATGGGATCTGGAGTTGGGTAGGGAATAAACATAAAGTTACAGTAATGACAATAAATATCTTTCTTTGACTCTAACCCCCGTTAGTTACTGCAGGATTTTTCTTCCCTAATGATTTGTCCAAGTACTAAAGGGAGAAAGGACAATTCTTTTCAAATACGCCATGAGGTCTTTTTCTGCTCCTGAACTCTTGGCAGATGAAGGCTCCTCCACTCTGCCACCTGCTGGTCCTGCTGTCACAGGTGTCTTTATCTGTCACCCAGGCCTTGTCATCTGTACTCTCAGACTGTCCTGCTGCAGTGAGTTAAGACGTCACTAAAGTGACTGTTGCCTGTTGATGCTTCGTGGCTGGCCACTGCTTCTGCCACTGACGATGAAATGAAGCCCTTGATACCTGTGGCCCCCAGATGACCGGCCGACTCTGGTACCGCTTCCTGTGATGCCTGCACGCTCCTTCTGTGGCAGGGTCACAACTCTGAAGCTGCTATTTGGAAGTGGGAAGGACATTTTCCCTCACTTTTGAATTATTTTGCTCCTAAGAACTCACAGAAGTTTTATGTGGAAGCAGGTCTCTCATTTGTTACTTGCAGCCTCATGGTTCCCTAAGAATAGACAAGTTCATGGGAACTCAGCGAAAGGATAAAATGAGTGACAGACACTGTGGGGTCCCAAACAATCTTTTCTCCAGGGTGCTCCAAGGTTGTTCTCTAAAATAGATAATCCGTGGGTACCTCACTGGTTCTCCTGAAATGCCCACACTTGACTGAGTCTCAGTGGGAACAGAACTTAAAGACTCAAGGCACTTCAGAAACACCTGAGAGTTGCTATTATTATGACAAATTAGCTCTTTACTGGGTAGCTAATTAGTGGTTGGATGTCTACGTCCTTCTTACCAGGCTGTCAACTCTAAGTGTAGTCATTCCTTTCAGCTCTCCCACCACTAATTGCCTGTTTTCTATTTATTATGATTTGACAACACAGCTAACCAAGGTTGGTGGTACTTTATATGAAATGCAGAGCTGTAAAATGTGGTGAAAGATCTTACTGCAATAGTTTTCAACATTTTTGAAATCATACAATTTTTAGCAGGATGTGCAAAATGATCAAACGTCTTCCCAAACAGTTTTAAAGATTAGGTTTAATGATAATACAAATAGTACTTCAGTCTGACGTCTTACAAAGTACCAACAGTTCTCTCTGTTTTCTTGGACCCATTTAAACACATTGTCACTCTATTATTTTCTTTAGAACCGTTCGTTTCCCTTACCCCGCTCTCCTAAACTTTTTCATACTCTGGTAAACATAAGACCTTTCTTTGAAATGTGTAGTTGTATATAGCTCAGCTACATGGCATGGGACCCACTCAGCTCAACCTTCAGAATGAAAGGCATCTCTGAAGCTGTACGATTACAACCCAGGAGAACCAAGATGTGGTTGCCTACCTTGAAGAGAGCCGTGCCCGTGTGTCATGGCGTGCTCAACGAGGACGGTGCTGCTGCTTACCAGGCTGTCTCCCAGCTCACTGGTCATGGCCATCAGGGTTGTACATCTGTCTCCATGGTCCCTATGCCTCAGTAGAAACATCTACATGTGTTCACAATCTAGGCATGCTGAAATGTTGCCTTACATCATGCTTCTGAACAAATACTATGTCTCTACACTACATGATATCTAATAGCTCTTTCAAACCAAATAGTTTATGTTACAGAGTCAGAGACTGGCATCTCCTGTTAGGATTTTGGGACAGTTATTGATCCACTAATGTCATTTCTAGGCCATGCATGTGTGATACACTTACTCCCTCACCTTCCTTCCTATCTCTCTTGGACCATTCCTCTCTCTACTTTCTTTCTTTATTCCCTTAGTAATAATTAATAACAGTGATCATATCTGGGTCAAGAGAAGGAAAACCTGATATCTTTCTTTTCAAACCATCTTTATATAGATCAGTCTTTCATACACCAAGCTTCATATAGATCTTGGAAAAACTGAGAAAATATGAGGAAAGTCTGAAACTTTTGCAAAACCATATCCCCTCTGAATTCCCGAACATTCCAAAAAGAAACAGAAGATATATAATTTCTATGTGTCTCTCAATATTTTCCACCACAATGGGGAGGGTTGGATGAATGACTTGATGGATATAGATGCTGTTAGTGTCCTTGGGCTCTCTAACAAATGGCCACAAAGTATTGCGTCAAAACAACAGAAATTTGTTCTCTCATAGTTCTGGGGACTAGACTGAAATCAAGATGTCAGCAGGGCCTTGCTCCCTCTGAAGTCTCCAGTGAAGAATCCTTCCTTGCCTCTTCCTCGCTTCTGGTGGCTGCCAACCATCCTTGCTTTCCCTGGGCTTTTAACTGCATCACTACAATTTCTGACTCTGGTTGTCATGTCATCTTCTCCTTGGTGTGTCTTCTGTGTCTCAGTCCCTTTCAATCCAGGCTGGCAGTGTTTCTGCTGATACAAAATTCTCAAAACCGTTGTCAGTTTTCTGTGCGGTTAACAGGAGTGTAAACCATCAGACAACAGTAATCGCCACGATTTCTCCTAGATAAACCTGTGTTTTATTCCTGGCTTCTGTTGAGACGGTTGATTGGCTGCATTAGTCACAAGCTGATTCTTTCCAGAAAAAGGTTATCCAGCTACACCCTGTGAGACTGGGAAATGGATTTGTGTTGTCATTTAGCCACTTGTAGAATGAAGGATGAGTCTCTGGGTTTGTCTTTCACACATCTTAGCTCCTCAACTGCAGGAGGTACGAATTTTTTTTCAGGGCACACACAGAATCTTTCAGGTCATTTATGCTGCAGTTGAGCTGGGAATTGGAAGCCCTAAATTCATCCTTTTCTTTCCCCACTTCGTCCAGCAATGAGTCACTTTCATTATTATATTCCCTAGTTTGACAAAAATGTTCTAAGATATCAAATAGGTGGTCACCCAGAACCTCACCTTTTCTAAGTATGATTAGTGATACCAGTGGTAATATTTTGTCTATCCCTATTCCCACATCATGCCAGGGACAATCAGTGCCCTCTTTAACAGTGGAGATAGAGTTATTAGTGCCTTTAGATCTAACTTTAATCTAACTTTAGAGAACTGATTCTGGAATCCCCAGAACCAATTCAGAAGCTCATCCTTAAGAATCTGTTCCTCTAGAACCACTCCCAGTACCAAAATCTGCACCCGTCAGAGTTCTCCAGAGAAATAGAATCAGTAGGATATATATATTAAGAGATTTATTGCCAAGAATTGGCTCACACAATTGTAAGGGACAGCAAGTCTGAACATCGCAGGGCAGGCCAGCAGGCTGGAAAGTCTTAGGCAGGAATTGGCATTGCAGACTTGAAGCAGAATTTTTTCTTTCTCACAGAAACCTCAGTTTTTTGCTTTTATGTCCCTCCAATGGATCCGTTAGACCCATCCACATTGTCGAGCATAATCTCCTTTACTTAAAGTCAACTGATTTCTGTGGGTTACCCACATCTACAAAATACCTGCATAGTAGTACCCAGATTAGTGTTTGAGTGAGTCCCTGGGTACTGTAGCCTGGCCAAGATGACACATAAGACCAAGTGTAGTTGCCGAGAGTGGAGGGGTCAAGAGGAGAAAGGTCCCCATCACTGCTGGGCCTCCCACTGTAGGGTGTCATTCCTGTTCCACGTAGGGCAGAACGTGAAAAGGTACTTCGACAAAGAGCACAGAGTTTCTCAAATTCTACTGGGAGAAAGGGAGGCTGTGAACATACATTGACTTATTTCTTATAACGATTTTCTGAAAATTTACAAAAAGAACAAGAAAAACACCTCCCCCCCATGTGTATTTTCTCTAGCAAGTTTGCACACGATTCCAGTTAAAAAAAACACCTGCCTTCTTTCCGCTAACACACCTCTCTGCAGAAATTTTCGGTTTAACAAGCCCTACATATGCTCTCTTTTAAAGCTCTGTCCCGCTAACACTATTTCGATAATGGCCCACATTCTGTTGATTTCTTCTGAAGGACTCTAGATGATCATTAGAAGATTTTTAATGCGTTGGTTCCAGACTCCCAAGGAAATTTTTCCGTGTTCCTGTCACACTCCCCTGCGTTTGTACAGCACGTTTACCTTTCAAAGAGATTTCACATACACCTTCCACTCTATTACCCCTCTTCCTCTCCTGTTACTCTGCTTCCCCGCATTTCTTTCCATCTCGGCTTCTAATTCCTCTTTTTTCACAGCTCAGCTTTCTTACTCTGCCTCCTTATCTCTTTCGCTTTCCTTTCTGTCACTTTTTAAACTGACCACAAGGAAATTTTTTTTTCTTTTTTTGGCTTTTTAGCACAAAGAGTCTGAGTCAATAGTTTATGTTTTAGCTTTATTTAACAGCTAAATTAATAACAGTTTATTGATTTTTCTTGCCTGTGTCTGCCACCTTCTCTTGCTTATCCTCGTGGAAGAGATTTCTACTTTATCCGGACGAAAATCTGTTCTCTGCTGATAAGACCAGGGCTGCCTTATGCCTTGGGTAGAGTAGACACGGGGCCGAGAGTCCATGATAATACAAGGGGCCAGGGAAAATGTTTTATAATATCAGAGAAAAATGTGTATATATATATTATGTATATATCATATACATATATAGTATATATTTTAAAATAAAGTATATTTATTATATATACTATATATATGTATACACACACACAGATATAGTCCAGCCTGGATTGTATTCATCTTTATGCCAACACAGTGATATATATATACACACACACACACACATACAGTTGGCCCTTGAGTTGGCCCTTGAGCAACACAGTTTTGAGCTGCACAGATCCTCTTAATGTGGGTTTTTTTCCACCAAATATGTATTATACAATCCAAGGCTGGTTGAATCTGGGATGCAGAACGAGGTTGGTGGAAGCCGAGTTTGCAGAATCTGAGGATGTGGACGGCTGACTGTAAAGTTATACAGGACTTTCCACTTTGGAAGGTGGGTCAGTGCCCCTAATGCCTGCACTATTCAAGGGTCAACTCCAAATATAAAATGGAACAAGGGGCTCATAAAGGCAAAGGTGCTTCCAGCCCATGGAAAGCATACACAGCCCTGAATAAAACAAAGTAAGCTTAAAACAGTTTGTTTTCTACATCTGTGACTCTATTTCTATTTTGTAAATAAGTTCACTTGTACCATTTTTTTAGATTCCACATATAAGCCAAGGGGGAAAGTTGGGGGGAAGAATAAACTGGGAGATTGGGACGGACATATATACACTACTATATATAAAATAGACGACTAATAAGAACCTATTGTATAATACAGGGAACTCTACTCAATACTCTGTAATGACCTATAAGGAAAAAGAATCTAAAAAGAGTGGATATATGTATAACTGATTCACTTTGCTGTACACCTGAAACTAACACAGCATTGTAAATCAACTATACTACAATAAAAATTAATTAAAAACACACACACACACACACACACAGGCTGGACTAGGTTCCTCTGCTGTGAAAACTCTCTTATGACTTACTGTTGTATTTAGGATAGAGACCCCAATCCTTCCATGTAATAGAAGCTTTACACTCTTCAACTCTATTTTATATCCTTCTCCCTCAAAATCACTATTCTATTAAATCTGTGCTTTTAGTTTCTGAATAAACCTAATCCTTTTCTCCTCAGGGCCCCTCTGCCTGCGAGAGACTCCCTCTATGGTCTTCAGTCTTCTGTGTATTCATTTGGCTTCAGTATAAATGCTATTGGCTTAGGTAACGCTTCCTTATCGCTTAATCTAAATTAGAGCCATTTTCATAATCTCAGAATCATATTTTGAAGTGTGTCATATTGATCACCTAGTTATTTGATGATTGTTCATATGCACTCTCCCTTCCCGCTGTCTAGTTTATGAAGAGAGGGATAATTGTTCACTTCAGCGTAATCTCAGTGCCTAGGACACTGCCAGGTGTGAGCGCTCAGACAATATTTGTAGAACAAATGAATAGTCTTGAATTGGTTAAATACACTAACGCATTTGAGAATTTCTAAGGAAAAATAATGTAAAACATTTCATCATGTTCAAATTTTTGTACAATGACCTCTAATTTCCTTCTGTTTTTACTCACTCATTAGAAAAGGTATTAAGCTATACAACTGTGAACTAAAAGTTTAACAGCAGACTTGAGAACTCAAGGATTTGGAAACACAAAATACAGGAAAGCAAGTTGTAAAATCTTATTAATTTTAGTTGAAATTCTGGTATAACTGAATTACATTTTTTTCTTTTCTTTTCAGAGAAAACGAAGTCGTTAGGGGCCAGTAGGGTTATTCCTTTGAAATATATTCTCCAAAGGCATCCGCAACTCAGTTAAACATTTTCCAAATAAAATGTCTTATGTAAGAGTTTTCCTTGGAATTTATGTTTTGCAGAAAGTGACCATAACTTCAGATAGAGGCTGATTTGACCAATGAAAGAACTGTGACTCAGTCTCCTGGTTGATCCATGTCCAGTAAAGAAACCCAGGTCATTCCAGGTAAGCCAAATGCTTTTTATTTGGGTTGGTTCAATTACCGAAGGAAATGTCTTTCTTTAGCAAAAGGGTATAGTTTTCTTTTTGTCTTTCTTATGGAATCCTGTGACAGTGTGGTCTTACTTGATGAAAGGTGGACTGGTCTTGGCAGACGTAAGTAAAGCACACCTGATAGAACCTTGCTTTTAGCCAGGTGTTAATTGTGCTCCAGGAGGAGAACGTCTCAGCTGCCTGTAAGGCATCTAGGACTTTCTTCCCCGCTCTTGAGACAAAGATTTTCTAAGCGTAGAAGCTGGAGGAAAAGCTAGGAAGTAACTCAGTTTGCAATTCACCAGAGACAGCCGTGGTAAGAGAGTAAGTGGGGAAGGAGAGAAGGGAAAATAGTCAAGGGTCTGCCTTTGGTGTAAGCTGTTAACTTGTTGGAATGATTACAAACGATGCTTCTTTTTACCCTATTTTTTTTTTAATTTACTTTATTGCTGTAAGAACCATAACGTGAGGTCTACCCTCTTAACAAATTTTTAATTATACATTATTGTTGACTATGGGTACAATGTACAGTAGGCCTCTAATCTCTAGAGTTTATTCATTGTGCTTTTGATCATTACTTCTTTTAATTTATTTCTCTGTCCTTTGAAAAGGAAGTTTTATTTCTGAAACAAAAGGCTAGGATTAATCTCAACCCTGTTTACTATAATTATATAAATATTATTAATTGCATGGTGTATTAGTTATATATCATTATCTATTATTTATATATAAATTATAATTTATATTTAAGTTAAATATATTTATATAAATACATATAATTCATATTTAATATGATAAATATAACATATTTACTAAGTTAAATATAGATTATAATTTATATATAAATACTATAATGATATATAATTAATATATTTAAATATTTTAAGTATATAAATTATAATTTATATATGATTAATATTATATATAATTTTATAATATAATGTGTATTTGTATTATATAATTACGGTTTATATATTATATTTATATTATCATATTATATATATTACAAATGATGTAATAATTAATTACATATTATTAATACAAGGTGGTCAAATCTGCTATATCTAAAGGAAAACACACATCAAATCATACTAAATGATGAAGTCTTGGGGATCTGAAATTTTCAGGAGCATGGCTAAATAATAAATGCCGTGGTAGTTCTCAAGGGCCATTCTTAGGGACAGTAAAGCCTGAAGTTCCAGAAAGAAGAAGTTTGTTCAAGACTGGCACAGATATAACATTTCTTTTGCAAGGAGTGTGCTGGGAATTAGGGTATTTCTCTGCTCAAAGAGGTAGATCATGGCAAGCCCTTTGTTCTGGCTTTGCTTTGCCTCTGGGACTTTGGTTGTGAGGGCTTCTGTGTGTTTCTGCCTATGTGAGGTTTGGTTAAGAATATGATTCCATCTCAAGTGTCAATTATTTATTAAAAATCTATTCAACAACACACGAATCCAACCAATTCAATTAATAATAAGTTTAAAACTACTGATCTCGTTTCTACTATGAATACCCATGAAAAACTCAGTAACGTAAATACTTTCATTTATTATCTATTTTATACAAAGAATGTTACACTTATAATACCTTACCAAATAGTATTTATTAAATATTGGACATATGCTAATTTTTACAAATTTTGATAGAGTTTGAAAACAAACTATGCTTTTGCAGCAACTAATCTAAGACAATATATTACTGGCTTCCTTAAAAAAATGAAGTAAATTCTCCCCCCCAACTGATTAGGTCTATGGAATTAAGCAATTCATTAGGACTCAAGTTTCCTCATCTGTGGAACAACCAAATGAGGAGTCAATGAACGTTTGATTGTATTTTCTTTAAACTGCCTTCCAGCTCAGTCATTTTATGATTCTTAGTAATACATCTTCATTTCAACTTAAATTTTTCTCATCAATAAAACACTTAACTGCTCATTTTATAACTTAAGCTTTTTAAGTCAGTGCTGCTAAAAAAAAGCAATGAGAACTCAATTTGGTGAAAGTGAACAAAAGTGTTCACATTTGACATATTGCCTTTAAAAGTAGTAATAAAGAATCCAATATTATACCATTCCCCACTCTTCAATGATTACAGAGTAAGAAAGCACTTTTACTGGTTCTCATGCATGCTACTTTTCTCTTTTCCATTATTGTATGAATCAGTGGCAAAAAAAATTCCCTTTGAAAGAATAGGTTAACAACTTCCCTGTTTTATTCAAACAGCCATAGCTATTCATTTTAAAGGGAAGACCTGAAATAAATATCACTTATAAAACTTTAGCATTAGTGCTAAAATTGGGATTTTTCAGGTTAGATAATTTCTAAAAAATCCATTAGAGCAAAAAACTGTATTTAGGGCAGCATAGATTATAATTGAGAAAATATGTATATGGCCCTTTAAATGAGCCCAATATCGTGAAATGCCAGATCATTCTGTGAGCTGCAGGAGTCTCAGTCTTTGTGGGTGGAGAAAACAACAACAACAACAACAAAAAACAGTGACAGTCTGACTGCAGTGATCTGGAAGAAATGACAATTACAGGTAAAGAGGAACTATTTCTGTGCTAAATAGGTTAATTTTTGGCAGAGAGACTCTCTCTGATCTAGTTGAGTTAATGAGGCTTTTCCTGAATTAAACCAAGTTGGTGCGCTTTGCTAAAGCTTTGGAGGCTGTCAGAATTCTGCCAACAATAAGCACTTGAAGTATTTCAAAAAGGGAGAATAAGTGTCTCTTGACTAATCAGACGCTGCCTTGAGAAATATTAAATGTCTAAATGAACAGAATGAAGAACTTGAATATATATTTTAATGGCTAGACAAATTTTTAGAGTTTGATAAGATACTTTTCTTAAGTCTTTACTATGATATTGATTAAAAAAAAATATGAAGGAGAAGAGAAAAAACAAAAACACCTGGCAATCGAAGCCACAGTTTTATAAAACCTAAGAGGTAAGAAGGAAGTAGAAGACGTGTTTAGTGACCTGTGTCTCTGCTGTCTAAGCTTCGCCTTTTGGAAATTTGTCTCTTGCTGAGGAAACGTGCCTACAAACCTCTGCTCACAGATCACTGTGCAATAAAAGGCCAGGTACAGGCCTGTTTCTAAGCAAAACTGTGAATCAGTTTTAGCCTTGGGCTCCCGCGACGGCTTCTCTTTCCAAATTCAAGTAATGCACGCCCCCTTCTCATGAATCAACTCCCCCACCAGCCACTCTATTCCCCAAACTGGCATCTCACCGGGATCTGTTGGCCAACAGTCCATATGTCATAATTAACAGATTGTACTCATATCGGCAAGAGACCAAAAGGGAATAAGGTTCCAAAATAGCTCATTCCTTTCACATTCCGTTATTTTCATCAGCTATGTCAATGGTTCCTAGACTTGTGGATTTTATAGTCCTGTAAAATTTCAACAACAAAAACGGGAATGTGGGTAAGGGGGGCAGTAAAGTACAGCTATCAGTTTGGTGTTGGATTGATAGGAAGCGAATATGGAGACACACGCACACACACACACACACACACACATCACACACATGCTAGAAGATCCAATTTATTTGTCCAGTGGTACAGAAATTAATGGATGTGATGCAGCTGCACAGCCTGAGAATAGATGCAGTGTGTTTCAGTGCAGATTTTCCCTTGCCCTTGTTTCGCTGTAGAGCATTTATATCTGTCTCTGTAGAGTGTCTGGTGATACTTTCTAAGCTGTTGGAAGCCTGCCAGAATTGAGTTGGACCCCCAATTCTTCCTCCACCATAAGCTTTTTGTGGCATTTTTATCACCATTCAAGAAGCAGTTACACTAACTATCTGTGTCCCTCCGTCAAGACGATGTCTGCATCAGATGCACAGATGTCCAGATTTTGAACCAGCTCAGCCCGAGTGAGGTCCTGTCCTCATAATGGGGAGTGAAGAAAACGAGATGGTGCTCAGGTACCTCTGAACACGTCTTAGCCTTCTTAGCCAAGAAAGGATGACCAGCTGTCCCAATTTTTTTTCCAAGTAAGGTAATCAAAATATAATAATAAAATGAAACACAACCCCCTCTTTGCATCAATCATCAATATTCATTAAAATACATTTTAACGTTATTATAAAAAAGTCATAATCTCAAAACAAAAGGGAGCCCTTTTAACAGTCTCCGAAGGCCAGAGAAAGCCATATTAGTGAACGGAGAGGCTCCCACACGATATTTGGAACTCATAGAGCTACATCAAGATATTTGTTCAGAAATTGATTAGCCACCAGCTTTGGTCTTACCATTGATAAATTGGTGTATGTGTTGCCTTTTTCTTGCAGTATATTAATCTACACTAGGTGGCAGTAAGGAAGTATATAAAAGCTAGTAGCTTTCTTCTGAGATGAGAATTCGTGAATTTTAAAAAACCCTCTTAAGTCTCAAAATTCAATTAATTTGATTAGTGAGAAAAATCAATCACTATAATAAAATCAAATTTATAGAGCAAAGCCCCAAAGCACCATAACTGTTTAAAGCAAAGATTTGTTGCTTTTTTTCATTTAAATTTAACATTTTGGTATATTTTTCCCTGATCTCCATATTCTCAAAACAGATTTTTAGAAATACAGAATTCACCCAAAAGTTAGGCTTGTTGTATTAAAGCCATATCACAGCTTCTAACTCCCTTGACTCTCTTGAGTCTGTCGCTGTTTTGGGCTGCTTGTCTGTGTTCCGAAATCCCTATGTCGTTTTCAGTCCACCTTTCACTCTACCTGCCTGTGCGGTGGGAGATGGTTGTTACTTCTACTCCTCCCCCACCTTCAGCTATCAGTTCTTCAAAACGACATATCTACAAGCTGCTTACAACTCTTCCCCGCGGAGTGAGTTATGTAACTGACAGAAAATTGTTTACAGTTACCCTTCTCATAGGACATTTGCACTCAGGAACCGTAAGTCACTTCAGCAGTGCCAATGGAGGACACGAGAATCATCAGTATTTTTAAGCTCTCCAGGTGAGTGCTGAGAACAGTGAGACCAGTTGAGATAAAATGAAAGTCACCATCCTCTGAGTATCCAGCTTAGCCCAATGACAGAAAACAGCCAGGGCAATGACAACCACTGTTGATTTAACGTTCCCTTTTAATCTCTTGTGCCTGTGTTCCTCCCTGTTACGGACTGAATGCCTGCCCCTGCCCCCTGAAAAGTTCATATTTTGAAGCCCTGATCTCCCATGTGATGGTATTTGGAGGTCTTTGGGAGGTAATTAGGTTTACATGAGGTCATGAAACCTCATGGAGCCCCCATGATGGGATTACTGCCCTTATAAGACGAAGAGACCTGAGCCTGAGAAGGTGGTCCTCTGCAAGCCAGGAAGAGAGCTCTCACCAGAACCCCACCATGCTGGCGCCCTGTCAGGCTACCAGCCTCCAGAACTATGAGTATTAAATTTCTGTTTCTTAAGCCATCCAGCCTCTGGTAAACTTAAACTTCACACTAGCTCATCTTCCCATCCTTCATCATCTTCATAATCCATAATTGAGAACTGCTTTCTGCTGTGATTTAAACAACAATGTTTAAAAATCCCTCCATTGGCACTGTTGAAGTGACTTACAGTGCCTGAGCGCAAATGTCATATGAGTATTCTCGTTTTTGGATTTTCTTTTGGGAAATATCAGGTCATGTAAAACAGAGGACTTCGGGAAATACGGGGAGGTACGTGAGTGGAGGACTTGAGGCACACCTGTGAGAGGTGGCAGTGTTGGTATTTTATTATATAAGGAGAAGTAAATAGATAGGATTCTTTTGTAGGTCATATTGAGTAAAAGACTTGAAGTTTGAGGAGGTTAAAATACAGGAAAAGTAGAATTCAAATCTGTAATTCTGGTATCAGCATAGTAAATTCTGCTGCTTTTTGTGATCATTTGACCATTTTCCACATTGTTTTTGTTTTCTTTCATTCTGTTCTACTCTTCTATCAGAGTGTGTTCCATTTATTAAACAGAAATCATTGTTTGGGGAAGATAATGTTGGAATAAACTGCAGGATGGATTGAGACATGGAGGGACAGGAACCAGAAAAAGCAGATCTATGGCTGTTGGCATCCAGTCGATAGGTGATGGAATCTAAATTAAGTCAGCAACAGTGATAATGGAGACAGAGAGAATCTATGAGACCGTTTTGAGTTGCATTAAACAGTTTGGGGAAGATACTGACTAGAGCGCAGCAATTCTCCAAGTAAATTTCCTCATTTGCATCTTCATCACTTAGGATCTTTGTTAAAATTCGTATTCTTTTCTGTTGTAATTTTTAACTGTGGTAAAATACACAGCATAAGATTTGCCATTTTATCCATTTTTCAGTGTACAGTTCAGTAGTGTTATGTTTACTCACAATGTAGCACAATCTACAGAACTTCTTCAATTTGTAAAACTGAAACTACACCCATTCAATAATAACTCCCAATTTCCTCCTCTCGCCAGCCCATGGCAACCACCATTCTTTCTTTCTCTATGAATTTGACTACTTTAGGTATCTCAAATAGGTAGATTCATACAGCGTCTGTCACTTTGTGTCTGGTTTATTTCACTTGGCGTGATGTTCTCAAGGTTCATCCATGTTGTAGTTTGTGTCAGAATTTTCTTTCTTTTAAGGTTGAATAATATCTTGTTGTATGTATACACAGCCCTTTGTTTATTCATTCATCGATTGATGGACATTTGAATTTCTTCCACCTTTTGGTTATTGTGAATAATACTGCTGTGAACATATGTTACAAATATCTCTTCGAGATCCTGCTTTCAGTTCTTTTGGATATATACCCAGAAGAATAATTGCTGGATCATACTGAAATTCATATTCTTGGGTTCTACTCTGGTTGTGCTGAAATGAACTAGACTCAGGAGTTTGCATTTTAATATATGTTGCCCAGGTTTTTAATATATGTTGCCTAGGATTCTTATGTTCCACAGAGTTTGAGATGAACTGGATTACGATGTGAAAAACTTCAGGTATTAATAATAACCAAAATATTTCTAACCCAATCGTGTTAACATAGCTGTTAGTGAGGCACAGTTGCAAAAGATTATGGGAGGTGGGGGTAGTACTGAGTTGAAAAAGTGGTTGTGATTGGTTTGGGAAATAGATTTCCTTACTACTTAAGAGAAGCCCAGAATTGCCTCCTGTCTCTTAAATTGCCTTTGTTCATTTAATCACTTGACATTGAGTGTTTCTTATATGCATGGCCCTCTGTTAAGCTCTGGAAAGGCAAAGGTGAATGGAGGATTATATTAGACACATAAGTCAATTTGCTGTCATACCCAGCTTCGAGCGTGGCAGTCTCTTCCTGACTCCTTGGAAACCACAGACCCTGTGACACACTCTCATTCCCCAGGTCACTACTGAATGGATCAGGATGGGACACCTGCCCTAAAGACAGTCAATTAACTGACCAAATGTTTTCTCTCTGGAATTTAAAGAAGGAGACATAATGGCTGTAGTCAGTGGATGGTTGTGTACGAGTGTATGAATTATGACTTTAATCATATGATGATCATAGCGTCTTTCTAGCCAGGTCCTTCAGACCTTTACATGTCACTTCCTAAAGAAGCCTTTGCTGACCTCCTAGGCTGTATCAGATCTTACAGATTTTTTTTTTTCCTGGTGCTATGCATTTCCCAAGTTAAACTATCTTTTGACGGGCCTTAGATTTCAAACATTTACTAAGAATTCTCTTCCATTTTTCTACCTGAAGATACAGAAGTTGTTTTTAATTCTATATTGCCCATATTTCCCATCTCTGTTAGCAAATCCTGCCAACTCTACCACCAAAACCTAAATATATTTGCCCAATCATCTCTGTCTTTGTGACTACTACCCTAGTTTTGGTCATCATCCTCTCTCACCTGGACCAATGCAATAGCCTGCTAGCTGGTCTCCCTCCTTCCACTCTCCCTCCCCGCTACCCCAAGTAACAGCCAAAGTAATGTTTTGCAAACAGGAGTAAGATTTTGTCACACCACCACTTTAAGCTCTCCAGTAGTTTCCTAAGGCACTTAGAATAAACTCCAAAGTCCTTTCCTTGATGTACACATTCTGGGCCTCCCTATTATTTCTAATCTTAAATTATTCCACTCTCCTAGTTGTCCATTAACCTCCAGATACATTGAATTGCTCTCAGGTCCCTGGACATGCCTAGTTCATTTCTACTTTAAGCCTTTTCCTTTAGCTTTTATTTCTTCCCAGAATGTTCCTTGGTTTCCTCTTTCCATAGCTAGTTCCTTCTTGTCATCACCTCTCAATGCCGTCTTCTCAGAGATGCCTTCCCTGACTACCCCATCTAAAAATGACTTGGGGGCTTCCCTGGTGGTGCAGTGGTTGAGAGTCCGCCTGCCGATGCGGGGGACACGGGTTCGTGCCCCGGTCCGGGAGGATCCCACGTGCCGCGGAGCGGCTGGGCCCGTGAGCCATGGCCACTGAGCCTGTGTGTCCAGAGCCTGTGCTCTGCAACGGGAGAGGCCACAACAGTGAGAGGCCTGCGTACCACAAAAAAAAAATAATAATAATAAAATAAAATAAAATAAAAATCACTTGGGCACAGTTATAACATCATCCTATGTTAATTCTCTCCCTGTTCTTTTCACTACGTGTTATTATTCTTGTTTCTTTCATGTTTTTATTGTAGTCCCACCTCATTAGAAACTAAGCTCCGTGAAAACAGAATCTTGGCTCTCAAATTCACCTTGAGATCCTTGGAGCCTAGAGCATCTTTCTGGGGATGACGGGATTTCAATAAATACTTGTTGCATGAAGATGCAAAGATATATAACCTATATAGCCTATATATATATAGGCTATATAACCTGTAACCCCTCCATTGGCTGTTAATTGGAAAGTTTACCTAAATGTACTTATTCTAATCGAACAAAGAATCTCACCAGGATAGCATTTCATTCCTTACCAATTAGTGTGTCCACCTCCAGACTTTTTGGACATCAGTTATGCTGGGGAAGAAAAAGCATTTTCACAGTTACATACATCAGCCAGGATAGGAACAGCTTCAGACAGAAGAACTCTAGAGGTGAGGTCTTGTCCTCCACTCATCTCCTTGGAGGAAAGGATGAACCATTTAACCTCAAGGCACTCTGGCTCTGCCTTCAGGTTAATCTCACTGACCTTTCTGGCCGGGATCGTGCAGTTAACTAATCAATGTCTATAAAGCACTTGGATAATGAAGAAGGCTACAGACATAATGATGATAATAATCTCTTTTGCTGACACATGGTGTGAGCAAGGAATAAAAGCAAAAAAACAAAAACAAAAACAAAAACATTTTTATGCTATGGAGACTTTTATGTTTATGTGCAATTATTTTACAAATTTTATGTTGTAAAACCTTGTATTCTTTAGGACTTAGACCTTTAAATTTTGCCTCTTTTAAGGCAGCTATCCTAATAATATTTTCAAAAAACTCGTTCTGCGAGGTTGGAGTAATTTTCTACTTTTCACTTGCCTGCAAGTGGCAAATTGTCACCTTTTTATTACAGTGTTCTTCTGTGTTAGAGAAGACATAAAACGGCCATTTAAAATTACTGTAGACTGAAACCATCCAGGTGGGTATTCTGTTCAGATTTAATTTGAGGAAAATGGCTGGGCATGTTGAACCTGTGTATGTATTTCTCAAGGAGGAGCCCATTTACCAGGTGTCCGATTGCCTTCTCCTATCCTCTGTGGTCCTGCTAAGGTTGTAGAGTGGCAAGAATTTTAACCATTTGCTGTCGCGTGTAGGGCTGCCTCTAGGACACACATTAAAGAAATGGGTTTAGTGTGGTTTAGCCATCATTCTCCTGCACTTTGTTGAGGTTTTTTTGAATTTTATTTTCCTTTTTATACAGCAGGTTCTCATTAGCTACCTATTTTATACGTATTAGTGTATATATGTCATCCCAATCTCCCAATTCATCCCACCACCACCACCCCACCCCCCGCCGCTTTCCCTCCTTGGTGTCCATACGTTTGTTCTCTACATCTGTGTCTCTATTTCTGCCCTGCAAACTGGATCATCTGTACCATTTTTCTAGGTTCCACATATATGCATTAATATATATTTGTTTTTCTCTTTCTGACTTACTTCACTCTGTATGACAGTCTCTAGATCCATCCACGTCTCTACAAATGACCCAATTTTGTTCCTTTTTTGACTGAGTGATGTTCCATTGTATATATGTACCATGTCTTCTTTATCCATTCGTCTGTCGACGGGCATTTAGGTTGCTTCCATGACCTGGCTATTGTAAACAGTGCTGCAATGAACATTGGGGTGCAAGTGTCTTTTTGAATTATGGTTTTCTCAGGGTATATGGCCAGTAGTGGGATTGCTGGGTCATATGGTAATTCTATTTTTAGTTTTTAAGGGAACCTCCATGCTGTTCTCCATAGTGGCTGAATCAATTTACATTCCCACCAACAGTGCAAGAGGGTTCCGTTTTCTCACACCCTCTCCAGCCTTTGTTGTTTGTAGATTTTCTGATGAAGCCCATTCTAACTGGTGTGAGATGATACCTCATTGTAGTTTTGATTTGCATTTATCTAATGATTAATGATGTTGAGCATTCTTTCATGTGTTTGTTGGCAGTCTGTATATCTTCTTTGGAGAAATGTCTATTTAGGTCTTCTGCCCACTTTTTGATTGGGTTGTTTGTTTTTTTAACATTGAGCTGCTTGAGCTGTTTATATATTTTGGAGATTAATCCTTTGTCCGTTGATTCGTCTCCTGCACTTTAAGTCCTTTCCTACCATTTCCTTTATTTTCCCGTGTCCTCGTTACTCGAGTATCCAAGAGAAAAGTGCTGCAGAAACTCCAGTGAAAATAACCCATGTTTCACATGTGTACCCTTCCAGAAATGGTGCTTAAGGAAAATTGTGGGGATACAGTAACATTCAACCCAAAGCAAGAGGTCACACTAATGGAGCATCTGTGAAAAAGTTAGTATTTTAACCACAGAAGTTCCTGGTGTCTTATGGTTCATGTCATATAATACTGCCTGATCTTACCAACATTGTCATGGCTTAAAGCTGGCCCTGTTTCAAGTTCAATAATTGGGTCAAGGTTGAATTCCAGATTGTATTTCTCCCCTTCGATAATGCCATTTTTATATGCTCCAAAAACTTACTTCATCAAAGGCAGAAAAGAATGTTCTACCTGACAGTACTTGCTGCTAGATTTCCTTTGCCCTTAGTTTTTAGGAGAGTTGTAAATTATGAAGTGTTACTGTTGGACTGAAGTTAGATTGAATAGAAAGTAAAGAGAGTAAGACCTACAATGACATGATGAGAAAAAAAATCAAATTTCTAATATTCCCAGTTTGGAAAAACTGATGAAGTGAAAACTCTTGCTGGCTTCACAGAGGCTCTCACTAAGAAACGATTTTCTCTGAGGTGTTTTATGTCCTTTCAAACATCCAGAAAGTCATGTAACTTTGGGCTTCTATTCCAAATGTTGAGAAAATAAAGTTTTGTACATAGGAAACATTGAGCTGGTCAGAAGATCATTGTGTTACAGATATTTTAAAAAGCTATTACCCAGAAAGGAGCAAAATATGCTTTTTAATGAATCAAATTATCCGAGAAGTGTTCATCACAGCTGTTTGATAACTTCGATCATTCTGTGTCCAGGTTTCCTTTCACAATTAGAAGTGCAAGAAGAAAACACAGCTCTCCCACATTGCAGGGAATGTTTCAGAGGACAATAAAGGGCTGCTCCCCTATATCCTCAGTCGACAGACAGGAGAAAATTGGTCTACTAGAAAATGATAGTAGGCCTTAGGAGACAAGAATGGTGGTGGTAGATGTGTTAAACAGTGATTTTTGGCTCTGATGTTTCTAGAGGACAAAGAGGATGGAGAGGAATTTTTTTCCTTTTTCTTGTTCCCAAAGACCCCACGTTGTGAAAAATCTTATCTATAAAAACAAGACAAAACACAGAACACATCCTGTTAATAATGTAGACGTTCATGTAAGGAAAGCAGCTAGGCAGTCAGAATTAGGGAAACAAGGGTTTGGTGTCCTTCTTTCTGTTCTTGGGACCTTTGTACTTTCATTCTTCCTGCTCTCTCCCCAGACATCCACATAGCTCATTCCCTTACTGCTTTGGGTCTGGTTCAAATGTCCCCTTTCCAGAGACGCCATCTGTATAAAATACTACCATATTCACCAGGACACCTCTCCCTCCATCAGCATCTTGTTTCCTCCTTATTCTACTTTACATTTCTTTACAGCATTTATCACCACCAGATGTATGAGTTTGTTGGTTTATTTTCTGCCTCCCTCAATTAGAATTTAAGCTCCATGAGGACTTGACAAGGCAAGTCCTTGTCACTTTTCTTGACTGTTAAATCCCTAGAGCCCACAGCAGGGTGTGGTGTATTGTAGGGGCATCACATGACATGTCTGTGGAATGGAGTGGGTGAGTTGTTCAAAAATCATCCATGCTGTATGATACCAATCTCTCCACTGTTCACTACATTCAGTTTTAACTCTTTTCCTTGAGACTCAAAGCATAAAGTAATCTTCCAAACCATTTTCCTAGCATTATTTCAAATTCATTTTCTGTCTTTATTCTACAGTTAGCTAAACTGGACCATTGTATTTATTTTTTCCAAATATACCCTATGTTATAGTGGAAAGATACTAGTTTAGACTGTAGACATATTTATAACCTCATTCTGCCTAGCTGAGCCTTGTTTCTTTGACAGAAAACATATCAAAGCAGAGTTATATAAAGCTACCTAAAGAACAGTGGTCTTTGTGAATTAATGATCGTTCTTTAGTTGTTTCTGTTGACAATACTTAGTCTGGAGGTACAGTACGCTTCCTATAACACAGCAGGAAGGTCTCTGGCCTCCAAAGAAAGTGCTGCAACAGATAACCTATAATTTCATCTACATGTATAAGAGGATGGGAAATAAAAAGGAAGTCTCCTTTCTCTGCTATTATGCTCAGCTATGGTGATTCCATGTCACAGTCTACTTGTTTCCTTCACTGCCCAGATCTGTCATTTCCTGTGGGTCACCTGGAAGACCAGTCAAAAAATCTGCTGGAGTCAACAATTCCCTTTAAAATGTGAGGAGGGTGCTCTGTTATTCTCATACCCACAGAGCTGTCTATCATTCCTCTACCCATTTGCCTGTGGGCCCAGGATGTAAATGCATGATTTTGAGGCTGGAGTTTCTACCACCACTGCTGTTTCCGGCTTGATGCCACTGCTAGAGTTTTAGCTCGTTTCTATAGGTCCGGGGGCAGCTCACCCTCAACAGAAGAGTCACACCCAGAATCTGCTCCAGTCCAGGGTTCTCAAGGACTGCTTGAATTCTGCCTTGGCGTGACTGACAATGAGAATGGTAACTGGCTTCCCCAAGACACCTCCCTGTCCTGCCGTGACTCATCACAGGTAGGACAAAGCAACAGTCTCCAGCATCTTTACCTTTTTCCATGGTACTGTGGTTGACATTTGCCCACAGTGCCATTATGATAAGTAAAATGACAGAATCTGGAGCTAGAGCTGGTCTTGTTAGAAAGATGATGAATTTGGTCTGGAAACCTTGAACCTTAAGACCTCCTGTCATTCGGTCCACTCTTCCAGGGAGACGGCACCCAACATATGATTCCATCTACCACCTCTGTCTGTCTACCTGTGCCCTTATTGTGGGCCGTATATTGGACTCATCAGGATAGGGCCAAGGCAAGGACATTTTCTAACGCTTCTGGATAATTCTAACACATAGTTGCAGTTGAGAAACATTGTCCAATGAGATAATGATTCCCAGATTTCTTTCTCTGGCCCATATTCCTCTACTGAACTTTTGAACACATTGAAAACTGCTTGGGTGCCTCCAGTTGGATAAAAATAATGACAATGAATAATATTATTAGTTCACTTTTACATATCAGGCCCTGTTTTATGAACTTTTATATATTAACTCAGTTAGCATGGATAATATCTCTACGGCTCAAGCACTATTATAATCATGCCCTTTCCTTTTATAGGAAATCTGCTCTCTTAACCACTATTCTGTGCTGTCCCTCCTTTGCAAATGAGCCAAAGGGGCAGATAAACTCAGCATATGTAGATCGCGTCAACTTTTTTTTCCTCTCCTAATCTACTAAATTTACTCCTCCTGTCCTAAGAGAAGGTATGATTTGATCACAGAAGCGCTTGCTACCAGAGAGATTACAGTCTGTGTGATCAGTTCTATAAAAGACCTATGGATAAATAACTAGCAAAGTTACTGAGTATAGGCTGGTTTATGATGGTACAAATAACCCTTGGTGGTCAGAAGATTTCATTGAAATTAAGTGTATCATTTAAAATTCTCTCTAGAGAGGCAGTTGAGCTAAATTCATGTCTGAGTTTAGTCAGATCTTCTTTTGTGATTGTGAGCTTGTTTCACTATTCTGAAGCCCTTATACATAGGGAAAAATAAATTGTCTAGCCTTTTTTCTGTAACTCAAGGAATCACCAGTCACATTCAGCCGGTTTAGCAGGATGGGTTACATCAGTCACAGGGCGTTTTGCAAGATGTACTCAGTAAGGAACTGAAGGAGCTTCATTTGACTTTTGAATATTTATGTGATAGAGAAGAAATACATATGAAGTCTCTGGTTTAGTTAACTTTATTTAGCAAAAACTTTGGCTACATGGAATGTTAAAGTAAATAAAATTCCACATAATTCTACCTCTTCAGTTTGTATAAACCTAAAGAGACATCCCAGTATTTTTTGTGAATATTTTATAATTACTTTTGTCTATTTTATATAGGTATGTGTAATTATATTCCACCTATTTGCTTCTCTCAGCCTATTATTCATCACATTACTTAAGTGGTGACCTTGCTTACATTTTACAAAGTGATCCTGACTCCTGTACAGTGGCATAGAGAAATCCAAAATAACTGTTTAGGAACCAGAGATATGTCCCAAACTGGAACACTGTCCCTGAGATTCATTTGATTTTGGATATATATTAGCATTGAAAACGTGTGTTAGAATAATTGCCTTCATGTCAATGCTCTGTCATAGGCCAAACACACCTGATGTTTATAAAAATATTCTCCAAATTTATTTAAGGCCACCTGGACAGGTTCTGGCTATGAACATTTTATGTGGTGCAGCAGACTTCTTTGTGATTTGTTAATGCACGTGTTCTGTATTTCCAAGCATTTCTGTTTTCCGTGAGTCTTTTCAGAAACCTCAACCACATTTCATTTCTAGTGCTAGTATGTCCTGAACCACTTCTAAATAATCTTCTCATCTTTAAATATCACCTTGATCTTGTTGAAGTTAAATTTAATACAGAAGTATATCGTGTAGGAACTAATTTCGGACAGATACTTGGATAGCGGGGAAACCATTTCTCCTGTGCCTGTTGGAGGGGAAGAGATTGTGCAGGAGGAATTTGCATACAGGTTGTGAAGATTTTTATAGTGCTTCACTATACATCTGAAAATTCGTATAAAATAAATGGACTCTCCTGAAAATTTCCCAAGAAATTTAACAGGTGCTGTTTGAGTTTGGAGTCCGATTGAACTCAGGATAAAAAATGTGACATTATGATGAAGCACATGCATTCTGCAGCCCCATGGCCTGGATTTGGATCCCAGCTGGACTGCTTATTACCTATATGATCTTAGGTCATTTATCTCTCTGAGCACCAGTTTCTTCATCTGTAAAATGGGCACTATTCCATTTTACAGATTTTGTAGACATCTATTTTATAGACTTACTCTTTGGCTGGAAGAAGTTAATATTTATAAAGTACTTACCTTTGTAAAATTTAGAAAGAAAAAACTTTAAAATTCTCTTCATTGTGGCTGCAATCTGTGTGCTTAACAATTCATGCAAGTTTCTATGTCAGTATATTTCTGATGAGGCCCCTTTGCTTACGGCAGAAGGAAACCAAAACTTCAAACAAGAGAAAGGGAGACTATAGAAAAAGTCCAGGGCTTTGTTTGTATTTGTGTTTTTAAACTTTTGCAGTCATTTGACATGGAATAGATCAGTGTGGGTAACAGATCACTGGTTTTATAGGTATGAAGGAAATTGAGTGTTCTAAGTTAACAAATCAGAATTTTTTCATAATTCTCTTATTTAGCACAAAACTAAATTTCACAGGACCTCTGTGAGATTGTTTCTTTCAAACAACCAGGGTTAAATCAAAATGTATATTGTTTATTGAATAAAACTAAAAGAATATTTTTGGTTGGATTGGAGTGTATCCATATAAAACTCACTAAAGAAAATGCAGCCAGTTAACAGGATAAGAGTGCACTTAGATCATCTCATTAATTTTAGTGTGGAAGTAAGTTTCAAATTTAGAGAAGAATATTCTCTTTAAATATTAACTCTACTTTTGCAAAATGAATTCATGAACTGGTTCTCATATGGACCAAATGTTGTATTCAATTTGGGGCGGGGTTTTGTCCACAGGGGTCTGTTATACTATACAAAAAGCAAAGCTATTTATGTTTTAACTTCTCAAAGTCACAACTAATGTCAATTAATGTCTTCAAAGACATTAATTGAATGTAGGAATTGAGAATGAGAAGACCTAAAGATGGTTTCCAGTTTGTGGCTTGGGCAATTGGGTGAATGATGGTGACATTTCACAAGAATAGGAAACGGAATATTGGGGAAACATGATGAGTTCAGCATCAGATACACAGCATTTGAGGTTCTTGTACCACATCTGATTAGAGATACCAAGTAAGCAGCTGAACAGAAGGGGTGTAGCTCTGGAGATATATGAGCTAGGGATGTTGATTAGCCATTATCCATGTATAAATGGTACCTGAAACCACGTGTGTGGATAGGACTGTCTGGGAGGATTGTACAGGGTGACTAGAAGATCAAGTCTTGGGCACAGTCCTGAGGAACTTGGGGAAAGGCTAACTGAGGAGCTAGCAAAGCAAACTTAAAAGGGAGTGGTTAGAGATGTCGTATAACATTGTGAAAATCAAAGAAGTAAGCAAGGATGAAGTTGTCACAGTGTCAAAAACATCCATTTATTATTAAAAAAAAAAGAAAAAAAAATACAATGCAGGGCCTAAATGAAATATCTTCACGATAATACATTCAAAATAATACAAGATAATAACATCAGATGATAATTAAATTAATCACAACTTTAAACCCCTCTCATTTTCTAGACACATGTTAAACTTTGCAGGAAAGAAGAAGTGGTTCAATAAGACGGAAAAGAATTCATGAATTTAGGGAGTGTTGTAATTGAACATTTATAACCATCTTTTCCTTTTATAGATGGAAAGCTAAGGCCCAGAAGGGGAAGTGATTTGCCTAAAGTCAGACAAAATGGAAAAGCAGGCCAAGAGTTAAGGATTTCTGACTCTCAATATTTGTTTGGAGAAAAAACTCATTAAAGCCAAAATCGTTTATAATACTGAAGGTGCATTAACATTACTCAGACAGTAATGATGACATGGAGTGCATAAGAAAAGTCAATGGCCTATAAAAGAGAAGTAATAAGCAACTGATGATATCCCAGCAGAAATGGAGAAAGGAATTTGTTACCTGTCTGGGAATGAGTGAAGTATTATAAGGTCTGTCTAGAGGTAGAATGATGACCTTCTGTTCCCCTTTTGTCATGCTCTGCTCATAATCTTTCTGAGCGTTAATTCTAAGTATTGGTTGTACTCAACGTAAGATAAACAGAGGTGAGCTTCAGGTATTATCTATACCTATAATTGAAGATGGGCTACACTGATAAACAAGGTAATGAAAGAAATACAGTCAAATAAATACACTTTGCAAGGTGATTATTTAATATTATATCTGAGGAAAAATTTTGTTGAAGGGTAATGAGTGCCAAGGAGGATCATAGAAATTGCATGTTTAGATTTATGAAATTGAAGAGGAATCATTACTGCTTTTGCAAAGCAACAAAAAGTTTCATTGTGTCATCTCAGGAAGCAAAATTCATCAAAAAATCCACCTAGCTCTGGAGCAGGAAGCACTGAAAGTTTGAGGAAATGTCTTAAAGGGTATTCCCTGGCATTTAACAGAAGAGTGTGTGTGTACACAAGCCTCCACTCTATATGAACATTATGCATCAAAAAGTTTGACTTAGTACTTCATACTCGTAGATATTAGCTATTAAAATGTGGTCTCTAAATTTTTTGATAGTGTACCTCATTAATAAGACATTTAGGGGAGTCCAGGGAGGTTGACCTCCAAGCACTGTATCACCTAGCCTGCCATTCAGTTGGCTTCTCTTTCTCCCAATGGGAGTGTCTAGTTAATTTAAACCTAGATTCTATGGTCAGTAAGTGCGGGAGGCTGGAACTTCCTGGTATAGTAAGTCCCCGACATACACACCTTCAAGTTGGGAACTTTCAAAGATGCAAACCTGCATCTTTGAATGTTCAGGGACCAGAACCTGTGCCATCAGCGTCAGGTGTGAGTGAAATGGCAGCTGGCCCTCCATCTCCTATCGCTGACAATCCTTCAGCTCTACCATCTCCCACCTCCTCTCCCTCCTCCAGTCAGTAACTCTTCTTGCCTGTTCGCTCGATGCCAGCCCCTGGATGCCAGCTGTTGTACTGTACTACTGTACTTTTCACGGTACTGTACTGTAAGATTTAAAATGTTTTATTTTTTGTGTTTGTTTTTTATGTATTATTTGTGTGAAAAGTATTATAAACCTATTACAGTACAGTACTATACAGCCGATTGTATTAGTTGGGTACCTAGGCTAACTTTGTTGAACTTACGAACAAATTGGACTTACAAACATGCTCTTGGAATGGAACTTGTTCGTATGTAGGGGACTTACCGTATACTATAAAACAAAAAGGATGCAAATGAACTTATTTACAAAATAGAAGTAGAGTCACAGATGTAGAAAACAAACTTACGGTTACCAGGGGTTGAGGGGAGGGATACATTGGGAGACTGGGACTGAAATATACATACTACAATATATAAAATAGATAACTAATAAGAACCTACTGTATAGCACAGGGAACTCTACTTAATAATCTGTAATGGCCTATATGGGAAAAGAATCTAAAAATGAGTGGATATATGTATATGTATAACTGATTCACTTTGCTGTACACCTGAAACGGACACAACATTGTAAATGAACTATACTCTGATAAAAATTAAAAAAAAAAAAAACAACCAGAAACCACCCCCCAGAAAAACTAACAACAACAACCGGTAGCCCTGAGGCTGAATATGGCACGTTACCTACCAACAGAATTTCATAGCAATGCGGCCACGTCCACTCAGTACTTGCTGTCTATGGCTGCTTCATTCTTCAATGGCAGAGTTGAGTAGTTGCCAAAGAGAATATGGTGCACGAGATGAAATATTTACTATCTGACCTTTTAAAGAAAAAGTTTGCTGACCTCTGCAATAAAGCAAGATATTCAAAAGTTTAGCAAGATGGGAATTTTGAGGTGAATTTATGTGCAGCCCGCTTGGCCACACTAAAAAACTATCACGACTTGTCCCTCACTTTACAGGGGATATTTTGACATGTTCTAGAACCCTGACCCCTAGCAATTTTATTGATATGGCAGGCCCCTGATTTTCATGGGATTTGTCCATCACCTGCTGACATATGTGTGTCTTCCTAAGTCTTACTAAGAGAATATGACTTAACCTGGTCTAATTAGCCTAATGTCGTCATGTTAAATACTAGCATGATGTTCTCTGGGGTACAAGAAGGTCTCTGCAGATGCTATGAGGACAGAGATGAGAAGAATATAAACACCCTTGAAGTAAGACAGAGAGGGTAGCTGCTGTACCTTCCAGGTAAAGGTCACGTCCTTCTGATTGTTTTCATATTAAGTAGGATGGAGAAAAAAACATTTACTCAATAGGTACCTAAATGCATACCAGGTGCAAGGAGCTCCAACGATTTGTACCAGTAAAGATACCATATTTACAGTGGGAGCTGTGATTGATGTCACCCTCTGATTAAGTTTATGATGATCTACTGTCCAAAATCCGTTAGGTCCCCATGTTAGCCAAAGAGTTGAGTTATCCAGGGATATAATAGGAATTAACACCCCTGTATCTTTCAGGTCTTTTCTTTTGCTATTAATCTTTGGACTTCCTTCAGAAATGCATATTATTTTTGTTTTATTTATTATGGAAGAAGCAGTTATTTTTGGTCTTTTCTACTGTAATAGCCCTCAAAAGCACACACACACATGTTGACAGTGGTGAAGTGGGTTTTCCAAAGTAAAAGAAACTCAGAATGGACTCTCAGGGCTACAGGACTCATCGCAAGACTCCAAATATATCTGATTTCCCCAATTCCCCACTCTGACTGATGGACTAAAGTAGGCATGTTGAATCCCTGGAGACTAGTGTCAACTCAGAGTCAGAAAACAGCAGATAACGCCTCCTGGAGACCCCACCTTACACATTTGGGTGTCCAGTTGTGACCCATTTGCCGGTATTAACCCATTGTCACCAATTTTTGAATGAGGTCTGGAGAAATAGAAGGCTCTGAGGCACCAGGTCCAGGCTGCTCCTCTCTTTCCTCATCCAGTTTTTATACTCACATTCTTTCCACTGTGTTAAAACATATTGTCTTATTGGTCTGTATAGGTACTTGGAGGATCTGGGCAGGAATTCCAATTTGTGAACCTGCTGTTTTCCCTGAGCTTCTGGAAATCCTCCAACATACTCTTAAAACCCACTCTTTCTGAAAGACGATACTTCCTTGTTTAAAAAAATATCTGTTATTCCTAAAGCATAGAATAATGTCCAAGGTCCTCGTCCTGGCCTTCTGTGTTCTCCATGGCTTTTTTTTTTTTTTTTTTTTTTTTTTTTGTTCGCGGGCCTCTCACTGTTGTGGCCTCTCCCGTTGCGGAGCACAGGCTCCGGACGCGCAGGCTCAGCGGCCATGGCTCACAGGCCCAGCCGCTCCACGGCATGTGGGATCCTCCCAGACCGGGGCACGAACCCGTGTCCCCTGCATCGGCAGGCGGACTCTCAACCACTGCGCCACCAGGGAAGCCCCTGCATGGCTTTTTAAAGAAATTTTGACTTCATCCAAAGGTGTCTACCAGAAACAAAACATGGATATTCCAGCTTTGTTCTGGAATAACTTAGCTATTGCTATTGCTCAGCCTAACCCATTTGTGGTCAATTTCCACTTCACATATTTAGTCCCTAGACTTTTGTATAGTCCAGTTTAGTTTCCACTTTGTCCATGAGATTTTCCCTTAGTATCTGTGTACAGAATTGTCTAAGGTTTTTTGTGTGTAATCTAGCTATCATCCACACAGTATATGTTTCTCTTTAACTCTCCATAGACACACACACACACACACACACACACACACACACACACACATACATAAATATGTATCTAGTATCTAATTATTAGCAAATGCTAGTTTATTTCTTTATTTTTTACCCAGGCTGTTTGACTCCAGAGCCTGTGCTTTAAACCATTACTCACCCTGCTATTCATGTGATCTCACTACTCTCTCCCACGCCAAGGGCAAGCTTCAATAAATAAAAATGGTGCCCTTTCCTGTAAAGCTTTGGCACCGTGTCAGTTTCCTTTACTATATAGCACTCCAGGAAACCCTTTAAAATTAATCACAGCACTCATGGTAAAGCCTATCTCCTGTCCCTGATTGCTAAACTTTAAGCTCAGTAAGGACAGGACACATTTCTTAAATCTCTTTTTATCCTTGTGCATCGTATAACGCGTGCACACAATAAGTCCTTCATTTACATTTGTCATCAGTATGTTGATAATGGTTTAAATTCCCTCAAAGCTAAAAGTTACTTTACAGTTCCATTAATATTCTTCTGGCAAATTATCCTCCAATTTTTTTTCCTGAATAAAATTTAGCTCTTATAAAATCCACAGAGATGTGCTATAAACTGACTGCTTTGTTTCTTCATATCTATCTTTTCTATCACAGTATCCCCAAGTGGAAATCACAAGTTTCTGTTCGTTAATTAGCTCTTTGTCCTAGAATCATAACACATTGTTTGATTTCTGTTAAAAGACCAATGTTTTCAGAGTTGATTGTTGCATAAAATGAATCATTAGCTTCTTTGAAAATTGAGAAATGTATTTTACAGCTAATAACTATTGTTAGAAAAATGTGTGCTGCTTGACCTTACTAGTCACTGTGTGAGAGTTTTGTGTTTTTTTAGGAGGTTAACTTTATAAAAATCAAGTCATTTAATTAAAAAAAAAAGATTTTGGGATAAGGTTTAGTGTTCTACAACTGGTTAAGTACTCTGCCTTTTTCAATGAATGGTACACGAGTGGTTTCCACCATTTTGAGAGAAATAAGAGCTTCTTTTTTGGATCTTAGCAAACAGAAAACATGTTGACTCTTTAGGAAGCAGACAACGCAAAAATATTTACCTAGTTTCAATAACACACCGGATGTTCATAACAGTTGTCAACTATCTGGTTGGAAAACATTTAACATTTTGGTTAGCACTTTTTTTGTCTTACATTATTTATCTTTTGGCCAAAAAAGAAAAAAAAGTGCAAACCGTATTTATGAAATACATATAAAAATGTATTGTTTTGTTCCAACTTATTAAATTGAAACCAAAAGTAGTCATGCAGTATATTCATTCCCTTAATTCAGGGTATATAAATATTGCTTAAAATTTGAAATGACACTAAATTATATGGCACAGGGAGGTCAAGAGACAAGTGACTAAAATATATTGCAGGGAATAATCTTTATGACATTGTTAATAATCTGAGTGTATCAAATACATAGAATAGTGTATAAGATCTATTTGTTGGAATTTATTCCTCAAACGTCGTAGCAGTTTGAATTTGGTTTTCCTCAGTAAGTTTTTCTTGATATACTCTAGGGAGGAAATGTATCATTGTAGGAAATAAAATATGTGCATTATTTTTCAGGCTCTATGAACTCCGTGAAAAACCACAATGACATTCCATCTATTAAATGGTCTATCCTGAAGCAAAAAGGTCTCTGTTCTATAGAAGTGGGAGAAACTTCAGAAGTTATTGAACTCAACAAATATTATGCAGCTACTGATAAACATATGCTTCATGAAGGAGAAAACTCACCATATTCTGAGAGAGAACACTCCTTTTTTTTTTTTTAATATTTATTTATTTATTTACCTGGCTGCATCGGGTCTTTGTTACAGCGTGTGGGCTTCTCTCTAGTTGTGGCACGCGGGCTCCAGAGTGGGGGGGGCTCAGTAGTTGTGGTGCATGGGCTTGGTAGCCCCATGGCATGTGGGATCTTAGTTCCCTGACCAGGGATCGAACCTGTGTCCCCTTCATTTGAAGACAGATTCTTAACCACTGGACCACCAGGGAAGTCCTGAGAACACTCCTCTTTTGAAATTGGTGTCGTTGTTAGAAAGTTCTTTCATGGGTAAAACCAAAATGTGCTTCCTTCTAATTTTCTTTCCCCTTCCTTTCTGAAGCATCAGAGAACAAGCTTACTCTGTTTGACATAATAACCCTTGGTGAATGTGGTCTCTTTTATTAGCCTTCATTTCTTAAGATTAAATAATTCTAGCCCCTTCATTTATTTTTCCTAGAGTACAGGTACTAGAGTATTCTAGTTGCTTTAATCTGGGAAATTGCTAGTGTCTTAGTTATTTTTTAATGTTTCATTGGCTTTGGTGTTTCTCATGTGGTGCTCAGATGGAATAGTATTGTAGATGTGGTCTGACCAATCAGAATAAAGCCAGGTATTCTGCCTTTTATTTGTTTGGACACCGTGTTTCTACTAACCTAGCATAAATTTGACTCAGATAATCTTAATAACAATATCGTACTGTTAGCGTCCCATAATTGTATAATCAACCCAATGCCAACCCAATGTCTTGACTAGTTACCCTGAATTACGCAATTCCTTTTGAAAATAAATCTAGCGCTTCTCATAAAACTTATTAAATGTCATCTTGCACCAGGCAATTGAAAATATCTTAATCATTTTTGTGATTTCAGTGTATAGTAGGGTTAGTATCTGCTCTAGTACACAGTGTCTGATCAATGATGTTTTTGAGTAAATATTGCTGAATTCAATATCTTTGAATTTTGTTTTAATATGTAATTTATTAAAATTAAAAAAATAATAAAAAATTATTAAACACCATTTTAATGTAACATTTATAGGAGATTTTATAAGTATGATCGTGGGCTCCATTCAATTCACTGACATAAATATTATATAAGACAAGGTCAAGGATAGGGCTTGATAACAATGCATCAGGGACTCCGGATGGCTTAAATTAAATTCCACAAGTATTTATCGGGGCTGAATTATGTGGCAGCCCCGTGTAGGCTGGAACAATATGTTGCCCACAAAAAATGCACAGGCTAGTTTGACAGAGCCCTACTAATCAACACTCATTGGGTACATTGATTCAACTAGCTGTTAATTCATCTATCTATACCATCATTTATATCTCATTTCCCCTTATAAAGCCATTATTTGAGATACTTTGATGTATCAAGATAAACTATGCCTTCAGCGTTCATATAATCTGCCAACATGAAAATGTAAAAAAAAATATTAAGTTTGATTTTAATAATTCATTCATGGTAAAACCACCTCCAGGAGGCTGTATAGTTTGGCATTAAAAAGTTCCATGTTTAATCAGCTCCTCCAACTACTGTCCTAGTGATCTGAGATGAGTTACTTGAAATTTCTAACCTCAACTCTTTCCTCACGTGTGAAGCCAAGATACTAATAGAACATACCTTAGAGAATTGTTTGGCAGATTAAATAAGAAAATCAACTATTTCAGATCGGTTTCCTTGGGAAATAGATTCTGAGGCTCTGATATTTGCAATACAAGAGGTTAATGGAGAAACTCCCCAGGAGATTGAAGCAAGTGTAGGAGACAGAAGGATTGGGCAGAGGAAAGTGCATTGCTCTGCAGTTGCAACAAAAGTGTCAGATGATTTCACGGGGAACTCTAGAGCTGGAATGTCTGCAGATGTCTCAGTCAGAGCAAGGGGGCAGGTCTTTGCAGCGCTGCCCGGACCAATCACTGGATGCAACTAACCCCTCAGAAAGGAGGCACAGCCTTGGGTGAGCAACCTCCTTTGGCCGAGGGCCATGCCAGAGAGGGATGCAACTGAGCTGTCGACAGCAAGCACTGCTGTCACCACAGCCGACACTACATGAGCCAAGGTAATTATTATAATGCCTCTTACACATTAACTGAATAATGCATATTAGCTGTTACTAGTGTCATAATTATTCCTTTATTTCTTAACTCACTTACCTATCATTTACTTAGATCTTTCATTTCTTTCATATTCCACTCAGAATTTTTTTCTTAGGTATTTTATTAAATTCATCCGTTCTCACTTCTCCTCTCTGAGAAAAATCAACTTATCTTTTTTTAAAAAAATGACTGGTTTATAATTAACCTACAATAACCCACACATGTTTAAATTACACAAAGTGACATTTTCACAGACACACAGACACACAGACACACAGACACACACAGACACACACACACACACACACACATGAAATGATCACTACAATCGAGACAGTGAACATTTCCATCACTTCCAAAAGATTCCTTGCGCCAGCGAGTAAACTGTCCTCCACTTAGCCCCCAAGTAGCAACTGATGTGTTCTCTGTCACTATAGATTAGTTTCCTCATTCTAAAATTTTATATAAATGAAATCATCCAGTGTGTACTTTTGTTTGTATAGGACTTCTTTCACTCAGCATGATTATTTTGAGATTCGTCCATGTTACAGTGTATCTCAATAGTTCATTTCTTTTTATTGTTTAAATCTATTCCACTGTATGGATATAACAGAATTTGTTTATCCATTTACCTGTTCACAGACATCTAGGTTGATTGAAGTTTTTGATTATTACAAATAAAGCTGCTATGAACATTCAGGTTTAAGCTTTGTATGTATATATGCTTTTATTTCTCTTAGGAAAATATCTAGGAGTGAAATGGTTTGGTTAGATATGTGATTTGCAAATATTTTCTCCAAGTCTGTGTTTCATCTTTTCATTCTATTAACAATGGCTCTTGAAGATCAGAATTCTATTTTTTTTTTTTTTTTTTTTGCGGTACGCGGGCCTCTCACTGTTGTGGCCTCTGCCGTTGCGGAGCACAGGCTCCAGACGCGCAGGCTCAGCGGCCATGGCTCACGGGCCCAGCCGCTCCGTGGCATGTGGGATCTTCCCGGACCAGGGCACGAACCCGTGTCCCCTGCATCGGCAGGCGGACTCTCAACCACTGCGCCACCAGGGAAGCCCCAAGATCAGAATTCTTAAAATCGTGTTGATGAAGTCTTGTTTATCAACGTTTTTAAATGGATCATGCTTTTGGTGTTGTATCTAAGAAATTTTTGTCTAACCCAGTGTCGAAAAGATTTTCTACTGTGTTTTTGACTAGATGTTTTAAAGTTGTAGATTTTGTATTTAGGTCTATGATTCATTTTGAATTAATTTTTTCGTATGGTAGAAAGTCTCGATCAAATTTCATTTTTTGGCATATAGATATCCAATTATTCCAGTACCATTTGTTAAAAAGACCTCCCTTTTTTGACAGAATTTGCCACTGCACTTTTTATCAAAAAAGTTATTTATCATATATGTGCAGCCCTGTTTATAGACTGTTTAGTTGTATGAATTTAATTTTTCTACAAAATAATTTAAAAAATAACCATGGCTTTATTCTGGTTAAATATTTTTTCTTGAGTGAGCTTTTGTTAGTGTATATATTTCAAGGAATTATTCATTTCATCTAAGGTCTCAATTATTAGCATAAAATTATTCAAAATTGTCATTTTAATTCCTTTCCTATATGTAGAATCTGTGATGTCACCTTTCTCATTTTTGATATTGATAATTTGTAACTTCTTCCTTTTTTTCCTGATCATGGTGGCTATGAGTTTATCTTCTCTATTGACATTCTCAAAGTAATGGCTTTTAGTTTCATTGATTTCCTTTATCATTTTGCTGTTTTCTGTTTTCTACTATGATCTTTATTTCTTAAATTTTCTTTGGGGTAAATTGCTTATCTTTTAGTTTCTTCAGGTTTAAGTTGAGATCACCGATGTGAGGCCTTTTTTTCTCTTCTAATATAGGCATTTGGTAGTTTAGATTTCTTTTTAAATATTGCTTTAGTTGTATCCCATGAATTTGGATAAGTTATCTTTTAATTTTCATTGAGTTCAAAGTATGTTCTAATTTCTTTTTTGATTTCTTCCTAAATTTGTACATTTAGAACATTTTTCAAATATTCTGGATTGTTCAGATATCTTTCTATTATTAATTTCTAATTAAATTCCATTGGGGTCAGAGAACATACAAATTAAGTTTTTTAAAAAAAATCAGTTTTCTTGCTTATGGCCCAGAAAACGGTCTATCTAGTTACGTGTTCCATGTGCAATTGAAAAGGTTGCATATTCTGCTGCTATTGAATTGAGTGTTCTATAAACAACAATTAGGTCAAGTTGGTCAACAGTATTGTCTGTGTCTCCTATACCCTTACTGATTTTCTATCCCTTTGTTTTATCAACTTTTGAGAACGTTATTATTGAAATCTTGTGTTTTTTATAAATTATATATTGGACTATAGTTGAGTTACAATGTTGTGTTAGTTTCAGGTGTACAGCAAAGTGATTCAGTTATACATATCCATATATCTATTCTTTTTCAGATTTTTTTCCCATATAGGTTATTACAAGAGTATAGAGCAGAGTTCCCTGTGCTATACAGTAGATTCTTGTTGATTATCTGTTTTATATATAGTAGTGTGTATATGTTAATCCCAAACTCCTATTTTATCCCTCTCCCCCTTTCCCCTTTTGTAACCATAAGTTTGTTTTCTAAGTCTTTGAGTCTGATTCTGTTTTGTAAATAAGTTATTTGTATCATTTTTTTAGATTCCACATATAAGTGATATCATATGATATTTGTCTTTCTCTGTCTGACACCCTTCACTTAGTATGATAATCTCTAGGTCCATCCATGTTGCTGCAAATGGCATTATTTCATTCTTTTTTATGGCTGAGTAATATTCCATTATATATATATATATATATATAATGGAATTCTTTTTCCATTCCTCTGTCATTGAACATTTAGGTTGCTTCCATGTCTGGCTATTGTAAATAGTGCTGCTGTGAACATTGGAGTACATGTATATTTTCAAATTATGGTTTTCTCCAGATATATGCCCAAGAGTGGGATTGCTGGATCATATGGTAGCTCTATTTTTAGGTTTTTAAAGAACTTTCATACTGTTCTCCATAGTGGCTGTACCAACTTACATTCCTACCAACAGTGTAGGAGGGACATGTTTAACTATAATTGTGTATTTTTCTATTTCTCCTTGTAGTTCTATCAGGTTTTGCTTAATGTATTTTGCAGTTTTAACATCAGGTGCATAAATATTTGTAATTATTATGTTCTCTTGGTGTATTGATTGATTTCTAATTATAAAATGATGCTCTTTATCCCTGTTGATGTTCTTTTTTCTTAAATATACAATACTTGTCTGATATTTATATAACCACTCAAGCTTTCTTTATTATTGTTAGCACGATCTATCCTTTTCCATTCTATTTCTTTTACCTTATTTATATCTTTATATTTAATATGTAATTATTTTAGGCAACATATAGTTTATTCTAATTTTTTCATCCAATCTGATGATATCTGCTTTTTAAAAATGTATTTAGACTATTTACATTTAATGTAAATATTGATATGGTTGGTTTTCATTGTAACATTTTGCTATTTGTTTCCCATTTCTCCCATCTGTTTTTTTATTCCCTTTCCTCTCTTTTCCTGCCTCCTTTGGCATTAATTATTATTATTTTATGATTCCATTTTATTGTCTTTATGTTGATGCCTTTATTTTATGTTGATGTCTGCTTTAAAATTCATGGTATACATCTTCAAATTGTTACAGTCTACTTTCAAGTGATAATTATACCACTTCACATACAGTATGTGAAATTTATCATAGGGTACTTCAATTGTCCCCTCTTGTCCTTTGTCATAATGTTGTCATACACTTCAATTCTACGTGTTATAAACTGAAAAGTTCATTGTTACTGTTTTTACTTTAAAGCAGTCATATGTCTCTTAATGATATTTAAGCAGTAAGAAAAACAGTTTAAAAATTTTACATGTTGTTACTCTTTCCAGTGCCCTTTATTCCTTTGGGTAGATGCATATTTACACCTGGTATTATTTTTCCATTTTCTAAAGGAATTACTCCACTGTTTATTATAGTGCAGGGCTGCTGCTGGTTAATCCTTTTGACATTTTAATGTCTGAATAAATTTTTATTTTGCCTTCATTTTTGAAAGCTGTTTTTTTCTGGCTGTAGAATTATAGGTTGAAAGGTTTTGTTTTGTTTTGTTTTTTCCTTTTCCTTCTTGGTATTCAGTGTCTTTCTGCCTTGGATGGCTTATAATAAGAAGTCTTTCATTCTTATTTTTGTTCCTCTCCACACAAAGTATCTTTTTTATTTGAATGTTGGCAGTGTTTTCTCTTTATTACTGATTTTAAGCACTTTATTATGATGGGTCTTGATGTGTATTTTTCTCCTCCTCCTCCCCTTTCCCCTTCCCCCTGCTTTCCTCCTCCTTATCTTCCTCCTTTTCCCCTTCTTTTCCTTCTCCTTCTCCTTCTTCAGGTTTATTGTACTTCTTGAGTCTGTAGGTTAGAGGATTCATAACATTTCAAAAATTTGGGGCATTATTCCCTCAACTATTTTTATATTCTGTCCTCTCTTTTGGGGATACCATTTGTATGCATATTAGGCTCCTTGACTTTTCACCAGTTATCACTGAAAGTATCACTGCAAGTAATCATTTTTCTTCTCTCTATTTTATTTTGAATAGTTCTATTGCTATGTGTTCAAGTTTACTGATAAATTGTTCTTCAATGACTCATCTGTTATCTATACCATGCACTGTATTTTTCATCTCAGACATTGCATTTTTAATCTCTAAATGCTTGATTTTGGTCTTTTTAATATCTTCTATGTCTCTACTTATAAGGCTTACTGTTTCTTCTAGCTTCTTGAACATATAGATTATAGCTTTAACTCTCATTAGCTTATCTGCCTATTCTGTCATCTCCTCCAGGGTTGTTTTTGATTGATTGATTTTTTTTTCTGCTTTTTTGCATTCCTGGTAAATTTTTATTGAATGCCAAACATTGTGGCTTTTGCAGGTTGTTTTTAAATTTTGTTTTTGTTTTTTTTCATTCCTTTAAATATTGTTCCATTTTAGTCTGGGATGTAGTTAAGTTACTTACAAACAGGCTGTTACTTTCTGGCTTGTTTTTAAACTTTATTAGACAGTGTCAGAGCAGTGTTTGTCTAGGACTAAGTTTCTACTCTACTGATGTGGAACCTTCTGAGCCTTGTGAATGATGGGATTTTTCATTTAGGCTCTTGTGAAGAGAACTATTCTTGATCTGTGCAAACTTTGGGAATTGGGTTCCCTTCAACTTTCTGGTTGGTACTTTCCGGACTTTGTGTGGTTTCCTCACACTCATTAACTGATGCAGTCTTAGCTGAAGACTTACTCTGGACTTTGCACTTCCCTGGTATCTTCTCTATGGAGAACTTTAGCTGCCTGTTCCTCCCCAGAAACTGGTTTCCTCTCCTCAGCTCAGGAAAACTACTGACCTCCATCTGCATTCCCTTTCTTTGCACCATGGCCTAGGAGCTCTCTCCAGGCAACAAGCTAACAAGCTTTCACTGTCCTGGAGTTCATCTAATTCTTTTCACCTTCTGTCATAGATCATGCTCCTTCATTGCCTGATGTCCAATGTCTTGCACTGCCATTTTATGTTTTTCTAGTTTTTCAGTTCTTTCAGGTGAGAAGATAAATCTGGTTCCTATTAACTGTACTTTGGCCTGAAGTTGAATCAACAATGTCTTTGTTCTTCTTTTTTTCATAATTAATAGACCTTTTTTAGAGGAGTTTTAGGTTTAAAGAAAAGTTGAGCAGAAAGTACACAGTTCCCATGTACTACTTCTCACCACAACTACTTCCATACAATTTCCCTTCTTCTCCTTCTTTGTCCCCTCCTCCTCCCCTGTCCTCCCCCTCCCCCCTTCTTCTTCTTCTTCTTCTTCTTCTTCTTCTTCTTCTTCTTCTTCCCATTCTTCTTTGCTTTAGTAGAGCTATTTTGGTAATGTTTATGCAATTTTGGTTCTGTTTAGGGAGTAAATTTAAGATTTCCATCACTTGATTTGGGCTTTGCTAATTTCATGTAATTAATACAACCGTCTTAATTTATCTAAATAAAACATTTCTTCCCCCCATCCCCCCCCAAAATGACTGAAGCCTTCCCCTTAAATACCATTGTCAGCTAAAGGCAAAAGAGGATGTTGGGGGCCATGGTTTGGGACTTCATAGGGGAGGAGGGCAATGGACATGGAGATGGAAAAGCAAATATGTGGTAAACAAATGTTTGCTGGGCCAGGCAGACACAGTGGGACAGAGAGAGGAATTGAATTAAACAGGCCTTGCTAGGTTCCTCCTTGTCTAACACCTAGTTCCTACTGTAGTTATCTATGGTGATGCTCCCTTCCTGGAACAGGTCCTCTATCTACATTCTTTAGGCAGTGAATGGGAAGGTCAAAGGTTCTTCCTGAGTCTTTTGGGCCTCGATTGTTTTCAGTTCTAAATAATCTGCATGCCAAAGAGATATTTTGGAGTGGCGAGTCTTGCTCCCCTACACCAGATAATAGGCAGAATCTTCTAGTCTCTCTTTGATCCAAAACATAACAAATTTGAGAACCTATCCTGTAGCTGAAAGAGTTCCAAAGACCCCCTGTATATTTCTGAGGATGAGGAAATTAGGTGGATTTGGCAGATCAACTCTGGCTCCAGTATCTTGCATCTCCACATTCACTTTCTTTTTTCCATATGATGATAATAGAGATAAGCAATTCAAATGGTCCCTCAGTTTACACACACACTCACATGCGTACACACACACACAATCAATCCCATGCAACATGTATTAGTATTGTACTTTGTGGCACATTGACAAATTACACATTAATCATTCTTCTTAAAAATGGCTGTTTGGGCAAATTTGACAATAGGGAGAATTTTCTTTGGTCTCTTACTCCAAGAGTATTCTAGCTGTTAATTATATTATTCAAATCTCTTTTTCTTTTTCTTTCTTTTCTTTTCTTTTTTTTTTTTTTAACTATCCCTTATTGTCTTTCTTCTGGGATTGCTCCTCATTTGAAATCTCTTTCTCTCTAACATACAGAGCAATGGAATTCTGTCCTGGTCCTGCTCCCAGGCTTGAGCACCCTGAGGTGTCCTTGCCTTTGTTCCCAGGCTAGATAGTCATCTCAGCTTCATGTTGTAGAACCTCGAATCTAACAAGCTTAAGTAGGAAGGGGGTATATTTTCTCATGTAACCAGCTCTGGGAAGGACAGGGATATATCCCAGGAATAACTAGAGGCAGAGACTTGAACCCTCAGAATATTCCCCAATTCCCCTCTCTGCTGCACTTCAATGATGGTTTAATTTTTCTCACACTGATTTCTTCTAAGATGCTGGACCCATGAGCATGTCAATTCCCAGGCACACCTTCCAGCTCACCACAGTGACAAGGTAATTCCTTTCTTAGGGCCAATTTGTTCTATCCCACAGAAGGGCTCTTGTTGGCTTAAAATTTGCTTACACCTATGCTGGACAAGAAAGCATAAGAAGACTGGTAGCTCCCTACTCCTGCATGGCCAGAATAGGGATAGATATTTCCCAAAAGAAAGGGACATAGTTTTCCCAGAAAAAGTAGGAGAAGTGCTAGGCAAATAGAATATTAGGTATGCATTCCCGTCTCAAGGACTATTTTTAAAACACATTTTCCCTAGTAATTAACATCAACTTCATTTGTTGAGTGTTTTCTATGTGCTTTACATAAATAATCTCCTTTAATCCTCACATCAGTCAGTTGATTTAGATATGTCCCTGTTTTGAAGATGAGAAATCTGAAGTTTAGTTAGGTTAAGTAAGTCATCCAAGGATACATGCCAACTGAGTAGCTGAGATTTAAGGCCCAAGTTTCCCTGTCTCCAAGTCTCTCTAGGCCCATGATCTTAATAATCATACCACACTGCTTCTAAAAGATTGTAGAATCGACATTCTGTGTTCTATTTTAATCATTCCTCCCATCAATATTTTTTTTTCGTAAAGGGGGAGCATAGCACTACTATGTAAAATTCATGTCTTTCCAAGTTGTGAAATAAACATTGCCTGTGCATCTGTGCTTTAATCAGGAAGTGGTATTAACTTTCTGAATTCTTTTGCTTTGTTACTCCATAACTGTACCCCTCACATGGACATGAGTCTTAAATACAAAAGGGAAAAGGGGAAGAGAAAAAAATGTTATCAAGGATTTACTATTTCCAGATGCTGTATGCATAATATTTCTTAATATTCAAATCAGCTTTGTGATAGACAAGTGCATATTAAAACAGAGCATACTGACTCTCTCGAGCTTAATGTCAAGGATTCATTCATTCATCCGTTCAATCAATCATGAAACATCAAATATTTATGGAGGGTGAATCACACCCAGCACTGTTGTTGCAAAGACAAATAGTACAGGGGTCCCTTCTGGAACACCTCAGTGCAGTCATTGTAGGGAGAAGGGAATGTGCCAGGTACCTGGACAGGGTGCTCGAGATGCATGTGGAGGAGACTTGCATCCAGTCCGGGTCAGGCTTCCCTGGGAGAGGCAGTTACTGAGGTTAATCCTGAAGGTCACTGAGAAGATAGCCAGGAAGAGAAGTCAGATGGTGGTGGGCAGAGGGGGTCTGGACGGGATGTTTTAAGTAGAGTGAGGGCACTTGAAAAAAGAAAAAGAGGACAAAAATGAATGAGGGAGATTTAATACCTGCAAATATTTAAGCCCCTATTGCAACTGGGTGAACCTAGGTGAGCCCAAAGGGCTTCTACATCTACCTGTTTTTTCCTCTTGTGTCCTGACTAGAATTGTGAAGGATGAAGAACTTCCGCAATGACAAGTAGCCCTAGAATTTCACTTTGTTCTCCTGGTTAGGAGCTTTTATGATGAGAAATAACTCTCCACATCCTTCCTACATTATTTTTCTTATTTACCTTGAAGGGATTTGTTTAAATTCCTGATTGTTTTGTTAATTTAGGAGAGAGGACACCACTTTTATCAACGGTATAGTATTTATACAACTAAGGATTTGTGATGTAAGATGCCAGAATATGGGGGTAAGTACACACATGGACCTAAAGTGGCTGGCATATGGCACCTGGATGTCAGGGGTGGTTGGGCTTTAGGTCATAAAATGTAAAGAACTTCCCAAAGTGACACAAGGACTTGAAAGGTGCCCCTTTACAGAAATCCAAAAGCTTTCCATTGTGACTTTCTTGATAGTGACAGTTCACTGTGGATTGTTCTAGTGCTGAATGGATGAGAAGGAAAGGATATTACAACTTTTATGCTCAACTATAAAATCTTTGCAAAAATTTCCTTCCCGGAAGTGGGCTTGTTACCAGTTGGTTTCCAGATGATAAAGAGAATCTCCTCAATCATTATGATCTAAATTAATGTTTGCCTTCATTATGTTATTTAAGGGCCATAGGGAAACAGTCACCAAGAGGTAGGTGATGTGTGGTGGATGTTAAGAACTAAGGTAGAAGGAGGGGAATGAGAGGTGAGGCCAGGGTGATGATAAATAGTCTGATTTGAAAGACCTTAGATGTTGTGTTGGAGAATTTGGACTGTTTCATTAAGATTAGGTCTATGGCATTTTAAGCAGAAGAATGACAGTCATATAGGAATTTGAGAACAATCAGTCTAGCGCAGTGGTTCCCAATCTTTGCTGCCTATTAGAATCACCTCGGGAGTGTTAAAAAGTCCAAATACCAGGTCACATCTCATACCAATTAAATCAGGATGTCTAGGGATGGGAGTCAGGCATCACTGTTTTACCGAGAAAAAAAATGAGAGCATCGGCCCTCTGTAATACTTCCAATACATTTGTGCATGAAGTTTTAACCTTCATTCAAATCCAATTTGGAGAAATGTTTACTGCCTGCGCTGAAATTAGAGGCCCCATGAGCATGTCTACAAGAACACCTGTTATGTGGATTTCCTTATCCATCAGCAGTGTTCGTATTTTATACAAAGAACTTGGAGTACCGAGTCTTTAAAAATATTTCTTTTTTTTTTTTACTGGAGTATAATTGTTTTACAATGTTGTGCTAGTTTCTGCTGTACAATGAAGTGAATCAGCTCTATGTATACCTATATCTCCATATCCCCTCCCTCTTGGACCTCCCTCCCACCCCCCATCCCACCCATTTAGGTCATCACAGAGCACTGAGCTGAGCTCCCTGTGCTAAACAGCAGGTTCCACTAGTTATTCATTTTACACATGGTAGTCTATTTATGTCAAACCTAACCTCCCAATTTGTCCCACCCTCCCCTTCGACCCCGTGTCCATACGTCCGTTCTCTACGTCTGCATCTCTATTCCTGCCCTACAAATAGGTTCATCTGTACCATTTTCCTAGATTCCACATATATGCGTTAATATATGATATTTGTTTTTCTCTTTCTGGCTTACTTCACTCTGTATGACAGACTCTAGGTCCATCCACATCTCTACAAATGACCCAACTTTGTTTCTTTTTATGGCTGAGTAATATTCCATTGTATATATGTACCATATCTTCTTTATCCATTCATCTGTCGATGGGCATTTAGGTTGCTTCCATGACCTGGCTATTGTAAATAGTGCTGCAATGAATGTTGGGGTACGTGTGTCCTTTTGAATTATGGTTTTCTCAGGGTATATGCCCGGTAGTGGGACTGCTGGGTCATATGGTAGTTCTATTTTTAGTTTTTTAAAGGCCTGTAAAAAACTTGTATTATTTTTTTAACCTAGATTTTGAAAACATTTCAATCTTTTCAATGGGTCCAGGAAAGCTATAGAAATGAGCAGAAAAGTGGATGTTTATGGTTCATATACAGAATCTTGCAATCCACATGTAATCTTCCTACAAGCTTCCAGCAGTCTTTATATGAGGTGTTTATGGTTTTTCTTAGTGGTTTTCTATCTCTGGAATGTTTTGAAACTTCTGCAACAAAATGGGAATTTATCTGATGTATATGAGCTTCCTACACTTCTGAGACCAAGTTTGAAAAATGTACATTCATGCAGGGAACCATTGGCTTATTGAGGGTGCGTTCTTTCTTCTCAAGCCTTATAAATTGCATTGTCCAGAAGACATACATAGTGCCTACAAGGGGTAAAGCATTTTCTTGGGTTTACTACTATTTTGCAATCTTAGTGGCAGGTATTGTAGTATTTACTAAGGATCTATTTTAAAATGGCTTCCTGCTTCCCAAGTTGGCACCATCGAACCCAAGGCAATTTTCTTCTCTGTCCTTATTTCTCTTTACCAAGATCTTCTTTACTCTGTAAAACAGCAGAAACTTCTAACGGTGGCATTGACACTGCCTTGACCCAATGAAATATGTCTCCAGACTTGTTCCATTTATTGTGCTTTTTTGTTTGTTGAATTAACCCTCATGGAAAAGAGTCATGTTAGTTTGGAAGAGGAGTTTTTGGCAATAAGATTTGCTTTTATGAAATGCCAGCAGTTTTATGAAAAGCCCCATTGCACCCATGTCCATGTCGAGTCAATGAACACTGAAATCACTTCATCTGTTTATCCAACCATCAGATATTTTTAACTGTAATACACTTACTGAACTGCCTGGCTACTTTACTTGTCAGGACACAGAAAGATTTACTGGGACCTTAGTGGGCCTAGGACAGGTCTATGGGGGTGTCATCAAGCATTGATGTAGCCTCTGATAATTTTCAAGCCTGAAAATGATGGAAGAATTTGTTTGGGATTTCCTCTATCCAGTTGTTCTTTCACATCTCCCTCCCCTTAACACCATGAAAACAACCATCACCTCTACTATAATCACAGTCACCTTGTCTCTCTGATGCTAACTGACCTATTTATTGAAATGGCCGTGAGACCCATATCTGATACTTGGACCCCCCCCCGACCCCTGTATTTTGATCTACTTGGTGGGGCTCAGATATTAGGTATTTTTTCAAAAGCTTTCCAGGTGATTGTGAAGTAAGGCTAGGGTTGAGAACCACTAGGCTGGTCACAGAGGGTGATCTAGACACTGGGGCAGAACTGGAGATGTTTCTAGAGAAACAGTACATTTTTATTGCAGTTGTTGCCCTGTGGTTTGCATAATGTCCTGGGTTCAAATGTGAGTTCTTATCTTTGCACCTTTTCTTTTTGTCTCTTGTAATTCAGCACGTCTTCCTTGGCCTCGAACAGTCTCAGTTCAAATTCTGTATATGCAATCAGTTGTTAACAGACACTAGCTAAATCATGTAAGCTCCTTGAGTCTCCGTTTACTGATTGGCAAAATGGGGACAATGAAACATGCATCTCAGAGTTCTTGTGCTGTTTAAATAAGTGAGATCAGTGTATGAAATCCTTAGCAACGACCATGGCAGAAAAAGCACTCAATTATTGGTAGCCTCTGCTATCATAGTATTATCTTGTAGTTTATTTTGTTCTTGAATAGTTTGAAGATTAAAGTATCTTAGTATTATTGAATGATAATTGTGCTTTGAAAATGAACTCCTAATGCAACTTTGCACAATAAATACTAATGTTGTTACCTAAAAAAAAAAAAAAAAAGGTATCTTCATCTACAGATATTTACCAGCCCAATGTGACTTTGGGTCTCTCCAAGACAAAATTTGGGATGAAGAATTAGTTTCTTCAAGTTTGACAAAGATGTTCAAGTCTTGCTATGATTCAGAAAAAGCATTAGAAAGCAAAATGTTCTGTAGGTTACCAATTTCAAGACTTCATTAAGCTCTGAAAAAGCAGAATTTCAAAGTTGAGGCTCTTCACAAACAACCCAAAATCCTGAACACTAAAGTGCTTTTTCCAGTGTACCAACGGCAGAAATCTGAAATCATCCACCAGGGTGATTCATGGGGAGAGATCTGATCTCTGAAGTCATCCGAAAGGAACAACAAGGTCAAGTTTCATCTAGTGGATTATGGTCAGTCCCATTTACTTCCAAGCGCTCCAGATGAAGATAAATGCTCTGGGGTCCCTGGAAGCATGTATTCTAGAAAGACAGTGCAAGATGTAGTGCACAGGTGCAGGGCCAGGCAGTGAACCCAAGCAGGTAAACTCCAGAAGCTCTGCCAGCTGCTGTTCAAACATGACCTTCACTGCAAATGTAAGCGAAGGACAGTTATTTAGTGTATAGATTTATATGTGTCTCCTGTAATTCAGATCCATTGCTGGAATTTATGACTATTTACATGTTTATCAAATCTATGCTACAATCCAGATTTATGAAAGAGGTGAATTACAGATAATTTTTTCACTTTATACAAAAGTTCCACCATATAAAATAGCATGCGCTACAGGTGACTTTAATGAGAGATAATACAGTGTAGAAGGGAATAAATGTTGAAATCAGACAGACTCGACTTTGAATTCCAGCTCTATCACTTACTACCAAATTACTAATTTTCTTTGAATCTCAGTTTTTCTGGTAACAAAAGGGACCTTTTAATACCTGCTTTAGGAACACATCGACAAAATTAGTTACCGAGTTACTACTTATAATGTGCCTAGCCTAATTCTAAGCACATAGCAAATTCTCTGTATAGATTTGTGTCCATCTCCTTTTTATCCTTCTTTCTTTATTTGGTGCGTAGAAAGGGCAACATCTGCCTCCCACACACCCGCCCTGCCCTTCTTTTTATTTCAAGGCTCATTTGGAAATAACTTTGGTACGCAGTATTTTAGGATAGAGGATCATTCCATGTAGGTAATAATATACACTATTGCAGGTAATATATGCTGCTCTAAGTCCATAATGATGGGCTGATGAAAGAGTGGAAGGAAAAATTAAAAACAAACCTGAGAACAGCCTGTCATACTGTGTAGGTTTCCCACAGCACTTGATCTTTGTACACTCTTATTTGGTCCAACACCCATTAGCCCTTGTACACCTGGGGCGCCTGCCTGGCACATTAATGTCCAGGAGGGAGGCTCTAGGCACTGAGAGGGTCACATGGAAACAGGGAGTTCAGTGATTTCAGTGGGCTGGGAGTGGGGGATGCCAGGGTGTGAGAAGCTCCTGAATCAAGAGAGGTGAGAGAAAGGGGAGGTGAGATCACATTGGCAGCCTCCCCACAATTTTGCCAAGGGCTGATTTCTACCATATGTAGGCGGCTCTTGTATCAACAAAGTCCTTTTCTGTTAATAGTTCCCCTATACCTCCTAATCTTTTATGAGAAGGCGCTACTGCTATGTAGCTGAAACTAAAGAAAAAATTAGAGAGTATGGAATCTGCACATGGCCATAATGATCAGGCCAAAGAGTCCAGTCATTTTCCGCAAGCCTAAAATGAATGGGGATTAGAGTATTATCAAACTTGGAAGACAGATTTTTTTTTTTTTTTTTGGTACACAAATGTTCATAGCATCATCATTCACAATAACCAAACAATAGAAACAACTCAAGTATCCATCAGCTGGTCCATGTATAAACGAAATGTGGCATGTACATTCAACAGAATACAACTGCAAGTAAAGCAGAATAAACTATTGATATACAGAACAATGTAGAAGAATCTCAAAAACATAATGATAAGTAAAAAAAATAAATGACACAAAACACATATGAACATGAAATTCTGGAAAAAACAAGAACATAACAGCAGAAAGTAGCTCAGTGCTTGCCTTGTGGCTGGGGACGAGGGACAGCTTGACCACAAAAGGGCACAGGGAATTTGGAGGGTTGATTGAAGTGTTCTAAAACTTATTTCCAGTTGTGGTTGCACAACTCTATACATTCACTAAAACCATACTACTTTACACTTAAAGTGGGTGCATTTTATGTGATATAAATATGCTTTAAAATGATCTTAAAAGTGTGTACATTAAATCTCAAGGGGGTTTCTCTTAAAAAAAAAGGATTGCTATTCAGCAAATAACTTGTTGCTGACAAGCATCAATTTAAAATGCCTAACAATCCATATTCTACAAAACATAATTACCTCTGTGCAGTACAGTTTTTATCTAAACATCTTTATTGGAGTATAATTGCTTTACAATGTTGTGTTAGTTTCTGCTGTATAACAAAGTGAATCAGCTATAAGTATACATATATCCCCATATCCCCTCCCTCTTGCGTCTCCCTCCCACCCTCCCTATCCCACCCCTCTAGGTGGTCACAAAGCACCGAGCTGATCTCTCTGTGCTATGCGGCTGCTTCCCACTAGCTATCTATTTTACATTTGGTAGTGTATATATGTCCATGCTACTCTCTCACTTCGACCCAGCTTACCCTTCCACCTCCCCGTGTCCTCAAGTCCATTCTCTACATCTGTGTCTTTATTCCTGTTCTGCCCCTAGGTTCTTCATAACCATTTTTTTTTTTTTTTTTAGATTCCATATATATGTGTTAGCATACGGTATTTGTTTTTCTCTTTCTGACTTACTTCACTCGGTATGACAGACTCTAGGTCCATCCACCTCACTACAAATAATTTCGTTTCTTTTTATGGATGAGTAATATTCCATTGTATACATGTGCCACATCTTCTCTATCCATTCATTTGTCGATGGACACTTAGGTTGCTTCCATGTCCTGGCTATTGTAAATAGAGCTGCAGTGAACATTGTGGTACATGACTCTTTTTGAATTAGAGTTTTCTCAGGGTATATGCCCGGTAGTGGGATAGCTGGGTCATATGGTATTTCTATTTTTAGTTTTTTCAGGAACCTCTGTACTGTTCTCCATAGTGGTTGTATCAATTTACATTCCCACCCACAGTGCAAGAGGGTTCCTTTTTCTCCACACCCTCTCCAGCATTTATTGTTTCTAGATTTTTTGATGATGGCCAGGAAGACATATTTAACTAGTCAGCAGCTTCATAGGACCAAGCCTTTGAGTATGAACCCAAGGAATTTCAGATAAAGTTTGTCTTGCTGGTTCCTAGGCATAGGATATTTCAGATGTGTTTATGTGTCTCACACACTAGGTAGGAAATACATATAAAATTTCAAAAGATATTTATTTTTTAACATTCATATACATTGCCTGAAGTAAATTATATACCTAGGTCACCATGAAGCCTATAAAATATTTGGCCTTTGTACTTTTGGTTAATTTGTCACTTCTTGAGCTATGACTCTGATTTAAGATTTGAAAGAGGGGGTGCCTTTGCACATCTTTTACAGGTCACAAGAATAATATTAGTGGACATAACAATAATTAAAAACCTAACAAGAAATGTTTTTTGAGGGCTTACAATGTGTCAGTCATTGTGCTGAGTGTTTTACATAATTCTTTCACTTAATCCTCACACGAGTCTGTAAGATCAGTATTGTTACAATTCCAATTTTACAAACAATTAAAAAGAATGCTTAGAGAACTTAATTTCTGCCAGAAATAGGCTTCAAATTCCAGTATGTTGACCTGCAGAGTCTGAGCTACAAACTCCTAAGGTATCCATCCTCTAGAGCAGGGCCTGGCAAACTTTTCCTGTAGAGGGCTAGATAGTAACAAATATTTTAGATTTTGCAGGGCATACGGTTTCTTTTTGCAATGATTCAAGGCTGCTGGGTTAGTACAAAAGCAGCCATAGATAAGGCATAAAGGAATAGGTGTGGCTGCATTCCAATAAAACTTTATTTACAAAAACACATAGCAGGCGGGCTTGGCCCACAGGCCATAATTTCCTGACACTCTAGAGCAGGCCTGTTCTGTAAAACCTTCCACAGTGATGGTAATGTTCTCAATCTGCACTGCCCGATATAGTAGCCATTAGCCATATGTGGTTATTGAGCACTTGAAATGTGGCTAATATGACTGAGAAACTGAATTTTAAATGTTTAAATTTTATTTTTATATTAACTAATTTCAATTTCTATTTAAATAGCCACATCTGTGAAGGAGTTACAGCCTTGGACAGATTAGATTATAAATTTTGAAACATAAAGTGGTCAGTTCTAGCCACTGTGGAATAGATGAGACATGATTAAACTGAAACTCTTTTAAAACTGTAAACCTCAAAGAACAAATAAAATCATCAGTTATAAAGCACACAGGGCAAAGAAAACTATCAGAACAAAATAATTGAAATTCTGCGGAATTATTATCTCAGCCTCTCTTCTCAAAAATCATTCTCATTAATGTAAAAATGTTTTTTCTTAATTTGTTCTGTCATAGTTAGTACTTTCATTAAAAAATATAGGTCCTTTATCTTTTTTCTTTTAGTTTTTAGCCTTCTAAGCCACCAAATGCTGATTGTGTGCAAAACCACCATTCAGAAATTAGTTATGGTAATAATATAAAAATAAACGTAAGTTTCTTCCTCCTCATTCCTGTGGTTTAAATAATTTCCCCAAACTGACAAATCTGCTAACATGGATAAAGACATTAGGTTCTGCTATGGACTGACTTTTGTCCTCTTAAAATTTATATGTTGAAATCCTAACCCCTAATATAGTGGTGTTTGGAGGTGGGGTCTTTGGGAGGTAATTAGGTTTAGATGAGGTCCTTAGGGTGAGGCTCTAAGTGGGATACTGTCCCTGCAAGTAAAGGAAGACAGAGAGCTTTCTCTGCCACGTGAGTAGACGGTGAGAAGGCAGCCATCTGCAAGCCCGGAAGAGGGCTCTCACCAGGAACCAAATCTTCAGGCACCTTGGTCTTGTACTTTACAGCCTCTGGAATTGTGAGACCTAAATGTCTCTTGTTTAAGCTGCTCAGTCTATGGTATTTTATTTTATTATAGCAGCCAGAGCTACGACAGGTCCTCTAATGTCTGAGCCTCTTAGAGAGGGCATGTTTAAGCTACATCTCATGCCCACCTGTACCATCATCAGAAAAGAAATTATGTACCTGTTTGAGGATGTTTGCAAATTAATTTAAAACACTATAAAAATTATCTTGGCATGCACCATGCTGTCATTTACATGTCAGGGAAATTGTGTCCACTTAAAACTAAAATATTGACCAAACTGATTATAGGTGTTAAATAAGCTACTAAAAATGTAGCATCATGATGTTTACCTAGATGAAAATATTTTGAAGGTACAGAGGAAATATTTTACACTTTCAAAGTAACGTTTTGATGACCATCAGTTTTTCACTGCTCAGCATTTGGTCACTGAATACTCACTCATTGATTTCATAAGGAGCTTAAGCCTATCTATACATAAAGATTCACGTCACCTTACACAGGGATCTACAAGTGCAAATATGGACACTTACGCAGTTCTGGGAAGCCTTTCTGACTTGCTGGGCTACAGATTATGCCAGTCGTTCAATTGCTAATGCTGAATTTATGTAATGCAAAAACCGCCATTAAGTTTGGAGGCTAAGAAGAAGAGACAGCATCGTTTCACATAAACATTGTCTCAGAGTCTCTTTTCATATTCAAACTTTATAGCAAAGTCACAACTACCTATTAATATAGCAGCTGTAATGTATTTCTAGTTAAGCTGTCATAAAGTCTATGGCTTTTCACATCATCACTTTTGAAGGTCGGTGCCACAGAGAAAAAAGCCATTTGTACTGGATCGCCATGGTGGTTTGTAATATACATGGTAATAAATATCACAGTATATTTCATTTTTATATGTTTTTGGTGAAGAGGTAAAAGTGCATCTTCTACAGTTGTTTTGCAGAAATTGCTCATATGTTGGGAATGAGGGTAAAAGGGACTGAAGCTAAAATTATTTATCGAGACATTACCACTCTTCACTCACACCACAGCTGAAATGAGAAGGGGATGCCAATGATATTTCATTTACAGTATTGATTTCCAGAGATCGCCCTATGAAAGTACTGAATGTGTATTCAAGATAAATGTGAGAAAATGTAGATATTCTGACGGTCATGGTTTTTTATTTTTATTATTCTGATCATTTATATCCTTTTGAAATGTAATTGAAAATGTCTCTCAGACGTCATTTCACTGCTTTCATGTGGTGCTTGAGATTTGCGAGTGCCCTGGAAATGTTTAAACGCTCACAGATGTTAGTGTGTATATACAAATATATATATATATTTTACACAAGTATAGTTTCTTATAGTAATAAAGATTCCCGAGAATAATGCTGTTCGGTTTACTTAAGATGGATGACCAGGGAGAGGTGTAAATAAAGGTCTCCTCCCTAGCTTTCCCTGTTTTGCTCCGGTTTGGTTTTCCCCTTGAATTGGTGGTTAATCACACTCACCCTTCGGCTGAAATCACACTTGTCTGTCAGCTAAGCCAATCCTCTTACTTTTACCATGACAACTTCTTATGCACAGTCAGTCCTGATATCCTGCTTTATTCTTCATTGCCATGAGCATCTATTAGTATGAGAAGGCTGATCTTCATAAACAAGACCGCGATGAACACATAAATCAGATCAGTGCGGGAACGCAGGAAGGCGCGGGAGGGCGGGATGTTCCGGTGAGTTTGTGGGCTTTACTCCCACTCGCCCTTCTCTGAGCCAGATCAAACTGCTCCCAAACTCCACTTCCCTGTTCTCGTCTTCTAGCCCCAAGCGTGAAGCACCCGGCGTGCAGGGACCTTATCTGGGTCTGAGAATGGAGGCAACCATTCTGATCTCTTCCCCATTTCCCTTCTCCCTCTCAACTCCCAGATCAGGGGCCTGCACTTATTAACATTTCTTTATTTTTTTCTTTCTTTCTTTATTTTTTTTTTGCGGTACGCGGGCCTCTCACTGTTGTGGCCTCTCCCGTTGCGGAGCACAGGCTCCGGACGTGCAGGCTCAGCGGCCATGGCTCACGGGCCCAGCCGCTCCGCGGCATATGGGATCTTCCCGGACCGGGGCACGAACCCGTGTCCCCTGCATCGGCAGGCGGACTCTCAACCACTGCGCCACCAGGGAAGCCCCAACATTTCTTATTTCTAAGTTTTCAGGGTTTCTTTTATTAGGAATGACAGACAGTAAGCAGCAATGCTCTTACCCTTAAAGAAGAATCAAGAAGTCCCAACGTGCTTACATATAGTTTCAATAGTTATCAAAACTTTGTATCATACAACAGAGATTAATGCTGCCTACAGATAAAGACACATCACTGCTGATGTCAGCAATTTCTATGTGACCTTGGAATATTCATTTCATTTTCGATTAGCGCAGTCCATTCATGTATGACTTTGCGTATATACTAATACAAAACAAGGGAGTAATAAAGATAGAAATACACTTCCCTACTTACAATTTTAGAAGCAGTGTGAGGTTTTCAGCCAAGTACAAGAAGTTCATCACATAAGAATATACACTTTTAATAACTAGGATTTTAGAAATAAAGAATCGAGTTGTGTATTTCTAGTTTGTGAAATGAGAGATTTGCAGTGCAATATGTCTATGCCTATGTGTATGTACATATGTGTGCATGCATTTACGTGTATCGAGGAAGAATACATGAGATATACCCTCACCTTTCCCATACGTAAGCTTTATGGGTATTATTTTCAAAACTGGAATTTACCTGTGTTACTTCTGAGTGCATCATCAGGAAATCACACGATGAATGCAGCCAAATTCAGTATCTGAATAGCAAGGCAGGACCTACTCCAGAGGTGAAAAATTAACGGCATGGAAAATTAAATCTATTACAGCTCATTGATGTGATTAACTTTATCATGTACATAGTTGTTCAATATAATTTTGAACACTGAGATTACATATAGTAGAATTTTCATTTTAGAAATGCATTTAAACTGCAATTTAGTCAAAACTTCACAGGCAATCCACAAGAGACAATCCACCTGCTGAATTAGTACAGATCATCTCTTTCTTTAAAAAAATAAAACAAACTTAAGTTAAAAAATAGTTTTTCCAGTTTTACTGAGAAATAATTGACATACATCGCAGTATAAGTTTAAGGGGTACAGCGCAATGGTTTGATTTACATATAGTGTGAAATGATTACCACAGTAGGTTTAGTCTTTATTTATCAGATGAGTATACAGCTTGACAAGCTAAGAGGGATACAGTAGGGACAGCCAATAATCCTTGAGAAAATTCTCTACAGGTTGTTAGTTGATTGATTAATTCATTAGTATTGCTTGTTTGACCATTATTGGTGTGTTTCAGTTACAGTGTCTTTCTTAGGCTATGATCAGAAGGCATGATGTAGCAGTACCATTTACTAAACAAACAAACAAATGAATCAAAACTAGGGGCCTTAGTTGAATTCAGGATATGAGTTGTTAAATATTTTGGCTTTTCCTCCCTCTCACAATGTAATGTAATGACATTAGGGTCTACCAGTAGACTTATAAATAGGCTTATATTGCCCTCTACTTACTGTTGTAACCAGAACCTCCAGTACTGGGTTTGAATAGAAATGGTGAGAGCAGGCACTCTTGTTTTGCTCCTGTTTCTACACCGAAAACATTCAGTCTTACACTATCACATATGATGTTAGCTGTTGGCTTTCCATAGGTCTCCTTTTTCAATTTGAGAAAGTTTTTTCTATTTCTAACTTGCTGAGTGTTTATTTGTGGAACTTTGTTCAGTTGTTTTTTTCTTTAGTACTTCAGTCAAATAATCTTTAACTTTAATATCACAATTTGGTGAATCACATTGATTGATTTTCTAGTGTTAAACCAACTTTGTATTCTAGAGTGAATCCTAATTGGTCATAATGAATTGCTTTAAGAAATGTATCTTTGGATTTAATTTGATAAAATTTTAAAATGATTTTGTGGCTTTTCATTGTAGATAATAGTCTGAAGTTTTCTTTCAGTTTTTGTCTTGTTTTGATATCAGGGTAAATGCTGTCCTCATAAAATGAATTGGGAGATATTTCCTCCTATTCTTGTCCCTGAATAAGTTACCGTAGAATTGGGATTATTTCTTTCATAAGTGTTTGGTAGAATTCAACAGATAAGACCTGTGAATCTAGAATTTCCTTTGTTGAAAGATTTTTTTTTTTTTAGTTCTTTTTCTTTTTTTAAAAATAAATTTATTTATTTATTTTATTTATTTTTGGCTGCATTGGGTCTTCGTTGCTGCCCGGGGGCTTTCTCTAGTTGCGGTGAGCGGAGTCTACTCTTCATTGCGGTACGCGAGCTTCTCATTGCAGTGGCTTCTCTTGTTGCGGAGCACGGCCTCTAGGCTCACAGGCTTCAGTAGTTGAAGCGCACAGGCTCAGTAGTTGTGGCTCATGGGCTCTAGAGCGCAGGCTCAGTATTTGTGGTGCACGGGCTTAGTTGCTTCACGGCACGTGGGATCTTCCCGGACCAGAGCTTGAACCCGTATCCCCTGCATTGGTAGGCGGATTCTTAACCACTGCCCCACCAGGGAAGGCCCTGTCGAAAGATTTTAACCACGAGTTCATTTAAGACTATTCAGGTTACCTACTTCATCTTAAGGGAGCTAGGTAGTTTGTGTCTTTCAAGGAAATTGGCCATTTCATCTGTTTTCAAATTTACTGGTATACAGTTGCTCGTGATATTTATTATCTTTTAATATCTATACAATTAGAAGTGAAGTGTTTGTGATGTTAGAATAAGTGCGTTAATTCCTTATTTTTTTTTCAGATGTGTTACTAGCAGTTTCTCAATTTTAATAATTTTTTTAAAGGAACCAACTTTTGATTTAATTGATTTTCCTTATTGTTTTTCTATTTCTTTGATTTCTAGCCTTATATTTTGTATTTCCTTTCTTCTACTTGCTTTGGGTTTAATATTCTCTTCTTTTCCTAGTTTCTTAGAGTGGAAGCTTAGGTCATTGATTTGAGATCTTTCTTATTTTTAGGGTAAGCATTTATTGATGTGATCTCCCTTGAAAGCACTATTTTAGTTGCAGCTAACAAATTTTATGTGCTATGGTTTCATTTTCTTTCAATTCAAGATATTTTCTAATTTTCTTGGATTTCTGCTTTGATCCATGTATAATTTAGAAATATGTTGTTTATTTTCCCCATTTGGGGATTTTTTTCTATATCATTGATTTTTAGCTTAATTTCATTTTGAATAGCAAATACTTTGTATGTTTTCAGTCATCTTAAATGTATTGAGCCTGGTTTTATGGTGCAGTATAGGCCCTACTTTGGTGAATGTTACAATATAATTGAAGGCCTAATATATCTATTTTGGGGTGGAGTTAGCCATAAATATCAATTAGGTCAAGTTGGTTAATAGAGTTGCTAAAGTCTTTTATAGTCTTACTGATTACCTCTCTACTTTTTCTGTCAGTTACTGAGAGCATAGTGTTGAAATCTCCAACTAAAATTGTTGACTGGTCTATTTCTTTGTTCAACTCCACCAGTTTTCATGTTCCCTCATTTATTTGGAAGTTATGCTTTTTGGATACAAACACACTTCTGATTTTTATATCCTCCTGATGAGTCAATCTCTTTATCATTATGCAACATCTCTCTTTATTCCTAGTAATATTCCTCTTTTAAAATCTACTTTATCTTACATCAGTTTTGTCACATCCTTTTACTTTTATCCTCATTTTGTCTTATATTTAATTTTGTTCTTTATTTCCCCCCAGTCTTATTATTAAGGTGAAACTGACATACAGCACTGTGTAAGTTCAAGGTGTACAGCATATTGATTTGACTTACATACACCATTAAATTATTACCACAATAAGTTTAGTGAACACCCATCATTCATACAGGTACAAAAGAAAAAAAACAGAAAAAAATGTTTTTTCTCTTGTGATGAGAACCCTTGTGATCTACTCTCTGAAAAACCTTCAAATATACCAGACAGCAGTGTAAATTTTGTTTCTTGTAGACAACATATAGTTGTTTTTAGCTTTTTAATTCTAACAATTTCTGATTTTTATTCAGTGTTATTTATATTTAATGTTAATTTTTAATTTAAATATCACTATGGTTTGATTTAAATCTACAAGTTTATTGTTTATATATGTCCCATATGGTCTTTGTTCCAGTGTTTCTCTTGTCTTCTCTTGTATTAATTTTTTTCTTATGATTTCATTTTATTTCTACTTTGTGCCTTATTAGCTACACCTCATTGTTTTCTTTTATTAAAGTTGTTTCTTCAGGGATTTTAATACACATCTTTAACTTGAGTCTACCTCCAAATAAGATTGTATCACTCCACAGTAATGTAAGAAATTTGCATAAAATTACTCCCATTTCCTCTCCCTCCTATCTTTTATGTTATCATTGACACACATTTTACTTCTAAATATGCTAAAATACCTGGTATACATTGTTATTATTTTTGCTTTAATTAGTAGGATTTGAAGATTTGCTTATAACTTTCTGAGGTTGCTCTACTTTTCATTTTCTGAAGTCATACCAGAGATCCTCTCAGTACTTCTTAATAGTCCCTGATCAATAAGTATCCAGACAACCACATTTTCTCTAACCTCTTGCACTTATTTCTAATTTTTAATATTTTTTGTATTAAGCCATCATTCAATAATTGAATCACTTGCTTAAATAATATCTACATAGATATTTAATATATGCATTTTGCTCTCCTGAAGATTATTCTAGAATTGCTTTTTTCTATATGTTTTTTAAATGTTTCCTAAGTTATAATACGGTTGATTTTATATGGTTATAATTATGATTTTATAATATGGTTAATTTTATCATACTTTGCATAAGGTTAATTATAAACTAAAGCCTACTCCAACAATTCTGCGTATTTTTTTTCTAATCTATCATGACACCGAGTTTAACCTATTCCTCTGAAGTTGTTGAAATATTTTAACAATTGCCATTCTTGAGCAGTTTTGTTTTTGTTGTTCTAAGAGCATAACCAGAATGTTCAAATAATTGAATTAGAACTAAAATACTTACGTGCTGCTATCAGGTAAGTATCATGGAAGAGATATTTTTAGGAATTTAATGCTTGAGTATAAATTTATATGATTTTAGCTCTATGAAAAGTGAACTAATTTCTCCAGAAGCACTGAGCACATTGATTTGAAAATTTGTACCTTATCCACCAGCACCTGCAGTAAAACACTTCATTGTATAAAAATCAAGAAGAACATTACCTGAAACTATGTTTAAATGAGGTGATTTTTCATTCAAACTGTAGCCTGGCTGTAAAAACCTAGGGGTCACATTTACAATAGCATTCTAGATCAGGATTTAGTTCAAATAAAGACCCTAGTTATATCTGGGCATCCTGTCAAACTGACCATGAATAATGTAAACCTCTTTTATTTTCAATATTTAATATTTTTAAGGTAGATTATTCTCAGGGCATTCTGAGCTAGTATGGCAGCAGGCATATCAACATTTCATGAAATATAATACAAAGACTAATTCTATTACATCCGAATCTAATTCTCCTAGGTATATGAAAATCACGTAGGGATGGCTTCATAGTTTCAGGCTCATAAAATTGCTATAGGAGGCCATAGATTGGCTCTATGAAGTTCACTTTGCCCCCAGGAGAAACCATGAAGAGAAACAGGATTCAAAAGACGCTGTGTGTGGTAGAGAGAATTAATGCAGCAGGAAAAAAAATCCCACTTTAAGCTCAAATTTAGCTTCACAGTAGCAAAGAGTACAATGCATGAATAAAAATTAGATATTCATAGTGGCTAAAAATATGACTGTTAGTCTTTCCAAAGATAACTGTCAGCCTAAGAAGCAATTAAAATGTAAAAGAAGAGTAGTATATACATCAAAATTTAAATATAGTATTTGGAAATCTTTAGGGGTCAAGAGGGAGGAGAATACTCATTATGTCTAGTCTTCTTGCTTGTATTTGACTAATTCCTCATTAGAATTGTTTTTTCTGCCTCTGGGGACCTAATAGTAGGTAGGAGGGATAGCATTTCTGGCCCTTTCATACTCTAATGAGTAGGAAGGAAGGACAAGGTAATAATTTTCCTCTAAAGTGATAATGAATTTTGTTACTGTTAAGAAATTTGTAGGTGTGGTTCAATTTATCTGCTATCATGGGACGTTCCTTTGACACTATTAAAACCTGTTAGGTTTCCTTTTATTTTATTTTAAGGTTTAGACGTATGTACTTATGCAGTCTTTGTTTCCACTAAATGCAATTTGAGGATATAGTTCCTGATCCTGTGTCCTAAGTTCCAGCAAAGGTGAATCATTTTCCCCGTGCTTCTCCCTCTTGATGCTTCTGCTTAAGCCATTCTCTTTTTGTATCTCTGCCTTTAAACTCTTCTCTCTGCTTGAAGTCCTTCATGGAGTCCTTCTTAATACTTCCAAGCATGAGGCAAAGGGGAAAATTCTCTCCATAATTCTCCTAGGCACACTTTTGTGACATTCTATTATAATTCTAATTTCATTCTAGTAGAAATTCTGTTTTTCTATCTACTACAGTGTTTAACACATAGCATGAACTCAATGAATATATTTTGCATGAATGCTAAATAAAGCAGTAAGATAACACAGAGAGAAAGAATAACCTTAAGACTCTATGGGCAGAAAGCACTTCTTACAGTTTCTCAGCTGCTTTTTGAACTAGTATTAAACTTTTTCTGCAGTGCCATGAAACCTAGGCAAAATGTAAGTGCTTATGGCTTAGTTCTGAAAGGTAATTGTCTTAGGCTTTCGGACTGCGATAACAAAATACCACAGACTGGATAGCTTATAAACAATAAAATGTTATTTCTCACAGTTCTGGAGTCTGAAAGTCTGAGATCAATGGATCAGCATGTTTATGTTCTGGTGAGAACCTGCAGTTATCACTTCTCAAAGGCTCCACCTCTTCATACTGCCATCTTTGGGGGTTAGGATTTCAACATATGAATGTATGGGGGACACAAACTTTTGGACCACAGCAGAAAGGAACTTTAAATATAAAAGCAATGACAGAATTCTAAAGAAAAAAATATATACTTGCATTTATGAAAAAATTCAAAAATTATTTAGATTGAAATGTCATAAAATAAAAAAAAAACCGATTGGGAAATATTAGCAATAAATATGATAATAAGATAATATCCTTAACATAAAAAGCATTCTCAGAGTTGACTTAGGAGATTCAGTTTTACACCTGAGCCATGGACACACTGAGGCTGTGGACAGGGGATAGACCTTCATTGGGCACGTTTTTGGGGTTCAAAGGGACATCTGCTTTCCCAGAAGTGCAAGGATTCAAAACTAAAACCAGAGGTTTTTAGGAAGTAGGAATGAATTCTGAAAATAAAATCAATAATTTCCCACCACAGTGAGATTGTGATTGATTTCTATTATCTTTCCTATTCTTTATCCAGGTTTCCAGTTTTTCTATAATAACCATGAATTATTAGTTTTATGATCAGAAAAATAATTCTGTGGGTATATATTATTTTTTAGAAATAAAGTCCACTTTGTTGCCTGTGAGCTGTCTCCAAGGGCTTCTGCAGGAAGGGGAGGGTTTGTCCCTTTAGTGTAATAGAGCCCAAAACAAGGTGCCTCACAAAACACCCAGCTGAGGGCTGTTCAGTTGAGCTGAGGGTCTCACCATTTCCAGTACCTGCTCAGAAGGGTCGCCAATATTCCTGCTGTTCTCACTAAGCAGCATTCAGAAAATCTGCATTTCTTAGAGAGATACATTTTAGGATAGAAAATGCAGAGAGCTGCCCTCAAAGCAAACAGCTGACAGGAAGGAATTTCAGAACTTTGGGCAGATGAGAGGGCCTTTTATTAGAGAAGATCAGGGGTGGGGTCCTAGGTGGGGAAAGACAGTAAATACCGAGGAATGTCGGAGTCTCAGTGCCAAAAAATAAAAATAAAAAGGGAAATGTAGAGGAATCATGGGCTAAAATATTGGAATTTATTGTTACTTTTGCTTGAAAGAAAGGACTTCAATGAAATAACATAAAAATAGATGTGGAAAATCCTTCCTCATATTGTTGGGAAAAAGCCTTATCTTGCAAAGGACATGTGAAATTTTCTGTATCATTAGCCAGCTGTGTGCACGTGTGCATGTGTGGGTGTGCACAAGCCACTTAAACTTTGGGGCATTAATTCCTTCATTCGTGCAAATCGTGTTAGATCATCTTGAGGCGGGTCCTCTCCAGCTCTCAAATTTCTGAAATTCTAAATCATATGTATCAGGTTTCTGTTCTCTTAGTTTCTCCTGTGATGAGTAGTGAGTAGACACGGAAGACATCATTTTCTAGGGTGGTACCATCTATGTTAAAGGCATCTTTCCTTGAACTTGTCACTCAGTCAATACCAAAAATAATTCAGAGAGCTTTTAACTTTCAGTTTTCAAGTCTTTGGGCCCATAAACCTCTGAGTAAAGTAAGCAATTTTTAGAGATAAGGCAAATGTTACCTTTGCAAGACAAAATTCAGGCAACTTTTCAAATATTGCCTTTCCAGGTCTGCACTCTGACCTTATTTCAAGCTAACCAGATGGTGCTGTCACCATTTTCGTTAGAATACCTATTACTGTAGCCCAAGACCTCGGGTAGCTCATGGCTCTGGGATAGGATTTTATGAGCATTTTTGCCCATACTTACTATTTGGGTAGCAGTAATGTAGTTTTTTTTTAAATTTTTCATTTAGATATAGATATACCTACTCAAGTGTTATTCAACAGCATACTTAAAAAATATATATATATTTTTAATCAGCCCTGATACACTGGGAATCATAATTAAGCACCATTATCTTAAAGAAGTTTTATAATTTTTTCAGGCTATTTAAAGAAAAGTGGTAACAAGTTTATAAACATGGTTCTAACTCTAGAATGATCTTGAAAAATAAATTTATTCTCTTTAATCATTGATGTATGGAAAAGGTATACCTTTGATCAACTTTTCCATTTTCTTTATTTAAGGAAGCTTTTCTTATACCTCAGTTTTTTTTATAATTACCTTCACAATGTTTGACATGGTCTCACCCTATTATTATTTTTATATTTTTAGAAGATTCTTTTTTCAATTTATTTTAATAATAAACTTTATAATTTCATGAATAAAAAACTGCCTTCTTGTGATATATATATATATAAAGTAAGCATAAAAATACATGTGTAACCAAAATATGTTATACATGTATAACCAAATACATACATGTATAACAAAGCATACTAATTATTGACTTTTAAAAATTTAAAAATAAGTAAAACAAAACAATAATGCATGTAATTAATTTACAAAATTTCTGAGCTGCAAATTAGTTCTTCAATGAAAGAAGTGAAGAAAAATAGGTTTGTTGGTCACTAGTAGTTACATAGTACATTGTCACTTTGAGATGAAAATGAGGTTTAAAGTTAATTATGCACAGCTATTTTTACATTTTTAATATCAACCAGCATTATCTATGTAGTAGAAAAACATAAAACATATTTAGTCATTCCTCCAAAACTAAAAGTTAATTCTTAATCATAAGATATAAGTTGTTTTTATTCAACAAACTTTTATTTCTGGAAGCCATCTGAAAGGCTGTTCTGGATCTGGTCCTCAGACATGTGGTTATTTAATAACTCCCAGTTTTGTAAGTATCATTTCAGAATGTTTAGGATATTTGCAACAATTTTTTCAGGTAAGAAGTAGGTAATTCAATTATATTTGTTAATTGGAAGACTGATGAATGAATTGAGAGGATTTACAACTAGAGTTCTGTCTCTTTTTTTTTTTTTTTTTTGAGCCAGGTACAGCACTCACAATCCTGTAGGATAGTACTCTTGTTCATACCACGTTATTGAATCTCAGAGAGATGACATGATACACGTGGGTTCCCATAGCTGTGCGTCTCAGCCAATACCAGAATAGAATCCTAGTAGACTGCCAAGGCTATCTTATAATAGCTCAGCTCGGCTAGCTCTGAAGAAGCTGTAATGGACTCTGAGACTTCACCCCTGCCCTCATCTTCTTAAAGCACATGGTCTTGGGTTCCAGCAGTGCCTGGAAGTAGATGACCTTGACCTCTCTCTGGTCATCTAATCTTGATTGGCTGAGCCCTGCTCTGAAAACTCCAAGACAGGATTTGCTGACTCCAAGACAGAAAACTGGCACGAGTTTATGAATATGTGTGTTAAGTTAACGTATACTTATATGAAAAATTGTTTGTTTTCCTATAAGGGTATAATCTCTAAAGGTTTGTTATCCTGATTCCCAGTAACTGGAAAGATACTTTACACATTCATCCTTAAAACTGCATGTTTAGAAGAAATTTCTTCCCCAAGTATCATCTGTATTAGTGCTTGGTTACTGATTTATTGCGTGTAATAGTATTTAAGGTACAGTTGGGGTCACTAATACTGGAATAAATGCCACCAATTCCCTGATTTGAAAAATCACAGGCTTTTAAAAATTAAAACCTTAAAAAAATCTGCTAAAGAAATCATGTAAATGAGTAAGCCCATCCTATGCTTTTTTCAAAATACAGTAACTTTTATAGAGAAGTCAGGGAAGACTTTCCTGAAAATTCGTAGACTATAAATGTATACATATATGTCTTAAAAAATGTCAAATAGTTAAAAATTACAATATACTAAAAACTTTACTTGGCAAGTCAAACATGAGATGTTCCACATACATGATTGTCTATAACAGAAATCACAATAAGCATCAAAATATTTTAGCCTAAAATATTAACTTTACTTTCTCTCTGAAACATGAAATGTCTATGGATTCTTCAACAGAAGTCTGGACTAAAGTTCATTTTTCTCTTTTTGCCTCAAATTTATAATTACTGTTATGTGCATGATTTTTTTCACTTTCTATAAAATATTGATAAACTTAGGGATACTAAATTGTATAATTCTTTTTTTGCCCCTATTAAATAGCCCCAGAATGTCACATTGTTTGAGTTAAAATGCCTATTTTTATGATTATGTAATATTTTTAGAGTATAGCGAGTAATACGAATATATTTGCAGCCAACACAGAGTTTAAGAAGAAGAGTCATTACTGATATAGTTGGCACCCCCTGTTCTCCCTCATCCCATGAGCTTTCTTACCAGATATAACCATTACCAGGATGTTGTGTTGGTCACTCTTTTGCATGCTCTTATATTTTTAGGGTATGTGTGTGGACCCATAAACACTATATAGTGAAGTGCTGCATCTCTTTTTACTTTAATAAGTATGTGACATCACCCTGTTTATCATTCAGCAACTTACTGGTTTTTGCCCTGAATTACATTTTTGGGGCTCGTCCATGTTTCTTCACCTAGCTGTCCATCGAGGGTTAGTAAAATATAGCCTGCATGCCAAATCTGTACCGCTGCCTGTTTTTGCAAATAAAGTTGTATTAGAATAATAGCCCTGGAATCTAGCCTGGCTTATCCATTGTCTATGCTGCTTTTGTGCTATAACAGCAGTGTTGAGTGGTTGTGACAGAAACTCTACGAACTACAAAGACTAAAATCTTTCTTATCTATCGGGTCTTTCATAGTAAGAGTTTGCTGACTGCCACTCTAGATCATTCCACTTGTTTGCTGTATAATAGTGTAGTGTATGAATATAATGTAATTATGAACTTTATTTAGTTTTCCTCCTCTTGCTAGGCAATTATACTTTTTTCTGATGTACATGTTTCCAGCGTCTTTGCTTTTCTCTGTAGCTCCTGCCTTTCTTTCACAGGTTGTCTAGTTTGATGATTCTAATTTTGTATGGGATGGGAAATTATACAACTAGGCTTATCTACACTGAGTGTAAAAGATGGGTAAAAAAATGTTGAATGAGAATTTTGGAAATTCTCCTCCATACTCCATGTGTTACTTTAGGGCATGTTTTGCAGCATGGTGTTCTTGTTTTCATCTTTATTTCTAACACTCAGCTGTAGCCCTGATTGGTAAGGTTTCTTCTGGGGCAGTGAGGTGCTCCTGTATTTATATGCAACCAAACCTGGCAGAGGCTATGGAAAGTGTGCAACTGAAGATGTGTAGGCTGATCCTCAGCACATAACCCATTGCTCTTGGCACAGTCTGAACTCCGCTATAGAAAAAAAAGACAACGGTGTGCCCTTCAAGAGAAACCAAGGAAATACTAAGACAGATGCCCAACCAAAACACGTCTCGAAATGCATGACAGATTGCTTTTGGGACTGAAAAGAGAGAAGTTAATGCTGAAAAAAATCCTTCACCTCTTCTTGAAGGGGTCAAGGGAATGAAATACACCTGCCTGCTGGTAAACATGCATAGCAAGACGCTTCCATCTATCATTGCACGGTCTGAGAGGCAGCAACGCTGTTCTGACTTCAGAATCTTGAATTTCCTAAATGAGTTCTCTACTAGAATATCACAAGCTGTTCTATTAAATCAGTTTCAGGAGTCGTAAGCAGGATTTGTATTAAAATGATTGTACATCTATCATTACACTGTAGGGAAAAAAAGGGATACTGGATAAAGGAGAATGCATGGGGCATCCCCACACCTGAATTTATTCTATTTTTCAACTTTCTCCTAATACAAGTGATTCTTAATGTAGGCTGAAGCCGTCCATTTAAGCATGACTTATTCATGCTCAAAAAAATGACTCATATAGACAACCAATGAAATGCTGAACTCCCTACTCCTATAGCTTGACATCCTTGCATTACAGATTACTGATGGTTTAAAGCAGCAGGATTGACTCTGTGGAGGATCAGCCAGAAAGCCAAGACAGATCAGTGACAGCCATGATGATTTTTTTATCTTTATTTTTAAATTAATTAATTTATTTTTTAACATCTTTATTGGAGTATAATTGCTTTACAATGTTGTGTTAGTTTCTGCTTTATAACAAAGTGAATCAGTTATACATATGTTCCCATATCTCTTCCCTCTTGCGTCTGCCTCCCTCCCACCCTCCCTATCCCAGCCCTCTGGATGGTCACAAAGCACCGAGCTGATCTCGAGCTGATCTCCCTGTGCTATGCGGCTGCTTCCCACTAGTTATCTATTTGACGTTTGGTAGTGTATATATGTCCATGCCACTCTCTCACTTTGGCACAGCTTACCCTTCCCCCTCCCCATATCCTCAAGTCCATTTTCTAGTAGGTCTGTGTCTTTATTCCCATCTTGCCCCTAGGTTCTTCATGACCTTTTTTTTTTCCTTAGATTCCATATGTATGTGTTAGCATACGGTATTCATTTTTCTCTTTCTGACTTACTTCAATCTGTATGACAGACTCTAGGTCCATCCACCTCACTACAAATATCTCAATTTCGTTTCTTTTTATGGCTGAGTAATATTCCATTGTATATATGTGCCACATCTTCTTTATCCATTCATCTGTTGATGGACACTTAGGTTGCTTCCATGTCCTGGCTACTGTAAATAGAGCTGCAATGAATATTTTGGTACCTGACTCTTTTTGAATTATGGTTTTCTCAGAGTATACGCCCAGTAATCGGATTGCTGGGTTGTATGGTAGTTCTATTTTTAGTTTTTTAAGGAACCTTCATACTGTTCTCCATAGTGGCTGTATCAATTTACATTCCTGCCAACAGTGCAAGAGGGTTCCCTTTTCTCTACACCCTCTCCAGCATTTATTGTTTGTAGATTTTTTGATGATAGCCCTTCTGACCGGTGTGAGATGGTATCTCATTGTAGTTTTGATTTGCATTTCTCTAGTGATTAATGATGTTGAGCATTCTTTCATGTGTTTGTTGGCAATCTGTATGTCTTCTTTGGAGAAATGTCTATTTAGGTCTTCTGCCCATTTTTGGATTGGGTTGTTTGTTTTTTTGATATTGAGCTGCTTGAGCTGCTTGTAAATTTTGGAGATTAATCCTTTGTCAGTTGCTTCATTTGCAAATATTTTCTCCCATTCTAAGGGTTGTCTTTTGGTCTTGTTTATGGTTTCCTTTGCTGTGCAAAAGCTTTGAAGTTTCATTAGGTCCCATTTGTTTATCTTTGTTTTTATTTCCATTTCTCTAGGAGGTGGGTCAAAAAGGATCTTGCTGTGATTTATGTCATAGAGTGTTCTGCCTAAGTTTTCCTCTAAGGGTTTTATAGTGTCTGGCCTTACATTTAGGTCTTTAATCCATTTTGAGTTTATTTTTCTGTGTGGTGTTAGGGAGTGTTCTAATTTCATACTTTTACATGTAGCTGTCCATTTTTCCCAGCACCACTCATTGAAGAGGCTGTGTTCTCCACTGTATATTCTTGCCTCCTTTATCAAAGATAAGGTGACCATATGTACGTGGGTTTATCTCTGGGCTTTCTATCGAGTTCCATTGATCTATATTTCTGTTTTTGTGCCATTACCATACTGTCTTGATTACTGTAGCTTTGTAGTATAGTCTGAAGCCACAGAGCCTGATTCCTCAAGCTCCATTTTTCTTTCTCAAGATGGCTTTGGCTATTCAGGTCTTTTGCATTTCCATACAAATTGTGAAATTTTTTGTTCTAGTTCTATGAAAAATGCCAGTGGTAGTTTGATAAGGATTGCATTGAATCTGTAGATTGCTTTGGGTAGTAGAGTCATTTTCACAATGTTGATTCTTCCAATCCAAGAACATGGTATATCTCTCCATCTGTTTGTATCATCTTTAATTTCTTTCATCAGTGTCTTATAATTTTCTACATACAGGTCTTTTGTCTTCTTAGGTAGGTTTATTCCTAGATATTTTATTCTTTTTGTTTCAGTGGTAAATGGGAATGTTTTCTTAATTTCACTTTCAGATTTTTCATCATTAGTGTATAGCAATGCTAGAGATTTCTGTGCATTAATTTTGTATGCTGCTACATTACCAAATTCATTGATTAGCTCTAGTAGTTTTATGGTAGCACCTTTAGGATTCTCTATGTATAGTATCATGTCATCTGCAAACAGTGACAGCTTTACTTCTTCTTTTCCGATCTGGATTTCTTTTATTTCCTTTTCTTCTCTGATTGCTGTGGCTAAAATTTCCAAAACTATGTTGAATAATAGTGGTGAGAGTGGGAAACCTTGTCTTGTTCCTGATCTTACTGGAAATGCTTTCAGTTTTTCACCATTGAGGATGATGTTGGCTGTGGGTTTGTCATATATGGCCTTTATTCTGTTGAGGAAAGTTCCCTCTATGCCTACTTTCTGCAGGGTTTTTATCATAAATGGGTATTGAATTTTGTCAAAAGCTTTCTCTGCATCTATTGAGATGATCATATGGTTTTTCTCCGTCAATTTGTTAATATGGTGTATCACATTAATTGATTTGCTTATATTGAAGAATCCTTGCATTCCTGGGATAAACCCCACTTGATCATGGTGTATGATCCTTTTAATGTGCTGTTGGATTGTGTTTGCTAGTATTTTGTTGAGGATTTTTGCATCTATGTTCATCAGTGATATTGGCCTGTAGTTTTCTTTCTTTGTGACATCTTTGTCTGGTTTTGGTATCAGGGTGATGGTGGCCTTGTAGAATGAGTTTGGGAGTTTCCTCCCTCTGCTATATTTTGGAGGAGTTTGAGAAGGATAGGTGTTGGCTCTTCTCTAAATGTTTGATAGACTTTGCCTGTGAAGCCTTCTGGTCCTGGGCTTTTGTTTGTTGGAAGATTTTTAATCACAGTTTCAACTTCAGTGCATGTGATTGGTCTGTTCATATTTTCTATTTCTTCCTGGTTCAGTCTTGGAAGGTTATACCTTTCTATGAATTTGTCCATTTCTTCCAGGTTGTCCATTTCTTCCAGGTTGTCCATTTTATTGGCATAGAGTTGCTTGTAGTAGTCTCTTAGGATGCTTTGTATTTCTGTGGTGTCTGTTGTAACTTCTCCTTTTTCATTTCTATTTTGTTGATTTTAGTCTTCTCTCTCTTTTTCTTGATGAGTCTGGCTAATGGTTTATCAATTTTGTTTATCTTCTCAAAGAACCATCTTTTAGTTTTATTGATCTTTGCTATCGTTTCCTTCATTTTTTTTCATTTATTTCTGATCTGATCTTTATGATTTCTTTCCTTCTGGTAACGTTGAGGTTTTTTGTTCTTTCTCTAATTGCTTTAGGTGTAAGGTCAGGTTGTTTATTTAAGATGTTGCTTGTTTCTTGAGGTAGGATTGTATACCTATAAACTTCCCTCTTAGAACTGCTTCTGCTGCATCCCATAGGTTTTTGGTTGTCGTGTTTTCACTGTCATTTGTTGCTAGGTATTTTTTGATTTCCTCTTTGATTTCTTCAGTGATCTCTTGGTTATTAAGTAGTGTATTCTTTAGCCTCCATGTGCTTGTATATTTTACAGATTTTTTCCTGTAATTGATATCTAGTCTCACAGTGTTGTGGTCAGAAAAGATACTTGATACAATTTCAATTTTCTTAAATTTATCAATCCTTGATTTGTGACCCAAGATATGATCTATCCTGGAGAATTTTCCATGAGCACTTGAGAAGAATATGTATTCTGTTGTTTTTGGATGGAATGTCGTATAAATATCAATTAAGTCCATCTTGTTTAATGTATCATTTAAAGCTTGTGTTCCTTATTTATTTTCATTTTGGATAATCTGTCCATTGGTGAAAATGGGATGTTGAAGTCCCCTACTATGATTGTGTTACTGTTGATTTCCCTTTCTATGGCTGTTAGCATTTGCCTTATGTATTGAGGTGCTCCTATGTTGGGTGCATAAATATTTACAGTTGTTATATCTTCTCGGATTGATCTCTTGACCATTATGTAGTGTCCTTCTTTGCCTCTTGTAATAGTCTTTATTTTAAAGTCTAGTTTGTCTGATATGAAAATTGCTACTCCCCCATTCTTTTGATTTCCATTTGCATGGAATATCTTTTTCCATCCCCTCACTTTCAGTCTGTATGTGATCCTAGGTCTGAAGTGGATCTCTTGTAGACAGCATATATACGGGTCTTGTTTTGTATCCATTCAGCCAGTCTATGTCTTTTGGTGGGAGCATTCAATCCATTTACATTTAAGGTAATTATCCATATTTATGTTCCTCTTCCCATTTTCTTAATTGTTTTGGTTTGTTTTTGTACATCTTTTCCTTCTGTTGTGTTTCCTGCCTAGAGAAGTTCCTTTACCATTTGTTCTAAAGCTGGTTTGGTGGTGCTGAATTCTCTTACCTTTTGCTTGTCTGTAAACATTTTAATTCCTCCATCGAATCTGAATGAGATCCTTGCTGGGTAGAGTAATCTTGGTTGTAGGTTTTTCTCCTTCATCACTTTAAATATGTCCTGCCACCCCTTCTGGCTTGCAGAGTTTCTGCTGAAAGATCAGCTGTTAACCTTATGGGGATTCCCTTGTGTGTTATTTGTTGTTTTTCCCTTGCTGCTTTTAATATGTTTTCTTTGTATTTAATTTTTGATAGTTTGATTAATATGTGTCTTGGCATGTTTCTCCTTGGATTTATCCTGTATGGGACTCTCTGTAATTCCTGGACTTGATTAACTATTTCCTTTCCCATATTAGGGAAGTTTTCAACTATAATCTCTTCAAATATTTTCTCAGTCCCTTTCTTTTTCTCTTCTTCTTCTGGGACCCCTATAATTCAAATGTTGGTGTGTTTAATGTTGTCCCAGAGGTCTCTGAGACTGTCCTCAGTTCTTTTCATTCTTTTTTCTTTATTCTGCTCTGCAGTAGTTATTTCCACTATTTTATCTTCCAGGTCACTTCTCCATTCTTCTGCCTCAGTTATTCTGCTATTGATCCCTTCTAGAGAATCTTTAATTTCATTTATTGTGTTGTTCATCATTGTTTGTTTGCTCTTTAATTCTTCTGCATCATTGTTAAACGTTTCTTTTATTTTCTCTATTCTATTTCCCAGATTTTGGGTTATCTTTACTATCATTATTCTGAATTCTTTTTCAGGTAGACTGCCTATTTCTTCTTCATTTGTTACGTCTGGTGGGTTTTTACTTTGCTCCTTCATCTGCTGTGTGTTTTTCTGTCTTCTCATTTTGCTTAACTTACTGTGTTTGGGGTTCCCTTTTCATAGGCTGCATGTTCGTAGTTCCCGTTGCTTTTGGTGTCTGTTCCCAGTGGCTAAAGTTGGTTCAGTGGGTTGTGTAGGCTTCCTGGTGGAGGGGACTAGTGCCTGTGTCTGGTGGATGAGGCTGGATCTTGTCTTTCTGGTGGGCAGGTCCACGTCTGGTGGTGTGTTTTGGGGTGTCTGTGGCCTTATTATGATTTTAGGCAGCCTCTCTGCTAATGGGTGGGATTGTGTTCCTGTCTTGCTAGTTGTTTGGCATAGGGTGTCCAGCACTGTAGCTTGCTGGTCGTTGAGTGAAGCTGGGTGCTGGTGTTGAGATTGAGATCTCTGGGAGATTTTCACCGTTTGATATTATGTGGAGCTGGGAGGTCTTTTGTGGACCAGTGTCCTGAAGTTGGCTCTGCCACCTCAGAGGCACAGCCCTGACACCTGGCTGGAGCACCAAGAGCCTTTCATGCACATGGCTCAGAATAAAAGGGAGAAAAATTAAAGGAAGAAAGGAAGAAAGAAAGAGAGAAAGAAAGAGAGAAAGAAAGAAAGAAGATAAAATAAAGTAAAATAAAAAAAATTATTAAAATAAAAAATAATTATTAAGAAAAAAATTTTCAAAAGTGAAAAAAAAAATGGACAGAACCCTAGGACAAATTGTAAAAGCAAAGCTATACAGACAAAATCACACAGAGGCATACACATACACACTCACAAAAAGAGAAAAAGGAAAAAAAAAAAATATATCTTTGCTCCCAAAGTCCACCTCCTCAATTTGGGATGATTCGTTGTCTATTCAGGTATTCCACAGATGCAGGTACATCAGGTTGATTGTGGAGATTTAATCCACTACTCCTGAGGCTGCTGGGAGAGATTTCCCTTTCTCTTCTGTGTTCGCACAGCTCCTGGGGTTCAGCTTTGGATTTGGCCCCGCCTCTGCGTGTAGGTCACCTGAGGGCATCTGTTCTTCGCCCAGACAGGACGGGGTTAAAGGAGCCGCTGATTCGTGGGCTCTGGCTCACTCTGGCGGAGGGGGGGTGGAGGGCGGGGCACGGAGGGCGGGGCGGGCCTGCGGCGGCAGAGGCCAACGTGACGTTGCACCAGCCTGAGGCGCACCGTGCGTTCTCCGGAAGTTGTCGCTGGATCCCGGGACCCTGGCAGTGGCGGGCTGCACAGGCTCCCGGGAGGGGGGTGTGGAGAGTGACCTGTGCTCGCACACAGGCTTCTTGGTGGCGGCAGCAGCAGCCTTAGCGTCTCAGGCCCGTCTCTGGGGCCCGTGTTTTTAGCTGCGGCTCGCGCCCGTCTCTGGAGCTCCTTTAAGCGGCGCTCTTAATCCCCTCTCCTCGAGCACCAGGAAACAAAGACGGAAGAAAAAGTCTCTTGCCTCTCCGGCAGGTCCAGACTTTTCCCCGGACTCCCTCCCGGCCAGCCGTGGAGCACTAACCCCCTGCAGGCTGTGATCACGCCGCCAACCCCAGTCCTCTCCTTGCTTTCCTACCGAAGCTGGAGCCTCAGCTCCCAGCCTCCGCCCACCCCGGCAGGTGAGCAGACAAGCCTCTCGGGCTGGTGAGTGCCGGTCGGCCCTGATCCTCTGTGCGGGAATCTCTCCACTTTGCCCTCCGCACCCGTGTGGCTGTGCTCTCCTCCGCGGCTCCAAAGCTTCCCCCCTCTGCCACCCGCAGTCTGCACCCATGAAGGGGCTTCTAGTGTGTGCAAATCTTTCCTCCTTCCCGGTTCCCTCCCACTGGTACAGGTCCCATCCCTATTCCTTTGTCTCTGTTTATTCCTTTTTCTTTTGCCCTACCCAGGTACGTGGGGAGTTTCTTGCCTTTTGGGAGGTCTGAGGTCTTCTGCCAGTGTTCAGTAGGTGTTCTATAGGAGTTGTTCCACATGTAGATGTATTTCTGATTTATCTGTGGGGAGGAAGGTGATCTCCGTGTCTTACTCGTCCACCATCTTGAAGCTCCTCCCACGTTGATTTTTGAATGCAGTTATAACCATAAAACTGACTGGTATTATGCGAGTTCATCTATCCCTCACAGTGACTTCTACTGAAGATATGTTAAGTTTTCAAGTCACAAGAGTGTGTGTGGTTTTCTCCCCAAGGAGGTGGCAAAAGTTTTGCTGGTATCAGTAAACTGCAGTCTATTTTAAATATTTCCACCAGGTACAAAGGATTAGTAAGTAATCAAGCTTAAATGAGGATGTTAGAAAAAGACGGAGCTGATTTTTCCAAACCTGTGTTCCTAAGGCATCATTTCTGGGATTCAAAAATGTTTTTTCCATTTTTAGTCAAATTGAGAACAAATTGAGAACCTCATCCACTCACCGAATCTTAAGGTGTGGATGAAATGGTGTTCTCTTTGTAAGAAATATTAATGTTTTTTGGATAAGAATTTCAATTATAGTCATCAATCTATAGGCAACATTCACCTCCTGAAAAGAAATTTTAAAAAGCTTTCTGCTTTGCTTCCTTTGGCACTTCCACATGGAAGTTTATATATCAGCCAATCATATTGTAGAATTGTGGAGGAAATCTCATCAATTCTTCCTCCTCCCTTCCTTCCTCCCTCCCTCCCTTCCCCCCCTTTCTTCCATCCTTCCTTCCTTCTTCCTTCCTTCCGTCCTTTCTTTTACATTTAATCCAATATCCGTTGGAATACCAATGAATAGGCACTAGACCCTAGAAGGACTGATAGTCATATACAGTGTGCAATTATGTACATCCAGCATCTGTTATGACTGGCTTATTCACATGTTTTATCAGTGGCCAAATATTCTATGAGCACGGATACTAGACATATTAGTCAACGACGTACTCAACATATGTAATTTCTGCCCTCACAGAGTTTCTGCCTTGTAATTTTCCCAGGGACTTCCCATTTAAATAAGTGGTCCAGGGACTATTTTAGGGACAGTAAACAGTTCCCAAGTATTAACTTGAAAAGTCAGTTGAGAAGCTAAACAACATAAGCTTTTCATCTTGTGTGTCTAGAATCTATTAAGATATCTTTTATGTCTTCAGAAGTGTGTGCTAAATTGTTATTCTCAGTATCACAAATTCTGCTAGATACAAAGGATATAAGAAATATCCGGTCCACACCAGAACATAAAAAGGTAAATGAAAATATGACAACCTGCTAGTAAGGATATTTCCTACCTAAAGGGATATAGGATTGGGGAAGTTTAGTTGTAATTAAAAATAAATACAATTATAGCAGTTATTGTTCTAAGCCCCAATTTATTTATCTGAAAGATGGGGTTAATAGTATTAGCACTTTCCATAGTTTTGGGTATTAAATAAGATGATCCATGCAAAATGTTTATCATGGTGCCTGTCCAATTACTAGTACTCAATGAAAGTTATGTATTACTAGTCTACTTCTACCAATACCACTGCTATTACTACCCATCAAAGTAATTAAAGAGTAGCTTCAAACAACATAATACAGAGTTGAGGACTCCAAGAACAATTCAGATGTCCACCTTCCACGTTTTTGTGCTGGATGTTTGATCTCCATCATAAGTCAAGCAGGCAGTTCTTATTTCTACAAGGTATTGAGTTATGCCAGAAAGCCTATAATTTTTATAATCATGACTGATGGTTTAATGAGCTTAATGGAAAGAATTTTGTTCCATAGCACACAAACGTCCACTAATAAAATCCATGTAAATATTTTTATTCCTCAAATCCCCTACTTTTTACTCTATCACTAGTGATTCTTTCTCTTCTAACTCTGTACAATGTCCACATCTGGGTTTCCCTTTCCACTCCTATGCAGAATAATCTCTCTCTGGACCCAAACTTGAATATCACATATCTAAATTTTCTCTTCACCAAGAGACCTTACAACCAACAGGATGTCTTTGGCTTAGAAGGAAGTTCTTTTGCTGTTGACTGTGGTTTAGTAAAGTATTACATCCAAAGAGAAATGATGATATTTTCTCCATGATAAATTCTAAGCCAAGAGGATATACAATTTTCTCCACATCATTTTACCAAGTAGGAGAAATTTGAAAAGGAGTTAATCAGTGGTGGTGAATGCCTTATAGGAGTTTTTGAACTGAGAAAATGTCATTGAATTTGGTGATTAGATAGCTGATCTTTGATGGAATAGTTTCAGCATCGTCTCGGAGGCTGAAAAATCAGATTGTGATATTTCTTCATCAAAAAAAAAAATGTGTCTTTTCTGCTTCCAAATCTTTGTGATAATGTTGTAGTTTTAGAGCCAAAAAAAGAAAATGCTTAAGGGATGAACAGAAGGTAATTAAATGGATACAGGAGCCAAAATTATTTTTTCAACAAGTTTGCTAGCAAAAAAACGTGGTGGACCAAAGATTGCATAGTATCAAGGAGGAACTTTTTAAAGGAAAAATGGAAATGATGAGACTGAAGATGAGAAAGTAATGAAGTGGAAGGCAAAGGTGAAAAAAAAAAACCTTTGGAAAGTATTTTTTATACTGAGATAGGAGGGGAAAACATAAGAAAAGATACATATGTTGAGAAGCTTTGGAGGTGGCACAATCAGTGGAGTTATGGAGAAGTATTGGGGTGGCCAGCAAACTGAGAGGAACTGGCATCAAGTCTTGTACATTCTCCAGACTTTCGGGTGAGTAAGGGGAGCTTTTAAAAAATCTGGTATGAAGAATAAAAGCTAGTAGGAGGAAAATGATAGTGGATTTTCCTGGTGCCCCATCCAGGTCCTCTTCACCGGTTGTGTACCCAGCCCCGGCTGCTGTGAATATTGGCTGCTGAATACTCACAGCTGTACCCTTGCCTAGAGTATGACCACCCCCTTCACTGCAGACCGCAACAGGCATTGACAGAGACATACAAAGAGACCCACTGCCTTGACTCAAGATAGCACCAACTGCGTGGGTGCAATTCATGATCCAGGGCTTTGCCGAGTAGCCTCCAGGTGAAACCCATCCTTCCTTAGATTTTCTAACCTGCCCTATCTTGCCTCCCCACAACTTTACTCCTGAGGGTATTACATTTAAGAAATAACTGGAACGAGAGTCTCCGTCTCAGGCTCAGCTTTAAGGGGACAGCAAAGGTATGAAGGTAGGCAGGGCTAATTTATGGTAGAGGCTAATTTGGCAGGGTACTGTGGTGGTTGTTGGATTTTTGTTTGTTTTATCTTACTTTTCTAGCTGCCCTCAGCAGTCAGAAATGGGAGCAGTGAAAGCAGCTGGTAGGTTGACAGAGTGCAATGAAAAGTAATTGATTGTTCTTGAGAGGATAACTTTGACATACCTGACCATGAAATCAAAGCTGGGAGGGAAGATGTGAAATCCAAAGGTAGAGCTGTAAGGTAAGAGGGCTAAAATGAGAGAGCAGAAACTCTTTCTCCATGTTTATATTTGCTCTTTGCCTCTACCCACATATTCTCTGCAGTCCTTCAAGATTCTTTGGCCCTGAACCTCCAATAATCCTGTATACCCCAGAGAAGCAAGGTCATGCCTTTGGGAAATGACAGTCTCATCTGTCTTCAGCAAATTTATAGACCACCCTTTACCCCAGGAAAGATGAAGTGATGTGTATGCAGCCTGATGTAGTAAATATATTTGAAAACATCTGACAGTTAACTGGGCCAGTTAACGGAGCACAAGAAAATATCATCATCGATTCTTGTTCTTAGTCTTCTATCTTTTATATTAAATGTTTGATGATTAAACGAATATGATCCTTCCATTGGGTTGAGTTTCTCAGATATTCTAATGAATTCAATCCAAAGCAAGTATAGCCTATTCAAAAATATATCCTCACCCCTCTCTCACCTCTCAAGTCAGGGCTCTTCTGGGAGGAAAAAAAATGATCTGGCTTGACTGGGTATTAATAGTATGTGCAGGTTTTTTTTTTGGACAAAATGAGGTCAGTATTCTCATATCTCAATATCTATTCAAGGATCATTTCCCTCTGATTGTTAAGAGCACTTATGCATGAGATTATACACTGCAACGTGGGAGTTTTGAAAGCATATTAGAACAGGAATCTGGATGCCAAGGTTTTAATCTCAGTTTTATCATTGATTAGCTACAAACTTAAGCAATTCCTGTACTGTCCAAAGTCTTAGTTTAGTCATTGACCAATTAAGAAATGTTGGTCCCTTTCAGAACTTAAAATTAATTTATTGAATTTCTATGAAATGCTTATTCTGGGTGAGCACTTGAGGAGTTGTGCAAGCACCGCACTTGGGATTTTTGCTCTCGAAAAGCACGCTGTTCAGAAAGATGCTGTGTAAGTAGGAGGTGGGTCAAACTAAGGACCTGAATTTTTGGAAGGGACCTGTGAAAGTACTTTGAGGGGAGTACAAGGTGTTTTAGGCATATGAGGTGACAGGGAAATGAGCATAGAGATAGCGTCGGCAGGAAAACTATCAACTGCCTCTCCTGAAGTCCTGAAACGTACTCCTAAAAAACTGCAAATACATCTCATAATGTAATACAAACCGGACTCAGATTAATGACTGAGAGATGTCACTGAAAGACTAAAAAAGATTTTATAATCTGATGTTTTATTTATTTATATTTTATTTATTACTATCAAGTATTAGCAGATTTTCCTCTCTCAGGTACAAGAATGTCATCCTAACTGTTCGTATTGCCAGTCAACCTACTATACTTAGTGTAAATAAAATATAGAGAAGATGTTTAATTTCTATTGAATTATGTTTATCATTGGGATTTTTTGATGATTTACATAAAACTTAAAGTATTTATCACAAAACACAATTGTGGATTTTTTTACACATTTCTGAAGGAGCACATTTTACTTATTGCATTTAGGAAAAACATTTTTACTCAAGAGCTGAGTCATATTTGGTAGATTTTTTTATAAATAGAAACTGTTGCTAAAATGGTATCTTAAACAGAAATGGAATTAAAAAATTAAACACTGGAGACGAAAAAGGAAGTGCTGCAGAAAGTTTTCTTTGACATTTGCTTATCCCTAGGCCTTAAGAAAACGCTTGGGAAATAGTAAGACATGAAATTGTGTCCTTCAACTTATGTGGTTGAGTGAACGTCAATATGGTATGTTCTTTTAAGAAAATTTCGAAAAGGCAGACTTATTTAAAGTATCACAAAAGGACTTCTACCTTTTTGTATCTTGAATATGATGTGGTTTTGGTGAGAATAAAAAGTACAGTTCATTCAAATTATACCAGGTGGAGTGAGGCAAACAAAGAGATAGTAGAAAACATTGTCCTGGATGTGTGTCTAAGCTAATTGGGGAAAACAGCGTGTCAGATCATAAATGCTGCATTTTGTGGTACAACCACTACAGAAGCACAGGAACAGGACTTCATGGGACTGGATTGGTCAGGGAGACTTCAGGAAAGAAGTTCAGTATTTTAGGGTTGTTAAAAAATATGACTTGATTGGATAAAATGGAAAAGAATGGCAGATACATATGCAGATCTCAGGATTGTAAATGGTGGAGTGCACCAAGAGAGGCTTTAAATTCTAAAGGTTAGGATTTCATAGCGTTGGCAATAGTTGCCATCGTTTATCCCTTAACGTATGCTGTGAACAGTGTTGTTGTCTTATCTATTTTAATCACTTAATAGGCTTGTTATTATTCCCACTTTTCAGATGGAGAAGCAGAGGCTCAGAAAGTGTTTCAGTTGTTTTAGTTCTCACAGCTAAGAAACAATGAAGCCAGCTTTTGATTCTAAATATATCTGGCTCCAGTCCTAATTTATTTACTTTGTGGTTTATTCTGTGGCTTCTTTTTCAAGATTCTTAAGCAAAGTAGAGCTGTGTTATATTCATAGGTAAGAAAGATTACTTTTTTAGTGATGAGGTTGGTGAATTAGAGGGGGAAAACAGACAAGATTAGGGTATCACATAGAGTACTTTGGCTGTAATTCTGATCTTTCCATTTGATTTTTTCTTACTGTTTCTATCTCTCTGCTGAAATTACCTATCTAATCTTGTATGTAGTCTACCTTTCCCATTGGAGACTTTAACATATTAATCATAGTTATTTAATTTATTTATTTAAAATTTTTATTGGAGTATAGTTGATTTACGAAGTTGTGTTAGTTTTGGGTGTACAGCAAAAAGGATCAGTTATACATATATTTACATATATCCACTCTTTTTTAGATTCTTTTCCCATATATGACATTACAGAGTATTGAGTAGAGTTCCCTGTGCTATGCAGTAGGTCCTTATTAGTTATCTATTTTATATATATATTAGTGTATATATGTCAATCTGAATCTCCCAATTTATCCTTCCCCCACTTACCCCCTAATCATAGTTATGTTAAATTCCCTGTCTCACACTTACAACTTCTATGTCATATCTGAGTCTTGTTCTGATGATGGCTTTATCCCTTCAGGCTGTATTTTCTTGCCTCTTTTGCATGCCTTGGAATTTTTTGTTTGACATGTATGGGAAGGTAGATACTAATGTAAATAGGCCTTTCGAGTGGGAATTTGAGTTAAACAAGTCAGGAGTTTTTGCTATGTTTGAAGTACATCCTTGATGTGAGCACCAGAAGCTGCCACTTTCTCCAGCAACTTTCTCCCTTTTTGGCTTCTGAGCTTCCCTTTGTGTAGCTCTCCCAGCTGTACCAGAGGTTTGTTAGCATGGTGGCCAGGTGTTCTGATTAAATCTCCATCGCTGGTGTGCATAGAGGGCTTGTATCTTAGGGACATGACCTTCACAAGAGTTTCTGTCCTTCTCCAGGGACAGAGGTTTTTCCCTTCTGCCCACTAGAATGGGCATCCTCCAGTGTTCTCTGTTTGTCCTTGAGATACTCTCCATGGAGATTAAAGGCTCTTTTAGTCCCCCTTAAGAGAAACAGGGAGATTGATTCTGAGCAGAGCACCCTTCCTCTAGCTGAAATGGAATTTTACCTATGCCCTCAGGTGATATCCCTTCCCCTGCAGATTGGGCCTTTTGCTCAATAAGGGAGAAGGGTCTGGATGGGTTTTAAGGCAGCAGCTGCTTTTCATGTTCCCCTGCTAGTACCTCTCCTGCCCAGGAGAGCCTGCAGGAAAGCATATAGAAGGGTGGGAACCTTCCTCTGTCTTCAGCAATGAGGAGTTTCACACTTTGATTCTCACCCAGCAGTTCCTCGGAATTTCTAGTTTAATGTTCCTACCGGCTTAACATGATGTCCAGAAGTAGCTTTCTCAACATGTAAGCAATTACTTGGCTCCTGTGTTTCCTGGCAGGTGTCGTCTATCTTCAGGCTGTCTGTCCTGTGATGAATGTGTTCTCTAATGGGTTCATGAAAAGTCATTAATTTGTTGCATACCCATCTTATTTTCTTTTTATAAGTTTGAGAACCTTTCTTTTTCAGCTCACTACACGTCTAGGTTGAGCTTGATGTCCTCTGACCATTTACTTTTAACCTATTTGGACCTTCTATTTAAAGTGGAGTTCTCTTAGGCAACATAGAGTTGGGTATTGTTTTTTTTAATCCAGTCTGACAATCTGCCTTTTAATTGCAGTGTTTGGGCTATTAACAATTATGATGATTGTTGGTAAGATTAAGTTTAAGTTTGCAACCTTACAAATTGTTTTCTCTTTGCCACATTAATCCTGTGTTTCATTTGTTCACCTTTTCTGTCTTCTTTTGGGTTAATTCTTCTAGATTAATTATATATTTATAGTGACTCTGTTTTATCTTCTTTGTTTGCTTTTTAAATATAATTTTTTGTTTTGTTATTTTAGTCATTGCTAAGGCTTTTAAACTGCCAGGCAAGTTACAACTGGCCTTTAACATGCGTTAAAAATCCAGCTGTTTTCTTCTTACCTGTTTCCTCCAGTGACTCCTCCCTCCTTTGCCAACTCTGCCAAAGATGAAATTAGTTGTGTGTCCCATTTTTCCAAGGAGGGGCCGTCACTCTTCTGATTATAGTTCATTGTTTCCTTTGTGACATCAACTATGTGATGGGCTTAAAATAATCAGGATTTTGTAGGTTATCCAACTTGTTCTTATCAGAGTGAGAAAGATTTTCTTTGGTGAATTTCTACACTTCAAATGGAAGCAGAACTCTTTCAATTACTCACTCTATTGACTCTCTTTTCATTAACCCATCATCTTGTCAATCTATTCCATAGCGGCTGTCTGGGATTTTTTTTCCCTCTGATTTATTCATCTTTTCATTAATTCAACAGATTTTATTGAGTTCTGAGGATCTAAGGATGCAGTGCTGAATCACTACAAATAAGTAAGCAATTCCAATCAGTATTAAGCACTGTAACTGAAGAATTCCTGGGTATTAGTAGAACAGTCCAGAGCTTGATGGGAGCAACATGTAACTCAAAGCATAGTGTGTCAGGTGTGACTTTATAGAGAAAATTACATGTAAATTAATACCTGAGGAGGAATTACTCAGGTGAAGAGGGAGTGGGTGCAGTGTCCCAGCATGTCTAAAACATTGCTAAAGCATAGAAATGAGGGAAAATATGGCTATTTCCAGAAAGAAATGAAATATGGTGGGAGTAAAGCACATTTACAGAAGAAGAAGACCAAAGAGTAGCAAAAGATGGGGTTAATGTATAACCACAGGCCACATCGTAAAAGGGAAATTAAGCCAAGTGTTAAAAAGTATGGGCTTTAGCAACAAAGAGAGTACATTTGATTGAACTTGGCAATAGCAGTATATGAGCCTGTTTCTTCTTGCCACATGTTTTTCTCCCCTATTCTTTATCCTGCTTCTGATATGAATCCCCATTGACTTTTATTTATTTATTTTACATCTTTATTGGAGTATAATTGCTTTACAATGGTGTCTTAGTTTCTGCTGTATAACAAAGTGAATCAGCTATATGCATACCTATATCCCCATATCTCCTCCCTCTTGCGTCTCCCTCCCACCCTCCTTTTCCCACCCCTCTAGGTGGTCACAAAGCACCGAGCTGATCTCCCTGTGCTATGCGGCTACTTCCCACTAGCTATCTATTTTACATTTGGTAGTATATATATGTCCATGCCACTCTCCCATTGACTTTTGGCTCCAACTGAGGAATACTTAAAACCAAAGAGTAGTTGGAAGAAGTAATGTTTTCAAATGACTGCTCTGTGTAGTGACCCCAAGAGGACTGAAAAAATGGTGGAAATATTTTAAGGTGAAACTGGCAGAATAGGTTAAAGAAAGCTGACAGTGGAATTAAAAAAAAAAATTGTAGTAAAAAACACATAGATTAAATTTGCCTTACTGACCTTTTTTTCTTTTTTTGCGGTATGCGGGTCTCTCACTGTTGTGGCCTCTCCCGTTGTGGAGCACAGGCTCCGGACATGCAGGCTCAGCGGCCGTGGCTCACGGGCCTAGCTGCTCCGCGGCATGTGGGATCTTGCCGGACTGGGGCACAAACCCGTGTCCCCTGCATCGGCAGGCGGACTCTCAACCACTGCGCCACCAGGGAAGCCCCTTACTGACCATCTTTAAGTGCACAGTCCGTAGTGTTAAATAAATTCACGTTTTAAACAGTTCTCTAGAAATTTTTCATCTTGCAAATTTGAAACTCCACACTTATTAAACAACTCTCCCTTTACCCAGGCCCTGGTAACCTCCATGCTACTTTCTGTTTCCATGAATCCAACTCCTTTAAAGTCATCATATAATCGGAATCATACAGTATTTTTCATTTTGTGACTGTAATTTCACTTAGCATAATGTCCTCTAGGTTCATCCATATTGTAATATGTGAACAGGACTTCCTTTTTAGGGATGGGTAATATTCCATTGTATGTAGAAACCACCTTTTGTTTATCTATTCGCCTGTCAATGGACATTTGTGTTGTTTCCAACCTCTTGACTATTATGAAGGGTGCTATGAACATGAGTGTATAAATATCTCCTTGAGACCCTGGTTTTAATTCTTTTTAATTTGGGTTTAAATCCCATAAGTAGGATTGCTAGATCATATAGTAGTTCTACCTTTTATTTTTTGAGGACCCTTTGTTCTGTTTTTCATATTGGTTGTGCCATATTACAATCCCAGCAACAGTGCACAAAGATTCTAATTTCTCTACATTCTTGTCAACACTTGTTACTTTCTGAGCTTTTATATTTTTTTACTAGAAATCCAAGTGGATGCGAGTTGATACATCATTGTGGTTTTGATTTACATACCTCTGATGATTAGTGACGTTGAGCATCTTTTCATATGCTTGTTGCCTATTTGTATATCATTTTTGGAGAAACGTTTATTCAGATCCTTTGCCCATTTTGAAAATAATGTTATTTGATTTTGTTGTTGAGGTGTAGGAGTTCTTTATATATTTTGAATATTAATCCCTTATTGTATATATAATTTGCAAAGATTTTCTCCCACAGGTCGCCTTTTCTCTCTGTTAGTTATGTCATTTGATGCACAAAAGTTTTTAAGCTTGATGTAGTCCTGTTTGTCTATTTTTGCTGTTCGTTGGCTGTGTTTTTGGTGGCAATAATTTCATAGATAGGACAAGTCCAACATTGTGAAGTTTTTCACTTATGTTTTCATCTAGGAGTTTTATAGTTTTAGATCTCAAATTTAGGTCTTTAATCCATTTTGAGTTAATTTTTGTGTATGATGTAAGATAAGGGCCCAACTTTATTTTTTGGGGGTGTAGTTATCCAGTTTTTCCAACATTATTTGTTGAAGAGACTGTCCTTTCCCAACTGAGTGGTCTTAGCATCATTGTTGAATGTCATTTGACCATGTATGTGAATGTTTATTTCTGAGCTCTCTATTCTATTCCATTGGTCTAGTTATCTGTCTTTATGACAGTACCACAGTGTTTTCATTACTATGGCTCTGTAATATGTTTTTAAATGAGAACGTATGAGTTCTCAAACCTTATTATTCTGATACAAAAAAATTTTTGGCTATTCTAGGTTCTTTGAGATTTAACAGAAATTTTAGAACGAATGTTTCCATTTCTGCAAAAGATGTCATTGGGAATGATAGGGATTGCATTGAATCTGTAGTTTGCTCTGGGTGATAATATCTTATCAATATTAAGTTCTTCCAATCCATGAGCCCAGAATGTCTTTCCATTTATTTTTTTTCTTTTAATTTCTGATTTAATGTTTTGTAGTTATTAGTGTACACGTCTTTCACCTGCTGGGTTAGGTTTATTCCTAAGTATTTTATTCATTTTGATGCTATTTTAAATGGAATTGTTTTCTTAATTTCTTTCTTGGATTGATTATTGTTAGTGTGTAGAAATACAACTGAATTTTGTATGTGGATTTTGTATCCTGCAACTTTACTGAATTCATTGATTAGTTCTAACATTTTCTGGTGGACTCTAGGGTTTTCTATACTTAAGGTCATATTGTCTGTGAATAGAGATAATTGTGCTTCTTCCTTTCCACTTAGGATACCTTTTATTTCTTTTTTATGCCTAAGGGTTCTGACTAGGACTTTCAGTACTATGTTGAATAGAAGCAGTGGGAGTGGGTATCTTTGATTTATTTCAGAGCTTAGAGCTTTCATTGTTTCATCATTGGTATGATGTTAACTATGAGATTTTCCTATATGACCTTTATTATGTTTAGGCAGTTAGCTTCTATTCCTACCATGTTGAATATTTTTATCATGAAAATGTATTGAATCTTACCAAATTTTTTTTTTGCATTAGCTGGGAGAATGTGGTTTTTGTCCTTTATTCTCTTATTGTGGTGTATTATGTTGTTTGATTTTTGTATATTGAATGATTCCTGCATCCAGGAATAAATCTCACTTGGTCATACTATATACTTCTTTTAATGTGCTGTTGAATTCAATTTAATAATATTTTGTTCAAGATTTTTGCATCAATATTCATCAGGGTTATTGGTGTGTAGTTTTCTTTTCTTGCAATATCTTTGTCTGACTTTGGTATGAAGGTAATGCTGTTCTCATAGAATGAGCTTATAAGTGTTCTCTCCTCTTCAGTTTTTTGGAAAGAGTTTCTGGAGGATTTGGTATTAATTCTTGCCTAAATGTTTGGTAGAACTCTCCAGTGAAGTCATGTGGTCCTGGGCTTTTCTTTGTTGGGAGGTTTTTTATTACTGCTTCCATTACTTACATATTATTGGTCTGTTCATATTGTTTAGTTCTTCATGATTCAGTCCTGGTAGGTTGTGTGTTTCTAATGATGTATGCTATTCTTCTAGGTTGTACAAACTTTGGTATATAATTGTTCATAGTATTCTCATTTAGTCCTTTCTATTTCTGTGGCATGAGTTATGATGTCCTTTTTTGTCTGATTTTTGTTATTTGAGTCTTCTCTGTTTTTTCTTAGTTAATCTAGCTAAGAGGTTATCAATTTTGTTGATCTTTTCAAAAAACCAACTTTTATTTTTTAGAGTTTTGTTGACTTTTTTCTACAGTTTTTCTATTCTCTTTTAAAATTATTTTTGCTTTTATCTTTATTATTTCCTTCCTTCTACTAATTTGCTTTGTTTGTTTTCTAGTTTCTTGAGGTGTAAAGTTAAGTTGTTATGAGATCTTTCTTTTTCTTTAATGTTCATATTTATAGCTGTATACTTCCTTCTTAGCACTGCTTTCACTGCATCCCATTGGTTTTGGTATGTTGTGTTTTCATTGTTACTTATCTGAAGTATTTTCTAATTTCCCTGTGACTTCTGCTTTGATCCATTTGCTGATTAATAGTGCATTGTATAATTTTCACCTAATTGTGGATTTTCTAGTTTTCCTTGAACTATTGATTTTTAATTTTATTTCATTGTGATCAGAAAAGATACTTTGTACAATTTTAATTTTCTTGAATTTGTGAAGATATGTGCTCTAACATGTGGGCTGTCATAGAGAATGTTCCATGTGCACTTGGGAAGAATGTATATTCTGCTGTTGGGTGGAGTGGTCTGTAAATGACTGTTAGTTTCGATTGGCTTATAGTGCTGTTCAAGTCCTCTATTTCTTTATTGATCTTCTGTCTGGTTGTTCTATCCATCATTGGCAGTGGGATATTGAAGTCTCCTACTAGTATTTTGTTGCTATCTATTTCTCCCTTCGATTCTGTCAAAGTTTGCTTCATATATTTACAAGCTCTGAAGTTTGTTGCCTAAATATTTTAATTGTTGTATCTTTTTAGTGAATTATTACTTTTATTATTATATATCCTTTCTCTTATAGTATTTTTTATTTAGAAGTCTATTGTGTCTAATAGTAATATAGCCACTTTTGCTGTCTTTTGATTATCATTTGCTTGACGTATTATTTTCCATCTTTTCATTTTCAGCCTATGTGGGTACTTAGATCTAAAGAGAGTCTTGTAGACAGTAGATAGTTGGATCCTGTTTTTTATCCAGTCAGCCAATATATGTTTTTGATTGAGGAGTTTAATCCATATATATTTAATTACTGATAAGAAAGGACTTGCTACTGCCATTTTGTTTTTTTCTGTAGATCTTGTAGCTCTTTGTCTCCCCTTTCTTCACTTATTGCCTTTCCTTGTGTTTTGGTGATTTGGAACAGTGATGTTCCCTTCTCATTTCTTTCTGTGAATATTCTATAGATATTTTCTTTGCAATTACCATTGCAATTGCATAAAACATTATAAATTTATAGCACCCATTTTAAACTGATAACAACTTAACTCTAATTGCACACAAAGATTCTACTTCTTACAACTCTATTCCCTCCACTTTATGTTATTGATATCACAAATTACATCTTTATATTTCATATCCATTAACATGAGTTATGTTATTTTTAAGTGTTTTGTCATTTAAATTATATGCACCAAAATTGCAATAGTACAGATTACTATATTTGTCCATGTATTTTCCTTTACTGAAGAAACTTATATTTTTGTATGGCTTTTGTTTTGCTGTCTACCATCCTTTCATTACAACTTGAAAGACTCCTTTTTGCATTTCTTGTAGAGCAGATCTAGTGGTAATAAACTCAACTCCATCAGCTTTTGTTTCTTAATTTCTCCTTTATTTTTAAAGGGCAGTTTGGTCAGATATGGTGTTCATGCTTGAACGTTTCCTTTTTTCTTTCAGTACTTTGAACATATCATCTTACTCACTTCTGATTTACTAAGTTTCTGCTGAAAAATCCACTGGATAGTCTTATGGACTATCCCTTGTATGTGACAAATAACTTTTCTTTTTTTGCTTTCAAGAGTCACTCTTTGTCTTTGACTTTAGACAGTTTGATTATATTATGTCTCAGTATGACTCTTCTTGGGTTTTTTTCTTAGTTGGAGATTTTTCAGTTTCTTCAATCTGTATGTTCATTTCTTTTCTCAGATTTGGGAAGTTTTCTGCCATGATTTCTGTAAAGTTCTCTTCCACATTCTCTCTCTCTTCACCTGAGATTCTCATAATGTGTGTATTCATCCCCTTGATCGTATCCCATAAGGCCCTTAGTCACTCTTTGCTTTTCTTTATGCTTTTTTGTTTTTACTCTTCTGACTTGTTGATTTCAAATGACTTGCCTTCAAGTTTGCTGATTCTTTCTTTTGCCTGATCAAGTTTGCTCTTGAACACATCTAGTGAATTTTTCAGTTTAATTATTGTCATCTTCAGTTCCAGAATTTCTGTTTGGTTCATTTTTATAGTCCATCTGTTTGCTTATTTTCTCATTTTGTTCATCCATCATTTTCCTGATTTCATTTAGTTGTCTGTTTTTTGTTTTGTTTTTTAGCCACATTGAACATTTTTATGACAGTTAATTTTTTTCTTAGGCAGCTCATAGATCTACATTTCTTTAGGGTTGGTAGCTGAAGTTTATTTTGTTCCTTTGATTGGGCTTCCCTGTTTCTTTGTATGCCTTGTTTTTTGTTTTTGTTTTTCTGGGATTATTGGATATTTGAAAGAACAGCCATCTCTCACAGTCTTTGCATATTGGCTTCTTGCCAGGGAAAGGCATTCATCAGTCAGCTGGCTGGAAATTCCAGTATTTCTCAAACATTTTCTCATCTGTTGCTCTCACTGGTGTCTGCCTGTGCAACTGTACCTCTAACATGCTGCTCACTTTTGTTTTCAGCATTGTCTCAACTCTGGCACTCACCTCTTAGTGGTCTGAATCAGGTGAGACAGAAAATACTGCTTTACGTAGACCCCAGGCAAACCTGAATGTTGGATGCAGGGTCTATTCCTATGTTTCTTTCTTGAGGGAGGAGCCTCGGTATGGCGGCTTCCTATTGGTTGCTTCACACTATGCTGCATAGGGAGAGGAACACAAAGAGTATGCCAAACACTGCAAATTTTTCTGCACTTTTCATTGGAATTCATTCTTAGTTTTACAATGGCCAGGGTGCTATACTTCTCAGTGGATCTCTAGAGTTCTCACAGATATATTCTGGGCCATATATTGTTGTTAATTTGATATGTCTTTGGGGAAAGGATGGCCTGTAGCTTCCTAGTCCACCATTGTGCTGATGTTCCCAGAGGGAATTTTATATCTTGGTAAGAGGTTGAATGTTGTTTCTGTGAAAATAAAGGATCAGGAGAAAGTTCTATAGAATGAAGTAAAAAGATTCAGTCATAATTGAAGAATGGGTATTCTAGTCCAACACTCAATTTCTAGATGAGAAAATGAAGGAAATTAAATGATTCTTCCAAGGTGGCTAGTGGTAGAAGCAGGTATGTGACTCCAGTTTTTCTTCCTTTTATCACATGTTGTATGGCAGCATAAATAATGCTTTGTGTACAGTGATTATAATAAGTGGTAAATAAATTTTAACTTTGGAGTTTTATTGTTTAAAACAACCTGTTAAATATGATTATCAAAAGTTCAAATTACAAACTTTATCGCATATGATTCACCTCTCTAGGAAATCCCTCTGGTTATTGCATCATCTCAACAACTGTAGATAGTAGATTTTCCATTTTAAGTGCATTAAAAATGCACTTCTTAGTTTATTTCAATGGCTTCTCTAAGACATTTGGGACTTCCCCTTTCTGATATAGTTCATATTTTTTAGTGTTCATTACTAATAACTGAAAGGCATAGGGCTAGGATTCTGAGAAGCAGATGATTAGATTATCATCAGATGATTAGATCACTAATTAAATGTTTTTAAAAAACCTCTTTTCATAGCCAGGAATAATAAAAGATCTTTTATAGAATAGCCACTTCAAGCACAAAAAGTCATGAAGTATAGTGAATAGAGGCCTGGAAGGGCAAGAAGGGAAAGCAGACATTTGAAAATTCCTAACAATCACATGCATTTAGAAATTATGTTATACTAATAGTATAGTGTAGCCTGATAAATATTATATTTATTTATAAATACTATATTTATAGCCTGGTAAATAATCAGGCTCATCTAAGTCTTGGAAAGATAGTTTGTATACAGGAAAATTGTAGTACGTGATAATATATTAGGGATTTTGGTGAATAGGAGGTTTCAGATGTGTGGTCCTGTTTAGTTTAGTAAAGATTATAGGAAAGAGAGCTCTACATTGATGAGAATCGTCCTGGAAAATGAAGGAGGGGAAGCTTAAGCTGAATCATGAGAGATGGTTTGTATTTAGATACTAAGAAAGGAGTGCTGGCCATTTCAAATGTAGCAAGCGAAATGGCTACAGGTACCAGTTAAAAATAGTCATTGCCTTTGTGAATGATGACAAGAACTGTAGCCTAATTTGATTGGCATGTTTGGGGTAGTCGAGGATATAAATGTGAAGATGTATAGTGGGGGCAATAGAGAACGTTAAGGCTAAATGGGAGAACTTGATTTTTTTTTGGAAGGAATCAAAGCTTTATATTTGAAAAAAATGTTCAGAGAACATGGCTAATTAATTAAGATTTGACACACGCATACATATATATACACACACACAATTAAAACAACACCTTTAACTGCATAATATGGGGAACAGGAATAGTAAGGATGTTGCTAGCTTGAAAAGTGGGAAAAAAGCCCAGCAATAATGAAATAAATGAGAATAGGTGAAACCTCCCCACATAGTTTACAAAAGTACTAACATTTATTATTTTCTTTATATTTGTAGGCTGGGTAACTCGGAGTAATTAAGAAATAGCATGATGTGAATCTGAATTAGGATTTTGGAAATGAGGATTGAGGAGCTTCAATGATATGGAAATCATTATTAATTGGTTCATTAATTCGCATTATGATACTATATTTTATCTCAATCTATTTATTCATAGAATATGTATAATCATAACAGCATTACTCAACTTTTAATATACAAAGTTTCAATGCTTTCATGTGTTGAAATCTGTTATAAGTTTATAATACTGAACCATAATTATAGATGACAATACTCCAAAAATACAAAGTATAAGCATTTATTAGTAGTATTACATCTATCATTCTAAATATTGTGAAACAAATATGTCTACCTTTAATGAATATTTTAAAATAACATTTCTAACTACATTACAAAGTTTTAATTCCATATACGGTTAAGCACACCCTAGCCAGCTGTCAATAGGTATTTTCTTTTATATGTTCTAGTTTGTCTAAGGACTTCTCACTATATGTTTCATTATATACTTAATAGCAGTTCATTTAAGATGTAGCTTGGTAGTATTGTGGAAATATAACTAAAAACATAATCTCCTCTCAACCCAGAAATCTTCTCTACAAAGATAGGAAGGAAAGAAAACAATTTTTATTTTTGAATAAGCATTAAACCAGAATGTGACATGCATCACATATAATCCACTAAAAAGAGTTCAGGGACTATAAAGAAATCTTGCTCTTTTATGTAACCAAGCAGATACACCCACTGTACAGATTTTCTCAAGATAAACAAAACCAGTCTTCATTTAAGAGGACTTCAGCACCATTTATTCATTATAAATTTATTTGTTAATTGGAGTGACCATCTGTGTTAGTTAATTGGCTTTATCTACAGGAAAAAATGAACTTTTCATACCTCTTAATGGAAGGTAGGTTTGCAACTTGGAGAGAGGCAGCGTTGGCTGAAGTTAGGCTGCAAGGCTCCCATGGGAACTGGCAGGTAGGGGTACCATCCTGGATGATTACATTCCAAAGAGATGGTTCCCAGGCACTTGAGGAACGCAGTCCTAGGCAGTGAAACTGGAAAGAGGCTTATTTAGCTTTTAAAAAGATTTACATACATTTCAAAGATACAGAGAAAGAATTTACAAGTTTTCTAAAGTACATATTCTAAGAAAAGATGGGGGGAGATGAGTCTCTTCCCTTGTTTTTAAATGGGAGAATTAAGCCTCTTATTTTAAATTTTTACTTATCCTTACACTACCTAGAAGTCAAAATTTCATTTTGTAACAAATAGCTGGTTTCTAGTGAGTGCCAAAAAAAGTCATAATCTTATGGTGAAACATTAATTATAAAATAGAACAAAAGCCATATGCTATAGTAGGATTAAGAATGCTGATTTCAAAGTCATCTAAGGCTAGCCTAAATTGCTTCACAGGGGGGTTTTATCATTCAAGTAAAGGAATATATTTAAAGTAGAATGAAAAAAAAATGTATTACTCGTACCTCCAAAGACATTTACACCTAGAATCTATCAACATTATCTACATTCTTGTCAAAATACATATTTTAACATCAATGGTAGTTCTAGTTTTTGGTAATGAAAGATGGGGTTACTTAGATCAACTCTCCAACTAAAAATAATAAGAGTTGCTGGAAGAAATGTGTTATCAAAAAAGCATGTTATAAACCAGTGTGGAGTCAGAAAGACAACAAGGCCCAATATTTATATAACAACTTGCTAGCAGAGACATAAACACTAAATCTATTTTTGCCTTCGGGATATTTGCTCATGAATTTCTCTTGGGGTTTGGTTTGATAGCATTACATAGCAAGAAAGACAGAAGTTAAGGCCCAGGACCTGACCAGGGTCTAGAGTCCTATAGAATTCGTTTTCCCAGTAAATTTGGGTTCTCAGAGACCCACATCCTCTGGATAATGACATACTAGATTTAATTCCACTTTTTCCCACGTGCTCCTGAATCTGCAGGGACTTCATGGCTCTGAGGAAGACAGGAGAACAAGATGGAAAGGTGGAAATGAGGATTTATGACCAAGGACCTGCCTTTGTATAGATTTTCTCTCTGGATATGCTTAGTCCAGGGTTACCAAGGAATCGCACGACATGAGTTTTATGTGAGGTGATTCCTCACTCGTAGTAAGTCTGTGCACTTGGCAAAAGCATGTTTAAAGGGTTTCTGAAAGAGGGTCATGTGTCCTAGACCCAGAGAATGTTCACAAATAACTTTTCAAATCCAATGACTCTTAATTTTTAAAAAATTAACTAATCACACTGAGAAACAAGGCATTATGAATATGAATTAGCAGAACTCAACAAATTGCAACCCTCAGACATAAATTTTTAAATGACTGTGCTTACTCTGTTTAAATATATAATGTCAAACATCAACTCACTTGCAGGTACGATTTTATAAATGTGACATAGTAGGCTTGAAAAATAAACAGAATCTCTTTAAATGAATATCAAGATAACCCATATTAAAAAATTAATGGTTGTACGTAACAAGAGACTGAACACAGCAGAAGAGAGAACTGGGAGAAAGATTAAAAATAACAATTATCCAGATGCAGCACACAGAAAAAAAGATGAAAAATTCAGAACCAAGGGTGAGACAGAAAACAAGTTCTCCTCCACATACGGGTCCCAGGCCAGCAACATGGTCTCATCTGAGTGCTTGCTTAAAATAAGAATTCCTGCTTGTTGGTTTTGGGCTCAACCACGTGTATTGTTTTGGCCAAAGTGCTGCTGGGAGAGAAGATACAAGCAATGATATAAAATATGCTTTTACAGTGGGCCTCGCCTTCTTGCACCCCTGACATGAGGGGTCCATGAAATACGCTTCTAAAATTGTAGTCCCAAGCCAGCAGCGTCCGGCATGACTCAGGAACTTATTAGAAATGCAAATTCTCTGGCCTCCACTGCAGACCTACTGAATCAGGAACCCTGGGGAAATCTCCGTGGACATATACTCCATCTTTATGAGATCATCACTGGGAAACAAATAGCTGTGGCTAACAATTCAATCTACTCTATAAAAGTAATGGGAAGTTGAAAGTAAAGACTGTAAAGAGAGAAGCTGAGTGAAGAGTCATCCCCCAAAAAAGCAGGTGCAGCTGTATTAATAAAGGCCAAAAGCAGACCTTAGTTCGTGAATCTAGAGAGAGAAAGTTCAGTTCACTTGGAATATGTATCAATTCTAAGTATGTATACTTTAATAACATAGCCTCAGGTTTATAAGGATTGTTACTGTGTTACTGTCAATTTCTCCCTTTATATCTGTTAATATTTGCTTTATATATTTAGGTACTCCTCTGTTAGGTAGATGCATGTTTATGAATGTTACAACTTCTTCTTGGATTGACCCCTTAGTGTTATGTAACGCCCTTCTTCGTCTTTTTTTATAGACTTTGTTTAAAGTCTATTTGATAGGAGTATTGCTACTGCATCTTTCCTATTGTTTCCATTTGCATGGAATATCTTTTACCATCCCTTCACTTTCAGTCTGTGTGTGTCTTTAGCTCCGAAGTGAGTCTCTTATAGGCAGCATGTAGATGGATCTTTTTCTATCCATTAAGCCATCCTATATTTAGTCCATTTTCATTTAAAGTGATTACTGATAGCTATGTACTTACTGCCATTTTGTTACTTATTTTCTGGTTGTTTTGTAGTTCTTCACTATTCTTTTCTCCTTTTAAGTCTCATCCCTGTGGTTTGATTTTCTTTTTTGTTATGTTTGGGTTTCTTTCTCTTGTTTTTTTGTTTGTTTGTTTGTTTATCTATTGCAGGTTTTTGGTTTATTGATAAACTGATAGTCATTTAAGTTCAAACACATTCTAAAAGCTCTACATCTTTTATGTCCCTTGTCACACTTTGTGCTTTTGATATCATATTTTACATCTACATGTGTATTTCTTAACTACTTTTGTAGATATATTTTATTTCATGACTTTTGTCTTTTAACCTTTATACTAGCTTTTAAGTGATTGATCTAATGCATTTACTATATATTTGCCTTTACCAGTGAGATTTATTTTCCCTTCATATATTTTCTTATTTCTGGTTATGGCCTTTTCATTTTCACTCAGAGAAGACCCTTTAACATTTCTTTGTAAGGCTGGTTTAGTGCTGCTGAACTCTTAGTTTTGCTTGTCTGGGGAACTCTTTTTATCTCTCCTTCAATTCTGAGTGATAACCTTGCCATGTAAAGTATCCATGGCTGTAGGTTTTTTCCTTTTATCACTTTAAATATATCATTTTACTCCCTTCTTACCTGCAAAGTTTCTTCTGAAAAGTCAGCTGATAGCCTTCTGGGGGTTCCTTTTGTATGTGACTCTTTGTTTTTTCTCTTGATGCCTTTAAAATTCTCTCTTTAGCTTTAAAATTTGCCATTTTAATTATGATATGTCTAGATATGGCTCTCTTTGGGTTCATCTTATTTGGGTCTCTCTGTGCTTCCTGGACCTGGATATATGTTTCCTTCCTCAGGTTAGGGAAGTTTTCAATCATTATTTCATTAAATCCATTTTCTGCCCCTTTCTCTCTCTTCTTCTTCTGGGATCCCAATTATGCAAATGTTAATATGCTTGATGTCATCTCAGAGGTCTCTTAAACTATCATCATTTTCTTAAAATCTTTTCTACTGTTCTCATTGGGTCATTTTCACTAACTGTCTTCCAAGTTGCTTATGCATTCTTTATAACCTAGTCATCTGCTGTTGATTTCCTCTAATGCATTTTTAAAATTTCAGTTATTGTACTCTTCAGCTCTGATTCATTTCTTTTATATTTTCTAATTTTTGTTGAAGTTCTCACTGTGTTATTTCATTCTTCTCCTGAATTCAGTAAGCATATTTATGACCATTACTTTGAATGCTTTATCAAGTAACCCACTTAGCTCTGTTTCATTTTTTCTTTCCCCACCCTGGGGTTTGTCTTGTTCTTTTGTATGAAACATTTTCCTCTATCTTCTCACTTTGTTTGACTTTCTCTGTCTTTATGAAATTAGGCAAAACAGTTCCTTACCCTGGTCTTAAAGTTGTGTCTTTGTGTAGGAGTGTCCCTATGCAGGCTGTGCCCAGTGGCTTTGGCACGAGGGCTGGAGCTGAAGCAACTGCAAGCTGGGGCTTTTTCCAGGGCACGTTAGGTTGTCAACTTGGCAGGATGGGCTGGATTCAAAGTCTGGCATGGGCTGGGGCTTCTCCTGGAGTGCACTGGTGGCCATCACCTTGGCTAGGCTGTCTGGAGCAGGGGACTAGAGCTGGAGCCCAGAGTGGTCTGGGGCTTCTCCCCTGATGCACTGAGGGCTGCCAGCTTGGTGGGGAGTAAGGATGGAGCTGGAGCCTGGTGTGGGCTGGGGTGCTGAGATGGTCTCAAGAGGCTGGCTAGAGTGCCTGCTGTTTTTTAATCTGTTGCCTCTTCTCTGGGACTTGGAGAGAGTAAGTCTGTTTGTGTGCCTTTTATGCGCAAAATCTCTGTTCTCTATAATCCCCTGGCTCTCCTGGTCATAAGCCCTGCTTGTTTCCAAAACCATTTAAGGGGGCTTATCTTTCCAGTACTGGGCTCCAGGTCTGGAGTACCCAGTGTGTGGTTCAAACCCCTTGCTCCTAAGGGAGGACCTAACTAGATCACTTCTCTTCCCTTTCTACACATTTTGGTGTGTTCTTTTCTTTATATCCTTAGTTTTAGAAGAGTCATTCTGTTATTCCTCAAGTCAATCTCAAGAGAGAGTTGTTGTATATATGTATATGTAGAACATATATATATATAGTTGTACTTTTATTGTGTTTGTGGGAGGAATTGAGCTAAGGGTCTTCCTACTCTACCATTTTGATACCCTATTTCTGGTTTTGTAAATTTTCTTCTATTTTTTGTAATTATAGTGACATGCGGTATTCTACTTTTTAGTTTTGAGAATTTATCATGTTTTAATATCTGATGTGGCTGTTTCCCATCATCATTATTATATTTTTTAATTTACTGATTGAAATTTTACTTCTTAATTTTCCTCAGTGAAGTTTGGAATAAGATACCCTTTCTCTATAACAATAAAGACATATTAGTATATTTATTTGTTTTAAGTTTTATAAATGACCTTGGTAAGAATGATGTGGTATTGGCTTCCTGCCTAAGACAATTGTATGGTTTCCATTTGTTCAAGTGGTTTTTTGAATTTTTAGTGGTGTTTAAAAAATTTCCTCATGTATGGTTTACATATTTCTTGTTAAGCTTGTTCCTATATATTTTATATTTTTGGTTGCTACTATAAAAACAATCTTCTCTTTTTGTGCCTTTTTAAAACTTCCTTACAGCTTTTTTTTTTTTTGTAATAATCTTTCAATATATTCTTGCCTTTGCCAGGTTATGGTCATATCTTCTAAAACTAGACGTTTTAAACTAATTTTTTTATTTCTAAATATATTGGCTTATACCTATAGTGAAATAGTATAGATAATAACAATAATTAAAAAAAATTTCCCCTATTTTTGATGGAAATGCCTCTAGTATTTCATATATATACATATATATCATATATATAATCCTACTTATGTATGAAATTATACGTAAATATATTCATAATTTTAAAGTTGGTTTTCCCTATATAATTGAATGATTTCTGTAGAATGGGTTTTCAATTTTGTCAAATACTTTTCCAGTACATTTAAGTATAATCATATAATTTTTGTGTTAGCTCTATTAGTAAGAAGAATAATATCTTTACATTTCTTAATATTGACTCACTTTCCAATATGAGAATAAACTCCAAATATTCATGACTTTATTCTTTTAACATACTGCTGATTTTCGTTGAGAAAGATTTTATTTCATATTTTTACATCAACATTTGTAAATATAATTAGTTTCTCACTCTTCTTGTGTGTGACAATTCTACCTAGAACGTTAATAATTATAAAACAACCACCACCAAAACAAATACACTTACACATCTAATACCTGTTTAAAAATAATTTAAAAAATTGATTTATTGGTAAGGGCATAGAAATGGAGCAGAGTGACATTATTTTCCTTAATACTTATCTTTATTTCGGAAGGGATTATGCATAGGGAGGCTTATAGGCTCCTTTGGGGTGGGTGGCAAGGAGAGGAATAGGAATTTGAAACTTGTAGGTTAGAGGAAGAGAGAAGGACGCAGGGTCATTATCTGGTAAATCCATGGATGTCTAGCCTGAAGGAAAATTCTAAGTGGGTGTTCCTGTGATAAACTTGTAAGAACTGAGGTACCTTGTATGGTTTTAAAATTCCTTCCCTCTGCCACAGTGTGTTGTACTTTCTCCTCCAAGATGCCTATCCTTTCTTAATCTGCTGACACAACAGCCTTGCATCAGTCACATGAAAAACTAAGGGCAGGGAAGTGGAGAGAAGTGCAGCCCCCTTCCCTGGGCCCACTTTGGCGGGAGTATCACCTTATGGAAGAATCCTAGGGTGAGACCAGGCATGCAATGTAGCCTAAGACAGAGAGTCACACTTAGGAGTTAGGAGTAGGTGTGTGAACTAGTTTAGGAATGAGTGTGGAACAGACCATCTTATCTTGAAATGCTATGGGAAGGTGACACTTGAAAGGTAAAGAGGCAAAAATGTAGCAGGGTGATAATCAAGTCTTCTCCTGCATAGCATTTAAGATTGGAATGTCACACTTACGTGCGTAATTTCAGTTGAACTTTATAGGCATTTAGTATGTTAGGTAGAGCAAGCCATATTGTTACTTTCTAGATGAATATTATGAGAGGCATGTTCTTGGTCCCAGGTCACACAGTCAGCAAGAGATGAGACCAGGTTTATGTCTAGGTTTTCTGAATATCCTCAGTTTATTTTTAATAATAATTAAGACATATATAAACTATGTGTGCCTAAGATAACTCTTCCGCAATCACCTTGACCTCTAACCTGAAGTGGGATGTGTTTGGCAGTATTCAGCTATCATGAAATGGATGTAATTCTTGAGACCTTCCTAGTGGTTCCTGATCAGTGCCAACTAAATTCGTAAATTAAGAAGTGGCATTGATTCCCAAGAAAGAGGTTGGACCTTGATTTGCTAAAACTCCGATTACACCTAAGATGCTATTTCTCTGCAAATTTAATGCCCTTCAAGGTATTTTCAACCACAATCAAAATGTGCTTTCTTGCTTTGAAAAATGATGATGATGTTAAAAGTAATTCAGTAAAAATCTCTGATCATTGCCACTTTGACAGGTATGGATCAAAGGAAACTTCTTTTAGAGAAAGTAAGTTGCTCAATGATTCAGTAAGCTGAACTTTAAAATGTGCTACTAGTAGTCTACGAATATAATGCTATGCGTGGATGATACCTCAGATTTCCACTTGGCTGCTTGCAAAGGTTAATGACCGATGTCACAGGCATGAAAGAAAAATTGTACTGATTCTGGATAAATGCACAGCACGCCATATAGTTTCCCTGAACAGCACTTAAGTTCTTTCCCCCTTGTGTAAAGCTATAGTTTTAATCCTACCAATAAGTGAGAGCATATTCTAGACTCTCAAAAAGCTTCATCAAAAATATACTGTACATTATATGTCATCTCAGTAATCCCTGCTCCCTTTTAAAACTAGGAGGACCATCTTGCATTCCAAAACGCCTGACTATCTACAATAGGATATTTTTGACAAATGTGCTCTTGACATATTGTTCAGAAACAATTTTAGAGTGAAAGTTTGAAACTTTCTGATTATGAAAGATTAAGAGTCCTTTAAAGTTCTTTAGGGATTTAAGAAGATGAAGTGCTATCCTCCGAAATCTACCACTCTTTTTAGTAGTATACTCTTATGACCTATATAAGGTTTTAAACTGAATAGGCAAATTATGTTTACATAATCTGTTCCTCAATTGCTGGCTTTAGGAGACTTGTTACAATTAAATTATTTTTCTTCTAGTTTTACATATTGGGCTACAGTGGGCTTCAGCCAGTGATATAGCCATTTCGAATGATGCAAACGAATTCTGCTTGTGGCAATACCTAAACCATTTGTAGGGTTTACAGAAAGTAGAATCTATAGGAATATACTTGAACTTTCTTTATACGGCCAAACTAAACTATTACATGCTAATGAACTTTATACTAAAGAAGGCGAAATGGCTAAAATAATAGTTTCATTCTATGTTAAAAAATGAAGAGATTGTAAGTTAGGCCTCTTTATTTATTTTTTAACATCTTTACTGGAGTATAATTGCTTTACAATGGTGTATTAGTTTCTGCTTTATAACAAAATGAGTCAAGTATACATATACATGTATCCACACATCTCTTCCCTCTTGCGTCTCCCTCCCAGCCTCCCTACCCCACCCCTCTAGGTGGTCACAAAGCACTGAGCTGTGCTATGTGGCTGCTTCCCACTAGCTATCTATTTTACATTTAGTAGTATATATAAGTCCATGCCACTCTCTCACTTTGTCCCATCTTACCCTTCCCCCTCCCCGTGTCCTCAAGTCCATTCTCTACATCTGTGTCTTTATTCCTGTCCTGCCCCTAGGTTTTTCAGACATTTTTTTTTTTTTTTTAGATTCCATATATATGTGTTAGCATACGGTATTTGCTTTTCTCTTTGTGACTTACTTCACTCTGTATGACAGACTCTAGGTCCATCCACCTCACTACAAATAACTCAATTTTGTTTCTTTTTATAGAGGAAAACATAGGCAGAACACTCTATGACATAAATCACAGCAAGATCCTTTCTGACCCACCTCCTAGAGAAATGGAAATAAAAACAAAAATAAACAAATGGGACCTAGTGAAACTTAAAAGCTTTTGCACAGCAAAGGAAACCATGAACAAGATGAAAAGACAACCCTCAGAATAGGAGAAAATAGTTACAAACGTATCAACAAAGAATTAATCTCCAAAATTTACAAGCAGCACATGCAGCTCAATAACAAGAAAAACACAACCCAATCCAAAAATGGGCAGAAGACCTAAATAGACATTTCTCCAAAGAAGACATACAGATTGCCAACAAACACATGAAAGAATGCTCAACATCACTAATCATTAGAGAAATGCAAATTTACTTAGTTTTGAACTAACTTTTCTTAATAAAGGAAATTTCACCCTAATTAAATAACTCTATTATAGTTAATTTACCTAAAAATCAATTCCAATTATTGCTAATTATAATGATGTATTTCAATATTAAATAACTGCTGTAAAGCGAATATAATTGCTTGTTTTCTTAAAGTATTCTTTTATTTTTAACGAGAAATTTAAAATCCATTAAGTTTTTGTACCAATAAACAGTGAGACTCCTGAAGGCAGGAACTCTCACTTTTTAAAAGTTTCTAGTGATGCTTATGGAGCTTAGAAATGCACTTTGTATTTGTGTTTATTGAAGGCTGTGGGTGGACAAACCAGTGAAAAATAGTATACAGAGTCATATCTGTGTATCCTGAGGGGTAGAAATGAATCTACCTTTGAAACAGTCCCTTTTCCGAATGCTGACCCATAGGAGACGTCACTGAGTTTTGCCCACTTTCCTATGAATTTCCTACAGTTTTCATGGAACTGGGGTCTACTTGGGTGGGACCCTGATCATTCTCTTCATTCTTGCCAGCTTCCTTTTCCCAGAGCAAGACCTTGGTGTTCTATCCTAGCCAGTGGCTGGGGTCAGCTTATCATACTAAGTGAAGGAAGTCAGAAAGGGAAAGACAAATATCATATGATATCGCTTATATGTGGAATCTGAAAAAAAAAGATTCAAATGAACTTATTTACAAAACAGAAACAGACTCACAGACTTAGAGAATCGCGGGGCACGATAGACTGGGAGTTTGGGATTGACATGTACACACTGCTATATTTAAAATAGATAACCAGCAAGGACCTACTGTAAAAAATAAAAAACAAACAAAAAACTTGATAAATTGCATGGAAATCTAGCATCTCACTTTCCTGATATTATTTTAAACATTATGACTGATTAGACTCTCAGCAGTTAATTCCAAATGAAGATAGGACTTTCTGAATATGGCCAATAGCGTGGATTTTTATTTTAGCTTTTGCTTTAGATCTGTGATGCAAAGTTGGAAGTACAGAGCACTTCACAGAAAGGACTCCCTCTGGTGCTCACAGATACCATCTTTTTCTTGGTGTGGTAGCAAGTTGATACCCACACTAGAATTCCTAATCCTAGAAGGGGAGCAGTTGTGGAAGGCTGACTTACAACTGTAAGAGGAAAGTGGGTCAACCATAAGATGTGCTATGACACTTTGTTTGCCAGTATTCAATATTCAAAAAGAGAAGCAGAGGAGAAGAACCAATAAGCTATCTAAGGGGACTTGTTTGTCACACTTTTCCTTTTTCTCATTACCTTTCATCTTTTTCCAAATAGGAACAAGATATCAAAAAAGTAAGGCTAAAAACTATTTCTGCTTCACTAACATTGATGTGCGTCAGGAGTATGTGTCACCTGTTAAAAAGAATTCCATCAACAGCATCACAACTCCCACTTCCAACAACAGCTAACACTTGCATAATGCTCACTGTGTATCAGGCGCTGTTCTAACTGCTTCATGTGTATTGACTCATTTTGTCTTCACAAAAATTTGTTCCTTCATCTGTAAAATAGATTAACAGAGGCACAATATGGGGCATACTTCTTAAGGGTTGCATGACTATTACGTGGTGAAGAAGGGTTTTGGTACAAGCAGTGTACCGTTGAGGATCTGTGCACTTAGCAATGTTACCGTGCCTGGGGGCAAATTCTCTTTGAATTTAGTCTGTTGGGGTCTGGTAATCTTTGTTCTCTGCTATGAGATGATCATTCCACTGGAAAGCATACACTTGCAGCGGAGCCAGTAAATGATGAGATATCTAGCAGGTAGCAAGAAAAACGATTTTATTGATATTACTTATCACTGTGTGATGGAAATAAGAAAGCATCAAAAGTTACACAAATCACCTTTAAGTCGAAGCCTCTGACCGAACACCACTTATGTTTGGGCTCTGAGGTCCCAGCTTAGCAATACATGGGAATAAACTCTTGATTCACTCGAAAGAATTAGGTTGAACAAAATTCTGCTGAGTCAACTGTGGATACCCACAAACCACTGACACGTGAAAAATAATTATGGTAAGTGAAAGAAGCCAGAAGAGTGGACGTGCTGCATGATTCAATTCACATCAATTCAATTCATGCAAAATTTTAGAAAAGGCAAATAAATCCATAGTGACAAGAAGCAGATCAGCGTTTGCCTGGTGACAGGGGACTGGGGGACGGGCAGGGGATGTAGGAAAAGGATTACAAACGGACCCGAGGGAATTCTTTGGAGTGATGTATGTGTTTGTTATCATGTATCCATATGTATACTTTGAGTAGGTACAGGTTGTTGTATATCAACTACACCTCAATAAAGCTGTAAAAAAATTAAGATTAAAACAAAGAAAGGACATTGAAAGCATTGACCGCAATGAGGCAGGTTTCTCTGACCCACCCGTACTCTTCTGCCGGAATCAAACAGAGCTGATGCCTTGTTAGTTAGGGAAGATATTGTGTTTTGGGGAATTCTCTTGGGACAGTCTCTCCCATGAGCTGGCTTTCTATACTCCTTGAGATGCTTTAATGATTTTCAGGAATAAAGGAGGGAAGTATGGGTAGAACATTCTGTTTTACTTTGATTTCTGGTTTCAAGCCTGCTTTTATGGCTCTTACGACCCCTGCCAGCCCCCCACTCCCGTTCATGTTCCATAACCCCTTCAAACAGTCCATGCCATTATGTGGCAATTCTAGCTAGATGCATGCTGGTGGGTTACTCCTATACCAACAATGAATACACAGTGTGTATACAGCATAAATGGGCCAGTACAACATGGTCTATTACTTCTTAATGCTTATTTCTAGCTGTAGTAAGTACTTAGCAGTAAAGCCTCTGAAATGATTTGTATCATATCATTTTTGCTTATTGCCCAAGAGTAGCTTACTGCAGTTTTTTGGTATTCTTATGAGTCCAACTCAGGTAGGCAGATTTTTTTCAGCTTTTAAACATAAGGAGGAGAGCATCTTAATTTTATTGGTGTTGCTAATGCTGTTAACAGCTGTCATGAGAATAACTTTTATGAGAATAAATGCTTTCTGACAAAAAGTTCCTTATTAGCATACTCCTGAGAAGCTCTCCATCAGATCAAACTAAACCAAATTTGTCTCCTGCTTGATACAGTACCTCCTCTGCAGCCTTATTTAGATGTCTGGAGCTCTCAGGACAGCCTCTTGTTTTATTTGGAAGTATCCTGCCCAAGCAATCTTAGTCATTGCTTCCATACAACTAGATTTAACACCAAGTTGTCCTTTTTTTTTTTTTTGCCAGTTATTCCCATTTTACTTATTTATTTTTTATACAGCAGGTTCTTATTAGTTATCTATTTTATGCATATTAGTGTATACATATCAATCCCAATCTCCCAATTCATCCCTCCACCACCACAGCCCCCCGTTTCCCCCCTTGGTGTCCATACGTTTGTTCGCTACATCTGTGTCTGTATCTCGGCCTCGCAAACAAGTTGTCCTTAATGTGTGCAAGAATACAAAAATACACCCCATAGGAAAGGGACAATATGCTGTATATTAGGAAAGTGACAAATACAAGCTTTGCTTCTCTATTTTTGTCATTCTTTCTAAGGCAGGAAATTGGGCAGGTATTTTTCCTTGCCACTGCTTTGTCTTGCTCTTGGCATCATGGCACAGCGAATTATCCATCCCTGCAAAACTTGAAAATCCATGCACTTTTTTCAGCAGGTATAAGAAAAGAAAAATCTTCTTCTCGTCTATTTTTCTTCTAATTCTGGCAAACGTAAACAGCACTTCTTTGAATGGGCAGCACTTCTGTTTGCCCTGTATATTTTCAGCTGTCCTTGAATTCTTTGTTTTCCTTCCTTTAGTATTGGAAGTTAGTAGCAATGTTATTTCTGAAATATTGTTCATGTTTCATTTTTCAAACATTAAGAAAAGCCTTGTCAACTTGTGCACTTTATGCATTAGGAAAAGGGATTTCGAGATTGAATATTCATATAGCACTTCACAATACATTCTCTCTACTATGATATCAATTCATCAAATGTAGAGAATCGCTTTAAGTACGTAAATAAAAATAGCCCCCAAATGAGCAGCATAAACTTCCAAAATAGTATACATGGACATTAAGATCCAGAAACAATGAAAAGATGAGTATAGTACAGCTAACAAAGTGAAATATCTCAAAACTAATAGGAATACAAAAACAGAAGAAGTGAAAACATTATGAAAAGGCAGAAGCTAAAGGTAGAACATTCCAGAGAGATCCCTAGTGAGGACTAGTGAGAGATCATTGAAGCTGATGAATGTAGTGTTTTTGAGGGAGTCGCCATGAAATAATGAGTTATAGTCTCTTGAGCTCTATCACTCCGTGAGTTTGAGTGAAGTACTTTTGGAAGTACTTTTTAGTTTCAGGTGCACAGCAAAGTGAATCAGTTATACATATGCATATATCCCCTCTTTTTTAGATTCTTTTTCCATATAGGCCATTACAGAGTATTGAGTAGAGTTCCCTGTGCTATACGGTAGGTTCTTATTAGTTATCTATTTTATACATAGTAGTGTGTATCAACTCTTTAACACATGGAAACTTCACCAGAGCTGTGTTCACTATTCAAAAGTGTACCATACAAAATAGGACTTTCTTGGCCTTTTCCAAATGGGTTTAACTAAGAAGTGGCAGGCTTTTATTAGGAAACATTATGATATAACAAGCTATCCCAATGCATATACCCCAATGCATATACCCCGTTATGACATAACAAGCTATCCCAATGTATATATCCCAATGCATATACCCCAAGTACAGCTAGTGTGTCTGGTGCAAAGTAGAACTTAGTAAATTACACTTTTACTGTGTGAAAGAATACAAAATATCTAGTGTCAACACAGAACTAGGAGTTTAGAAGGACATACACCCTTTATTACGTATTTTTCTACATGTCAGTTGACTTAACAATTCTCAAAAGAAGGCAACCACAGAATAAACCTTGTAGAACAAATAACTGTAAGGAATTCAGAGCTGACAGTTAATTTATTAAATGTTCTGTGTTATAGAATATAAATGACAACATTACACCCAAACACTAATTCCTAACTTTACTATTTGTATTGTACCGTGGTCATGTTCTTGCTTTAAACATCTTGCAAAGCAATGATCTTTTGAATGGGAATGTTGTCTTTTTAGACCTGGGTGAACAGAATCATTTTATTAGGAGGCAACCATTGTTGTTTGTAAATGTGATTCTATTTCTTGCTAATCCCTTCAAGAGGCTTATTCTATTTAAATCTCTTTTGCAATTTTTTTCACCTCTGGAAATTTTTTTCCTCAACATAGCCTAAATAATTCAGTTTTAAGTATTCAGAGACTTGAAACTTAATGGCAAACCACTTGAAAATTTTGGAAATCATTTTGATTAAACATCCACATTTTCTTTATGCTTAATGGTTATTGATGTTAAAGTACCATACCATTAATAAAAGATCATAAATAAAAGCACTTATAGAGGAGAGGAGAAACAAAATTAGAAAAGGGTCTTAATAGGATGAATTACTGAATGAAATACTATCTTCTTAAAATACATCAGAATTTCCAATGACAAATCAGATTTTCTTTCTTTTACGAAAATTACTGGACTGTATTAAAGATGAACTTTGTAAAAACATTCAGGAGGAGAGGATAGAGCAAGCTCTATGCAATTTTGACATCTAATAAACCTAGTCCTTCACCCAGGTCCCATGCCCTCCTCTCTCACCTCATGCACCTTGAACTTTACGTCCTCTCTAATCTTATCTCGTAACACTCTTCTTCTTTTTCTCTTATAGGGGAAATGCATACAATATAGAATCTCTCCTTTTGTTTAAAGCTATTTGAAATAGTCCTAACATATGGGCCACTTTACAAAAGGTTGCTTCTAAAGTGCCAGAAATAGACATTTTCTCCATCAATACCCACTTCATTTGAGTTCAATGCCTTCAGAAAGTGAGAAGGAACATGATGGGTTTTTTGTGGGGATACAGAACAGAGTCTTTGTTGTATCTATTTTACTGTTCTCAAGGGAAAACGGGACTATTTCAGGGTGTCCTTTGAGAGCTAGGGTACCCCACATTGAATTTATATTGTAGGTATAATTTACTTAGTTGGAGGTAATTAAGAATGATTAGCCATTAATTTTTCTCCTATTCGTTTTCCTTTTGTAATAAATAATGGTAGAGCACTAAGATAGTTTCAACATGAATATTCACTGGCCTGGAACACTCTGAGGACGTTTCATACCACCACGTCATTGTATGTTACCAGAACTCGTGGACAAGCCCAGTTGCCACTAACGACTTATTATAAAACAGTGACAATAACAGCTCAACAACAATATCTATTTTTCACTTCTTGCACCATTGTTTATCCTGCTCTGTTTTTCTCTTTACCTTCTTTCTTCTCTTTCCCCTCAATTGACTCTGCTCTTTCTCATCTACAATATCACATTATTGTAACAACCTTATTGTCTGTTTCCTAACACATTCTTTCTTCTGAACTCTCTGCAGGATAGTTTTGCTCCCATGTGCTCCACTATAATTGTTTATTCACTCAAATACTTAATGAGCACCTACTATGTGACAAGCACTGTGCCAAATGCTACAAGCCATAATGAACAAGACAAAGTCCTTGAACTCAAAGAAGTTACAGCTTAGGTATTCTTAGGTTTCCAAATACTTAATTCAAGTCTCTTCTTACTCAAGTCATCCTCCTTGACCCCTGCTTCTTTTGATTATTTTGTTCAACCTCTTTTTATAACCCTCACTTTGTTTCACTTCAATGGCGTCCCAGTAAGTAACTCCCAAATAGAGCAGGAAACTTTGACGTGACACCTATGTAATTGGTGTCATTAGTTTATAATTTCAACCTTTCTTCTTATGACTCCTCTGCCCTTAGCTCTTCTTCTGTCTTTCCTCTGAAGAAGAGTCAACTCTTATCTTTAAGCTCATAATTCACAGATCTGTAACATCTTATTTTACAATTTTTCTATTTCCATTTGATTACTGGTTTCTCAAAATATGGCCCCTACTCCCTCTCCAAATTTTTTTTCTTTTTCTTTTTTTTTAGTAATTTTGCTAGTCTTCCCTTTACTGAAATAATCTCAGTTCTAGTTTTCTGGGTGTACAGTGTCATCACTCTTGTCTCTGACACAGAGCTTAAAATCTTGAATTTATGATTGGCTTGCAGTTGCTACAGCTTAATGATTCTCAAGCTTTCTCTTTTGTCCCCTTTCTTTAAACATAATGAAACACTCTCTCCTTGAGTTGAGAGTAACTAATATGCACAAAATATAATATATTTTTGGTCTAGTTCTCATCAGTCAAGATAATTTTGAGTTCTGTTTATGTACTTTGAATTTTAAAAAATCAACTTTTTACTCAAATGTAAAATTATTCCACAATATCTATTATGCTTCTTAAAAGACACACACACACACACACACACACACACACACACACACACACACACA